>NC_046657.1:100610162-100617008 GCF_010883055.1 Belonocnema kinseyi | reverse complement strand
TATTACCATCGATAATCTTATATGTAAAGTAGGCTTGTTCCAAACTAGGATAGATACTACAAAATAATCATACTTGTAACATACTCTTTCTGTAACTTGATAAGAAAATAAATGTGCTTTTGAAATCTAAATCTAAAAATCTTTAATTTGAAGTTTCCTGACTTCCTTATTCCAGTTTTTGCATCTGTGCTCTTGAACTTTAATTGCTATAGTTTTCCGAAGTTGGTTAATAATGTTCTTAAGGATGCAGCTTTTAGTTTTTTGGTGTTTACAGCAGAGTTTATTGCGAGTGTGGATGAGGTCTTCAATCTCAGGACTAGCGGTGAGATTGGTTATTGCGTCGTCAATGTAGGAAGTGTTTGTCATTGAAGGTTGAAAGTTAACATTTGTTTCGAGGGTCATGTTGAATAGTTGCCAATTTGCTTTTACAAAATTATAGCGAGGCGCGACAGGGACTTTTTCACAATTGGTGAAAATTCTTAGAAGGACTGGACGAGGATCTGAGTCAAGCTGATCTATAGTGAAAGACTATAGCATATGGATTCCCGTGAATTTGTATTTGTATGGCAGTAGCTTCGAGGGTTTAAACGGACTCCATGGTTCGTAACCAGCCCCTTAACCTGCTCTTTGGGGGCCTATTGTTCCGTCCGAGTCGAGTCCCGGAAGTACAGTCTTCTTCAAGATACAGTGAATACGGATGCAAACCATGGAGCAATTAGAAGGGGAGACATTAGAAAGAGATAGAAGAGGCAGTGTAGAGCGAAGTAGTTTTAGAATATGATCAAGTATGAACTCAGACTTGAAGTGCAGAGAAAAATAGTGTTTAAATTTGATTAATTTTAAATTAAGACTTGAAGCATTTAAAATCATGGATGAAGACAATAAATAAATTAACTATTTATTAACGTAAACATTTTCAATAAACAAAATGCAAATTTTCTTTAATTCATAGTCTACATATGTTAAAATTCTATTTCTTCTTCATGCTATTGGAGGAAAACACACCAATAAATGTAAGATGCTGGCAACTTGACTCATGACAAGTGGTTTCCTGCCTTAATTTTTTAAGCAATATAAACATTCTTTTCCATATCTATATTTTATTTGTTAACTAAGTCATCTATTGCAAGCAAAATTGAAATTTTCCATTAATTTACAATAAATCTGTGTTAATATTCTTCTTCATGTTATTGGAGCAAAACACACCAATCAGGCGTTTTTAGAACACTTTAATGATCTATTACCCTCTCTAGCATCTCTAACGGGTAAGCAGGTGAATTGTCATTAGTGTAAGTAATTCAGTTTACGAAGCATCGTCCGTCTAGTCGGGTCTAGTCGGGAGGGGACCTTTTTCAACTTCGCAAATGTGAATATAATTGTAATACTGCAAGTCTTAGTGTGTTGGATACTAAAATATCCATCTTCGGTGATAAGCAAGCAAACCGGTTTGGATCCTAAAACCGTCGCAAAAATTCTTTTCGAATTCCGGGATTTGATAAGCGCGTGGATAATCGAAAAGACTGAGAAGATTGGTGGCTTAGGGCATATCGTTGAAATAGACGAAAGTGCCCTCGGAATAAGAAAATATAACAGGTCGGAAAAGATGTACGATGTGGATTCACGCAAAGAAAGGTTCGGTTACGGCAACCAGAAGTTGGGTTCTTCCAACCGAACTGTCTGGTTGCCTATGGACTGTCCATACTCATGGGTTGCTGTAACCGAACTGGTTCGGTTGTACCAAGTTTGGTCTCTTTAACCGAACAGTTCGGTTGAAGTAACCAAACTGCTCACTTAAGATCAGTACACACAACCAAACTGTTCGGTTACACCAAACGAAATGTTCCGTTACACCAACCGAACTGATCGGTTACACCAAGCGAACTGTTCGCTTACACCAACCGAACTGTTCGGTTACACCAACCGAACTGATCGGTTACACCAAGCGAACTGTTCGCTTACACCAACCAAACTGTTCAATTACACCAACCGAACTGTTCGGTTACAGTAACCTAACAGTTCGATTGCAGTAATTGAACAGTTTGGTTACTACAACCGAGCTGTTCGGTTACATCAGTTAATCCCCCCTGCCCCACATGCTATAGAAATTGATGGTAGCTTAAAGGAATTAAACAATAAATACTCAAATAAAATTATTATGGAAGTATATATAGTTTATTTCTAAATCCTAATGGTACATTATGAACAATAATACACATGTTTACAGAATAAAATTTCTTTCCTTTATTCCAAATTGCTTTAATTAATGGAAACGAATTTAGGAGATATTATTATACAAGTATATATAGTTTTCATAAACTATATACACTTGTATACTAAAAGCTCTGAAATTAATTTCCAGTAAAAATTCTAAATTCTTATTATAAAAAAGAAACAATTATACATATATTTACAGCATCTGCTTGAGACCGACAAATTTCTAACCGTTACTCAAAATCGCTTTAATGACTGGAAACGGATTTAAAAGATCTTCAATTAGAACGCATGTCCATTTATTTGAATTTTCAATTTCGTAAGCTCCTAAACTTGAGTCAAAGCCACTAGTAAACAATTTTAAACAAATTAAGCAAACCTGACCTTTAGAATTGTACAAAATTTCCTTTATAATTCCAAAGGTGGGAAGACTTCCATCATCAATCAAGTCTAGAACTACGCACATGCTTTCTCTATAATTTGTCCCCTTAAAAGTAACCCATTTTACACTAAGGCACGAACTCCCTCTAAAATAATCGGGTAAACTGTCAGAAATTGTTTTTAAATTTTCTAGTGATTCAACGTTTTCAATTATTTAAATGCGACCTGTCAGGGTTCCATTTTGTAAGCCCTCTTTTGAAGTGAAACGGTAACAAAGAGTTAACTGCTGTTTATAAGCACAACGCTTGAAGTTTAATTGATTATTTATTCTAAATAAAGTTGTTCAAAGTAGTTTATTGAAACCTCTAATTCTAACCTCAAATTTGGCCAATTCCTTAGATTAGTAATTTAATAGTAAATCATAAATCTAATTTTTAATCAAATTAGTAAGCATGCATTAACATTTAATATTGTAGAATAATATTAAATATGATAAATATAATAAGATTAATATTATCGGTTTACTTGTAAATTTAACTGTTTCGTTGTACATTTGGACATAGAATTCATCTTAATTAAAATTAGTTCATAAATTGAAAGAAGTATTCAAAAAAGTTCAATTATTTTTTGGGTAAAAATTTTATTATTTATTTATTATTTTATATTTTATTTTATCATTTTGTTGGAGATTCGTTTTTTTTTTATTTGAAACTTGACCTTTTTGATTATGAATTTTATATTTTTAACAAAAATGCAACTGTCATGTTGAAATATTTTTTCTTTTTTTAATAAAAAATCTTATTTGGTTGAAAAATCATCTCTTTTGGTAGAATTTTGTTCTGTTTTGGTTACAAGTCCAACTTTTTGGGTGATAATTCGTTTATTTTTTAAATTAATTCATTTAAATTAATTTAATTATTTTTAATTTATAATAAAAACATTTTTTCGTTGAAATATCAACGATTATATTTTTTGAATATAATTCACCTTTTTGGTAGAAAATTAGTCTTTTTTAATTCAAAAATTTGTTATAAATTTAAAGTATTGGATTAATTAAAAAAGGTGAATTCTGATGAAAAAATATAATAGTTGATATTCTAACCAAATAATATTTTAATTACGAGTTAAAAGCAGTTGAATTAATTTAAAAAAAAAACAATTTTCAATAAAACTGTTAAAACCACAACCTAAACACATTAATTTTTAATCACAGTTGCATTTTGGCTCACCAAAGATGAAATTCACATTATTAAAAAGATAAATTTTAGAACAAAACATACGAATATTCAATAAAATAGTGGAAATATTTAAAATAAAAATTTTTTAGTTAAGAAAGTAAAAAAATTTCAACCAAACTGTTGAATTTTCAATTTAAAAAGACGACTTATCTTCAAAACAGTTCCATTTTTAATTCGAAAATATAAATTTTCAAGAGTAAATAGATAATATTAATTTCATTATTATTTATGATATTCATTAATCAATCTTAATGCATATTTACTCATTTTTATTGAAAAATTAGATTTATAAGTTACTATTAAATTGCTTACCTAAGCAGTTTACAAAATTTGAGGTTAGAATTGGAGGTTTAAATAAACTACTGTGAACAACTTTCTTAGAATAAATAATCAATTGAACGGCAAGTGTGGATCTTATAAACAATGTTTTCAATATGTCACTAACACAATACTGCGAAATATATTTAAAAACACGGTGAAAGTGCAACTCACGTTGAAGTGTCCGAAACTGTGACAGTCAGCGACAGCTTATCCCGGTTTAGGCACCTTTGTCAAGATTTTGTTCAAATTCGGGACATTAAAATATTCGTAACTTATCGAATAAAATCGCTAAAAAATTATGAACTTTATTCTTCAACATATTAAAAATATGCAAAAATCTTACTTTTTCGATTAGTGTAGAAATTGTCAATAATACAGGGCAATAAAGGTTATGCGGAAAGTTTTAAAATACAACAAAATGGCGAATTTGGCAGCAGTTCAGTCACAGATTTTGAGGAGTATTTTTTATAATTTTTTTACAAAATGTGTAACTTGTCAGAACAAAAATAAGTAGTGGTAATACATTCAAAAGAACTTTAAAAATATTAGAAAAGTTTTACTTTTATGACCCATGTGGAATTATAAAAGATACTCAACGACATTTATTACTGTCCCAGTATTAGACATATTTTTTACACTGTCCCAGTAATGGTCGGTTTACCTTATATCTTGAATATGCGGTATAATTTATAGTCTAGGAGCAAGGGGGGTTTTCGTGGCCCTTCAATGTCCGTGAGGGAACCTAAGTTATTTTTATGTATTTTGACCTCCTGAATCCGATTTTCGAAGGTGCCAAGCCGTAAGTGGTCAAATTAAAAAGTTATTAACAAATTAATTGTTTAAACGCTCATAACTTTTTACCTATTTAAGGTACAGGGCCCTGCGGCATATCAAATGATCACAAATTTAATAAAAAATAAGCTCGTTTTTTGAAATTGAAAAAATGTTTATTAGAACCAGAGATTTTGCAAATAAACCAAGGAAAACCCATGCGAACGGAAAATTTCATTGTTTAAAAGGCTAATACTTTTTTCCTATGCAAGTTATGAACTCCGGAAACATACCAAAATGTTCGCTATTCAAAGAGGAACACACCTGTATTTTATTTTTTTATAAATATTGACCGCAACTGAAAATATCGCAATGTTAATTAAACAAAAATCGTCCGTTTTCAGACGATCTAATTGTTTAACGGCTTCCACGCTTCCTCCGTAGTGTGCTGAGGTTATTAAATGATCACCAATTGTGAAATCTACGAAGGTTTCTGTAATCGTTTAGTACAAAAACAGAAACCTTCGTAGATTTCACAATTACTATTTTATAACCATTTTTGTAGGCACTTTTTTACTCCATTTCTTGCAATATGTTTTTTAATTAAAATTGGTTGAGGCTCACCGTGCTCTATTACATTTTATAAATTATATTTTTCAAACTAGTTTGTCATATTTATGTATCATATTCGTCATCCCCGAAGGAACCATCGTGGTCGGAAAGGTTTTCTTCTCCTGCTAAACCCTTTTGTGCTTCCAAAACCGCAATTTGTTTTAACAAGTCCTCCTCGTTTGCATCCAAAGCCCTTTGATTTTTGAGAAGCACCTTCTTCTTCAAATTCCTATCGCGCTGCTTCGTTGTTCTTAGAACCTGCAGCATTTCACTCTTAAAGTGTGCTCGGTCGTCTGGCCCACTGAACTGGGAACACCTTTGAGCTGCCTCTGAAAAATAAATTGAAGAATTATTGAAATTTTATTTGCATACTATAAATTATTTCATCAAATTTAGTAATTTATAAATTATACTTACGATACAAAATGTTTGACACCCTGGTGTCGTCAAATATTAAACTGTTTCGCCCCCAACCCAGGTAAATTGACAAACCAATTCATCGGTCATCATCTCTTTCAGTCCAAAGTTAAGAAATTCTCTTAACTTGGAACCACCTGACTGAACCAAATGTCTGCACTGTAACAAAATTATTATTAATATTTTGAAGTAATTTTGGATAAAAATTTAACTGTTCGATTGAAAATTCAACAATTATGTTAAAAATCATCCTTTTGAGTTGAAAATTTACTTTTTGTTTCAAATTCATGTTTTGGTTTTTGATAATTCAAGTCGAAATCTTTTTTGGATGAAAACTCAACTATTTTTGTTGTTGAAAATTTGTTTCTTTGAATTAAAAATCCCTTTGTTTTAGTAGAAATTTCAATTTCTTAGCTAAACATGAAACTATTTGGTTAATAATTTAACTGCTTTGTAGAAAATTTAAGTATTTTCATAGAAAATTAACTTTTTCTTTTAAATTGATTTTTTTAACCGAAAATGTACCTTTTCCATTTTTTCAATTTCCCTTTTTTAGTTGAAAATTCTCCTTTTTGTTAGAAAAATAATCTTCTTGGTATTAAATTTAATGTTTTTAGTGTAAATAAAAGTGTTTAGTGTAAATATAAATAAATATATTTTTTAATGAAAATGTACTTATTATGAGAATGGAAAAAATTGAGCTATTTATCATTTTTGTACGCAGTTCAAAATTATCTTTATCATTGAGCGAATTGAATTCCTCGACAGTTCTGATGGGAAAGCCAGTTAGTGTTTCCATCAGACGTTTCGAGAGCTTATTGGCTTCGGTCACATTTTTTTGATTAAACTCTTTGATGATGAGCTTGTTTTGTTCAATTATTATGTCATTTTGCTC
>NC_046657.1:100607781-100610062 GCF_010883055.1 Belonocnema kinseyi | reverse complement strand
AATTTTTCAGAAGTTTTCTTCTATGTAATATTTTTAGGACATGCAGTTTCAAAATTTCGTGTCCTTAATAAATATTTATCTGAAATCCGTTATTTTTTTTCTTTAGTAATATAAATATTGGTTCTAAAAAGTTTGTGTAAGTGTATTTCTGAAAAAGTTCATATATTATATATTCTGTTTAAGACTAAAAAATCTTTTTTGAGTGCTATAATCCATTGAAAAAAATATATATTTCATTCTTGAAGGATAAAAACTTATTATCTTCTCATTGCAAATATTTTCGCTGCAGAATAGAGAAATCCAGATAACTCTATATGAAACTACTATCAGAAAGCGTTTAAACGATTCTTAATTTTTTTCAAATTGATACTGAATTATGGTTCTGTTACAGTTGGCTTTTTAAGTATTGTTTCAATTTAGTTTACAGTAAAGCAACTTATTTCAATGTACATTGCCTTAATGAATTTTCCGGACCAGGACTTTGAGTCAATTTTCAAAGATTACCTTGTAATTAAAAGTCGAAAAACTTAAAATATAAAATGATAAGAGACTTCAGATTTCAAAAATAATAAAACCTATAATGTTGGAAAACTTAAAAACTACAATTATGTACAATTATACTTGCCAAACAGCGTTCACATTGAAAAAGAGCAGTTTCAAATTCAATTTTCGCACCAATCACAGATGCGCATAAGCATGCGCAGAGTCCCATCACGGGCCACATGTATTTTCTAAAAGATCCGATACATCCTGTAATTTCGACCATCAAACGTTCAGAAATCACTACCAAACACCAACAAACGACCACCAAACGATGTCATAAGGAATTAAAAAAGAAAATTTAAGTGGGGTGCTAACGGAAGTTGACACACCAATTTTGAAAACTCGATAACTTTTTATTTTGACCACCAAACATTCACGGTCGACTACCAAACACCACCAAACGATTCCATACAAAAAATCTGATATTTTAGAGTTGGGGTGCCAACGTCACGGGCTTGGGTTTGCGGTACCGTTTCATTCAGCTTCGGCTTAACCTACATAGAGGTTTAACCTATCCTAACCTAACAAAACCTGACCTAACCTATTTCGTTAGGTAGGTAGGTTAAGATCGAGTTAACCTATTAAATATAGCACACATTTAAGACTGAGGACCGCACGCTTACATAGCTACACGTGTGGTTGAATTTCATTTGGCCAGGTTATATTAGGTTAGGATAGGTTAAGTCGAAGCTGAATGAAACGGTACCGTAAACACAACGGGACAAAACAATGAGTTTAATTGTGTTGCGTGAAGTTAGGTTTTTTTAGGTTAGGATAGGTTTGACCTCTTTGCAGGTTAAGCCCAAGCTTATTCAAACGGTACCGCAAACACAACGGGACAACACAATCAGTTTAATTGTGTTTCGTGAGGTTAAATTTATTTCTAGGTTAGGCTCGAGTTGACCCATTCGATGTAGCACACATTTGCTACTAGGAAAATATGCTTCCAGAGCTTTACGTGTAGTTCAATAAATTTCTGTTAATTAAGGTTAGGTGGGGTCAGGTTCTGTTGGGTAAAGTTATGTTAAATAAGTTGATATTAGGCATGGGTTGATCCTTCACAGTTGTCGACATGTTTGTGAATTGTAAATTTGCATCACTGGCATTATTTTGAAATTTATTTGCCTCAGTGCATGATTTTTCGTCATTTTTTGAGGTTATGGCTTAACCATGACGTGATGGGTGATTTTTGATACTGAATTTGAATTCAGCGCCCCAAAATCCATAGGAATACGTGTCTTGTTACCAGATCCGCACTTTTTTTGTGTGGATGTGTAATCCAGTCCTTTTACTAGTTAAGACAAGTCGACAAAAATACCATAAAAACCATAGGTACTCTGGGTTACTTGATCCTGAAAAAATATTTTTCAATCTTGTAGAGATTAAAATTCTTTATACAACTTTTACTGGAATTTACTCGATTTTTCAACACTAAAGAATTGTATTCACTTTTTTGAAATCTTAAAAAATCCAAATTTATTATTTTAAAATATAAAGTAAAAATAATTAGATTATTTCAACGAAAACAGGTAAACGTATTCAAACTCATTTACGTAGATAGCTTTCATTGACAGATTGCCTTATTTGAAAAATGTCAGATGCTTACCAAAGCGATCCGTTAGGCTATGGGTTTATCTCAGACGGCAGACGAAAAAAAGTAACAGATGAGGGGATAACAACTGATTATCGAAATAAAATGTTTGAAAAGAAATTATCCTTCGTGAAAAATGTTTGGTGG
>NC_046657.1:100595472-100607681 GCF_010883055.1 Belonocnema kinseyi | reverse complement strand
TCATCCAAAAAAGAGTTAAAAATTTGTAATGAATAATATTTTGATAGGACACGTAGAAAAATTAAATCACATTAAAAATTAATATTAATTATCAATAAATAAATAATAAAATAATAATCTTAAAAATAACATTAAAAATAAAAAATAAGATTTTTTGGAAAACGAAACAAGGTATTAAAAAAAATTAATAGAACAAATTTGTTCAAGCAAAAACGATCTACAAGTTTTGTACAAATAATTTCGAGACAGAATTAGTAGATTTTCTTGCAATTTTCAAAAAACAATATTAAAAAATATATATAAAAACAAAGCAATAAAAATACTTATGTTTCATACTAATGAATATTATGAATTTTAATATTACAAATTGATTGAAATGATACGTTTTTGGAGGTAGCTGAGAATAAACAATGCCAATGCATATTATAAATTTGAATAATATACATTGATTGAAATGATACGTTTTTGAAGGTAGCTGAGAATTAAATGTATTGCAAAAGGTGGACAAATGTGGGAAAAATACAAAGACCGAGCGCGATACTGAATTGATACTGAATTATGGTTCTGTTACAGTTGTCTTTTTAAGTATTGTTTCAATTTAGTTTACAGTAAAGGAACTTATTTCAATGTACATTGCCTTAATGAATTTTCTGGACCAGGACTTTGAGTCAATTTCCAAAGATTACCTTGTAATTAAAAATCGAAAAACGTAAAATATAAAATGATAAGAGACTTCAGATTTCAAAAATAATAAAACCTATAATGTTGGAAAACTTAAAAACTACAATTATGTACAATTATACATGCCAAATAGCGTTCACATTGAAAAAGAGCAGTTTCAAATTCAATTTTCGCACCAATCACACATGCGCATAAGCATGCGCAGAGTCCCATCACGGGCCACATGTATTTTCTAAAAGATCCGATATATTCTGTAATTTCGACCATCAAACGTTCAGAAATCACGACCAAACACCAACAAACGACCACCAAACGATGTCATAAGGAATTAGAAAAGAAAATTGAAGTGGGGTGCTAACGGAAGTTGACGCACCAATTTTGAAAACTCGATAACTTTTTTTATTTTGACCATCAAACGTTCACGGTCGACTACCAAACACCACCAAGCGACCACGAAACGATACCAAAAAGAATTTTTTGAAAATATTAAAAAGTGATGTGCCACAGTGAAGTTGGCACCCCAAATTTGAAAAATCAATAACTTTCAATTTTGACCACCAAACCTTCAAATTTGACCACCAAACGATTCCATATAAAAAATCTGATATTTTAGATCTGGGGTGCCAACTTCACGGGCATCGCAAACACAACGGGACAACACAATCAGTTTAATTGTGTTTCGTGAGGTTAGGTTAGGCTAGGTTAGATTTATTTCTCGGTTAGGCTCGCGTTGACTCATTCGATGTAGCACACATTTGCTACTGGGAAAATATGCTTCCAGAGCTTTACGTGTAGTTCAATAAATTTCTGTTAATTAAGGTTAGGTGAGGTCAGGTTCTGTTGGGTAAAGTTATGTTAAATAAGTTGATATCAGGCAAGGGTTGATCCATCCCAGTTGTTGACATGTTTTTGAAGTGAAAATTTGCATCACTGGCATTATTTTGAAATTTATTTGCCTCAGTGCATGATTTTTCGTCATTTTTGAAGGTTATGGCTCAACCATGACGTGGTGGGTGATTTTTGATACCGAATTTGAATTCAGCGCCCCAAAAGCCACAGGAATACGTGTGTCTTGTTACCAGATCCGCACACTTTTTTTGTGTGGCTGTGTTATTAATGTAAAATATTCAATGAAATATACAATTATTTGTCTGTTTATTCATATAGAATACAGAAAAATTGTTTTGTTTGCAATTCCTTTTTTATGAACTTCGAAGCTTCGGTATGAGTGGTCCCATCCGTTAGCAAAATAATAGAAAAGTTTATTTTATTTTCTTTGGTATGTACTAAAAGATGAAAAACTTGAGATCTAAAGTTAGTTTGAGATAATACCCATCATAGTTCATTTAAAAATGTTTATAATACTTAGAGAATATGAAAAAAGTGGTTACGGTTGGGGCATAGGAGGGTGGTAAGGGATGGGACATTTGGCAATTAAAAGCCTTTCGTCTGACCATTACTCTAATGACGGCGCTTAGGAGATTATAAATTTGCATTGTGAATTCTGCAGAAGAGAAGCGAAAGAATTTTGAAATTACTTCAAACGTTTTTTAGTTAAAGTGGTTTATAAATGTTTAAGAACTTGTATGACAGGGATATTCTTAACTATTATAATTCGGTCAGATGGTACTTACAGGATTCAAGGAACATCGTACGTAGTGAATTAAATACACTGTTCCTAATAAGTTAATCTATTTGCAAAGGGATTGAAACCTATATAAGAGTACATCTTAAGTTTACGAATGCCATAACTCTATTAGTGAGCTGATACTAACTTTCTAGTTTCTTTTTGAACTCAGTGAAGTTGTGAAATTATTCTTCTTCGTTGTTCTGACCTTATTTCACACATATTTTGGTAAGTTATAAATACATTTATCATACTGTGATTTACATTAACGTAAACATATTATCATATAATTTACTGACTAGACTATTTCACTGAAACTGAAAATATGAATTTTTGGACTTACAGATAATGGCATCAGTTACTAAAAAAGAGCAGATGACCAAATCCGCCAAAGATTATTATCTTGTTGCGAAAAAATGTTGTAAAAATGACCGTTTTTTATGTAACGACTGAAGATACATTAGAGAATCAAAAAATCCTTTATGTGAGGTGAAATAATGTTTTAAAAGTGCAAGTGACACTCAAAGAATGCAAGACTGTCTCAGGCTTAAGCGCATTCCATCATTTCAAAAAATTTGACAATTATCGTATTTTTGTTGGGCAAACTTCGAAGTCTACGCTGCATGAACTCACAATTTTCCCTTGCGGACCCGAAGTACATTTTAGGCACCTTACAACACATATTTAAAGATAATAAGATAAGATTAAATAAAAAAGTAGTGTGATATTAGTATAAATTTTATAGATATGGATGTGGATAATAATGTACGCAGAATAAATGTTTTCATCCTGAGTTTTTGGCAATAAATTAATTTTTCCATTGATTTAAAACTTTGATAATTTATTTAAATCCTACTCCTTTCAATTCTCATATTGAAGATATATTATCTGTAAAGCCTCCAAAGTAACTTCCTGATCGTACATGTCCCATCCATTACCTTGATATGTCCCATTCGTTACCTAAAAGAAGAATTTTATCCAAAATTCTAATTCACATATTTTCGAACTTGACATATATAAAAAGAAAACTTCAAAAGACAAATCCATATTAGAAAAAAAATTGGTGTTATAACTATTCTCAATTCGCAGAGTTCTGATTGAAAGAAAAAGTAAGTCTGGAAGTGAGTCCCGTACGAGTCCCATCCGTTACTCTTTTTTTCGTTTTATAACATGAAAATTATCCACTTTAATAGAGTTTTAGAATCTGGAAAATTACAAGTTCATGCATGTTTGTACAGGTGGCGTAGCTTCAACAACATATGTAGTTGTTTTAAATATTGATATATTTGTATAATTAATTATATTATTTATATTATTATTTGTTTCCTTGCTCAATCTTGCGAGCCGCGCGCGATGAGAATGTGCCTGCGAGGCGGGCAGATTAAAAAAGAATAAAATTATCGAATGAGAAAACATAACGGCTCACTGTGTAATTTGGCATATTCTACTTCAATTTTTAAGGTTAGGGACTAAGATAACCGTATGCCTTTTTATAATACATTTAATTTTATAATTATCTAACGGTAGACATAAGGGCACACATGCAATGATCGCCGAAAAGTAACTTAAAAATTTTGACAACTTTAATTTAAATTGTTGAGGTTAGGTACTAAGATAATCGTATGCCTTTTTACAGATAGATTTTTTAATACATAAACTTCATTTCAAAGTTATTTTTTTCGAGCAACGATCATTAAAAAGAATATGCAACTTTTGACACATGTATTTGAGGGTACGAATTACTTTGGAACAGCCGATCAGTATGTCGTTTGGCATCAAAAATCATGTGAAGGCATACGTGCTACTATCATTAAAAAGGTATTACGTTTTTGTGCAACAAAAGGGGTATATTTCACCTCTAATGGACCACCTCACACGCATGCCGATCTTTTTTTTTTGACGGATTATTTTGTTGTTAACTTTCTTCTACTAATATCGGCAAAAGTGCAACTATCATTTCAATATTTCACATTTTTGACAAGATTTTCCTAATTTCGTAGCTAATGGACTGATGTCCAAATTTCCTATCTACATTAAGATAATTGACACGTATATTACTGCAAATCTCCAAAGGGCATACGAGCGATGATTGAATTATCGATGATAGGAAGAATTTGTCAGACTTTATCGTGGGTAAGCAAACGATTGATGATCGAATTAGAGAACCGACAATTCGGACAGTACAGACGCATGACCTCTGTAGAGAATTCGTTGCAATCGTGAGACTTCTGATTAGGATAGGATTTGATAGATCGACTTATGCTCATGATAGATTGATAGATTCTGGTCTATCAGACGCATCAAGTCGATTGATCAAAGAATTTTGCGCTCTGTAACTCCAACTTCATACAGCTCAAACCTAGCTACTTTCCCAGCAGGAAGCAGTAGTGCTACCAAAGTGGCTTTAACCATGATGGATATGGAAGACAACTTTTCTATCGTCACGTCCAAAAGTAAAAAGCGAAAGCTTGCAAAATCGTTCGATAACGCATCGGACAGCGCTAGCCGTGGCCGATCCTCGGCGACCTCAATCAGACGAAGCAGTAGGACGTCGCGAATGTCTATCGTGAGTAGGGATCTGCCAGACTCAAACGCAGTCCCTATTCATAAAACCCCTAGGTAAAACTATAGAATAGCGGCTTCTCCCGTATAACCCTTTAACGTAAAAAATAACAAAAACTTGTTATTATTTGATGAATTCTAAATGAAAAAGGTGAGGAAGAGCATTTTTAAACCACATTATGATTTTCATCACAAAAAAAGAAGCTGAAATGCATCTTGCATACCTTACTGAAAGTACTATACTTTGATCACAAAAATTAATCCTGCCCGGATAACAATCGTGCGACGCACACTTCAAGCACGCGTGCGAGTCGCACGATGCGAGTCATAACGCACGCATCCTGCCATCACCAGCCGTAACGCCGTGATGGGTAGAAGCGTGCGTGCGCATTGAGTCTCATATCGCCATCACGACGTCCTTCACGTATGACTGCGTATGAGAGGCTGTCTGCGACGCACGCGTGCATAAGTCGTGCAGATAATTAATAAATAATAATTCCATAATAATGATCAAATTAGATCTTAGTTAAACCCTAGATATTGTTTATTTATTAAAATCCAAATATTCCAAATTGCATCACGAGAAAAAAAATAAAAATGCTGATATCAGAAATTTGAAAAGCGCGCTCAGTCGTTAAAAATAATAATGGCCGTTCTCCCCGCCGTTGTATCGCCATAAACCCACTTACCACGCTTTCAGTTGACAGCTGAGCTTGTTTGAGAGTTTTCCGTCCGAGTCAGTCAGTGTTCCGCGTGTCTTTTTCTTTTTCTGCATTTTATAATTGCTCATCACCAAAAGATTTTTTGAAATACGAACGAAGGATTTTTTCTTATCATAAAAGACGAAGAAGAAAGATTTTAACTTCTCATCTGCGTGCTGTTAATAAAAACATAACCTTACTTTACGGCTCGCTTCGCTCGATATCTCTTAATCTCGCGCTTCACCCTCGATAACGTATTCAGAGTGGCTACGTCGTCAGATACGTTTGGCGAAATAAGCACAGTACATGTTGCTTATTTCGCCTGATGGAATTAATATGCATGAGAGAGGGAGGAAGACTGGCGAAATAAGAAGAGTAGGCTATTTCGCCAGACAGGCAGGGAATATACTTTTGCAATAAACTTATTTAATTGCAACAATTTTTAAATATTAAGTTTTTATATTTATAACCTTGAACCTGTCTCTAACGTTATAACTGGTTATAACCTGAAATTTGATGTTTCAAAGATTGTAGCGTAAAAATTCAAGCTGCATATAAGGAAATAAATAAGAATACTAAAGATTTATGTAAAAACTGAGTTTTATAGCAATTAAGAATTACGTGAATAATAATTTTCAAAAAAACAATAATCGTAAATTAGGTTAATATCTCGGTTAATAATATGTGTACATGTGCAGAAAACCTGGAAATATCCAAAACCATTTGGGTAAGTTTCCAAAATGAGGATTTTTTATTATCTTACTCTTACTTATATTGTATACTTATTTTTATTGTAATAATTATCCTTCCAAAAGATATATGTAGAAGTCTAAGAAATTAATTTAATCAATTATCAAGTACTTTTGAATTGATGCATATTTAATATTCACATATAATGTGTAATAAAAGGTGAGTTTTAATTTTTCATTAAATGGTAATAGGTTTATGAAAAAATATATTGTATAAATGGTAATGGGTGTATACAGTATATCTTTACATATATGAAAAAATATATTGTACAAATTTTTCATTAATTAGAGCGTCTTTTACTGTGACATCTGATGATGAATTTGCATCGAAAATGTACAAATTGTTTACAGATGCTTTGTCAAAAAGTTGTTTTGAGCAACATTTATATGCGGTTATCAATGCTTTAATTAAAAACATATAATTAATGCAAAAATAAATAATTTAAAAAGTCTTATGCTTAAAAATGTTGGTGCAATTGCAGAATAGGGGCGTCAGCTCTATTTTGTTTGGAAGAAAATTTTTGTTTGGCAAATAACTATTAGAATCTTTAATTGAAGTCCTAATGAAGTGATTTGACGAGACAAAAGTTTAAAATTATGTTTACTTTTATTAATAACATGTCTCAAATATGGGTCTATCACGACATCGGAAGGATTGTACTTAACATCCGTACGGCCAGAAATACTGCAAATAATTAAAATTCAATGGTTATTTAATTAATTAAAAAGGCACCCCTGTGACTGGTCGCAGAAATAATGTTAAATCACACCCCTGCCCCTTTTCCCCGTCTCGTGGGGGCGGGAAGGCACCCCTGTGGCAGGTCACAGAAATAATGTAAGACCGTGACAGACCCACATTTGAGACATCTTATTAATAAAAGTAAAAATAATTTTAAACTTTGGCCTACTGAAATCACTTCATTTATACCTCAATTAAAGATTCTAATAGTTTGTTGTCGGAAAAAAAAATGTCCATCAAAAACAGAGGTGACGCCCCTATTCTGCAATTTAATCAACATGTTAACTAGTTATACACTAATTATTGCAAAAATTTTAATAACGTGTATAATGCGTACTTTTCGGAAATCTTAATTTGTCGTTCGCTTTTTAAACAATTACTATGTATTTTTCTACAGTTTATTAGACATATGTTTTCCCAGATTATAAAAACTGAAAATATGTCAATTTTGTTAAAAATTACGTATTTTATAATTAAATATTATACTTAAATTAAGAAATAAAATTTAAAAATTAATTTTTAATAATTTTAAAATGAAACCTTTTATAAAAACACATATTGTATACAACTTTTGTTCATAAATAAGACATTTGTTGAAAAAATTTCTTGAAAAGTAAAGGATCAAGATTTTGAAAAAGTACGTATTATACATCTGGCATACATGCAAGTAATTTTAAAGCCAATATAAATCGAGAAATTCCATTTAAAACAAGTTAAACATATGTTTATTTACTTTGTCATTAAAACTGCAAGTTATTTACCACTTTCTGTATTAAACTATACAATTTTCAGTAAATTAAATTAAAAAAATTAGCCCATAGTAACTTTTTTCGTTTTTGCTACAAAATGGAGAACAAGTATAAAAAATTATTTAATCTCATAATCACATGTAAGTTTTTAGTAATCCAATTGAGCCTGTTTATACAATTGGTCAGTTTCATTAATCATCATAGCTCTTTGTGTGTATGAAATTTCCTAATTTCACCCCTTCCAGGTCACCTCTCTGGATCGATGCCTGGTCCCTGAAAACTACCCTTAAAACCCAAAATGTCAATTCTTCATAAAAACGAGCTTTTGAGAACTGTATTCTCTTTTTTTTTTACTTAAAATTACTTACATTGGTCTAGTAGAATATTTATCAACATCGGTTAATATATTTTTAATTATTTAAACAAATTACATTTGTCTAAAAAATGTGTTTTTCTTCCAAAATTCGTCGAACTGTCAGTTATTACCAATAAGTGAAGTAAATTTATTTTCAAATATTTTTCAATTGTTGAAACAATAAATTATTATTTATTTTGAACTTATAATGAAGGTTGTATATTAATTATTTTTATATTTACATCTTACCTTCATTGTTTAAAAAACCCTTATTGGCTTCCACAATTCAATTTATTCGCTTATTTCTTATATCATTTTAATCTATATTGTCTATCACTGTGTGTCGCGATACAATGTTGTTTTTTGCTGTCTAGAAATTTTTTCCTATACTTTTCAATCAAATGCAATGAATTATTGTTTAAGCTTGGAGGTTGTACATTTTTGGGGTGTCTTAGCATTAAGAAGGTGCTTTCTCCATTGTTGTTAACATGGGTAATAATGCTTTCACAGCCCCCCCCCCCCCCCCCCCCCCCCCCCCCCGAATGTATTAGAGAACGTAAACAGAGTTTTTTCAACTCCAGAAACATTATAAAAAGGCACAATTGTAGTTCTTTAATTCCAAAAGCTGAATTTTGACATAATCAAAAATCAAAAAGTAAGATAGCGCGAATTTTTTTGTTGTGCTTTATTGCAAATTTTTCTGAATAAAATTAAATGTCAGAGATTGAAATTTCTTTAGCTAAAAGCGAAGAAACATGACATTATTTAAACGTCACTGAGAAAAGTGTTTTCATCATATCAAAATCAGAATTTTTGCCTGTTTATTAGGAATTATAACACAGTTCAAGGGGGAATCAGAGCGAGATGTCTGCGAAATTTAAAAAATTTTCGGAACTTAGTTCGAGATAGAAGAGAAAGACGATTGTTAACTGTTCGTGAAAATAGACATAATGTTGAACCGGATTCTGATGATTCTACCGCTGATGAGCCCGAAATATTTCAAGGAC
The DNA here is from genome assembly GCF_010883055.1 of Belonocnema kinseyi. Lineage (NCBI taxonomy): Eukaryota > Metazoa > Arthropoda > Insecta > Hymenoptera > Cynipidae > Belonocnema > Belonocnema kinseyi. The sequence continues at coordinate 100,598,511 of NC_046657.1, read as the reverse complement.
TACCATTGGACGTTTTTCCTGCTGAAGATATCCAATATGCCCTTGAGAAACAAGTTTCTAATTCTGAAGTTGATGAAGAAAGTCAAAGCTCTAATGCGGAAGACATCAATGAAGATTTGGAAGATGATAATATTCCTCCGAGAATTATAAACGACGATGATACTAGCGGGTCAAGTGATTCAGAAGACGGGAACGCAGAAATGGAGATTCAACCAAATCTGGCGGATTTTCAGAGAAGGGCTTTAAAAAATGCTTTCTTAGCTGCAAATATGAAACACAGCCAAGGAAACGTAGTACTTAAAACATTAAGACGGTTTCCTTTCAATTTGATTTCCTTACCCAAGGACGCGCGAACTGTATTCGACACCCCGACTATTGTCGCTAGCATTAGAGTTCAGCAAATAGCAGGTGGTGAATATCTGCATATTGGTTTTAAAAAGACTCTTTTGATAAATTGGAAGGTCTTCCTGTAAATATATTGCCAGAAAAAATCATTATCGACTTTAGTACAGATGGTGCTAAAGTGGATAAAGGCCTGGATCAATTCTGGCCACATCAATATAGAATATTAAAAATTTCAGACAAAAGACCTATAATAGCAGGCATATTCCAAGGGAGACATAAACCAACCAATCCCTTTGAATTTTATGAACAATTTGTTCAAGAAATTACACAAGTACGTGAAGAAGGTGGAATTTTAATAAGGAATCGACGACTTCCTTCTGATATTACGATGCTTCATTGCCGATGCACCTGCGAATGCATTCGTTTTAAATCACAATGGCCATACTGCGGCACATGCCTGTTCTAAGTGTAAAGTAGAAGGTCACCGATGTACAGTTGCGGGCGTTGCCGGGGCAATGGTCTTCCCAGGCATCAGACATGAACTTAGAACAGACGATGATTACGAGAATGTCATCGATGAAAATCATCACAAAGGCAAAAGTCCTTTATCACCTCTGGTGGGATTGGTTACACGTGTTCCATTTGAAGCTATGCATTCTGTTTGGTTGGGAAATGTTAAAAAAATTATTTCTGCACATGTGGAAGGAAAATTTGGATTTCAAAGGTTGAATTGGAGGAAACTGGAGATTTCGAATTCAAGAATGATTATGCTTCAGTCCTACTGCCCATCAGAATTTAATCGTCGCCGTCCAAACGAAATTACCCTGTTCCATAATTTTAAAGCAACTGAGTTCCGGCAGTTTTTATTGTACACTGCACCGGCTGTTTTAAAGAATGTTTTCTATAATGATCATTATCGTCATCTGATGATTCTACATAGCTTCATGCGTCTTCTCGTTTCTGAAGACACTCCACGAGATATTTATGCCTACTGCCAATAGGCTCTGGAAATTTACGTAACTCTAAGTGAACAACTGTATGGAGAGCAGTTTCTTTCATATAATGTGCATGCTCTTTTGCACTTAGTGGCAGACGTCGAAGTTCTCGGCCTGTTGGAAACATTTAGTGCATTTTGCTATGAGAGTAATATGCCAGAAATGCGAAAATGTATTAGAAAACCAGGACTTAAACTTGCGCAAGTGTACAAACGATTAGCTGAAAAGGACGATTACGCTTTGACACCTTTGGATACCAACATTTATATTTCTATCTCGCAAAGACATGCAGACGGACCACTTCAAGAAGATATTCCAGTCCATCTTTGCCAACAATTTAAGAAATTGGAAGTTGGTAAATTTGTATTTTCAGTTGCATTGCGTGATAGTTGCTGCCTTCTTCAAAATTCGAAAATATGCTCTATAAAAAACATCATTCAAATAGGAAGACAGGTCAGCTTGATTGCTCGACAGTTTCGATCCACCACTGAAATCTACAACGTTGAAGTAACGTCAGACTTTGTAAAAGTCTATCTTTGTCGAAACCTACAACATGCACTTGAAGCAGTTCCATTGACTGATGTGAAAAACAAAATGTACATGATGCCAAAATGGAGTGATGTAGAAGGAGAAGAGGAACGTGTGGTTGAAAACGAGTGGATATGTGTCTCTTTATTGAAACCCTTTGAGTTGCCTGCTAAAAATGTGAACATACACTAAAAATAATTTTATCGGACATCAATGAAAATTGCTCCTCGTTTAAAGGACCAAAATACACATGTAAGTATTGAATGAAAGAAAATATTTATGTTCATGTTTTCTGAAATATGGCTCACCCTGTTATGTTGTATAATTTCATGTAACTCCCACAGGACAAAGTTTTTACATTCCTGTATATAGATTTTTGTATATTCTATTTCAAAATACAAGTTGCTTAAGCTGCTTTCATGAATAATATGTTTTTTTAAACGTTCTTTTCCAATGATTTTTGTTTAACTTGTGAAACTAAAAAAAAAAGAAATAAAATACAAATAATGTTTTTCATTTCAGAAACATGGAGCAAAATGATATCAGAAACAAAACGAAGAAACCGATGAAATTCTCAAATTTCGGAAGACCGATTATCACTCCAAAAAGTCTATTGACAACATCTTTGGACGAGGCTCCTGCCAAAAAGTCAAAATATACTGCTTAGATAGATGAGCAATTGAAAGTCCTACATGCTGCGTTGCAGAGTAAGATAAAAAATAAATCACCCAATCCACAGCCCTCAACATCAAAGTCGCAGAAAAATTTACCAATAAGGCTAAATTTTTCTGTCTCACCTAAAACTGTCTGCTTGAACTCGAATGCGTCGGAAGAACTGACCGCAAACTCAAGTTCCGAGCACGCGTTAGTAAATATTAATAAATATTTACTTAATACATTTGTATCATGTAACAATAATTTTTCTTTACTTCTTCCAGAAAAAAGCCGGTGAATTCCACACCATGTAAAGACAAATCAGCGACACGGAAAACACAACTGTTCCCTGAAGACGAAGAAGAATATTTTAAAGATGTAGATGAAGAGGGCGATTTAGAACATTCTAAAGATGATGAAGAATTAAGCTTTTTTCAGAAAGCAGTGCTGGCGAACTTCAAGTAAGTTATAGATTAATAAATAGTTCAAATAAATTTTTTCCTGAAATATTTTTGTC
>NC_046657.1:100587855-100595372 GCF_010883055.1 Belonocnema kinseyi | reverse complement strand
TGAACCTTCGACTCTGAACCTTCTCCCACTAAGTTCCTAGACTATATATACATGTAAGAATCCCGCCCGAGCTCAGTCTGTTATTCGCATCTAATTTGAGTGCATCTAAATTTTGTCAATAAAGAACGGTTGAATTGATGTTATCAATTCAACCTTATTTTTAAAAAGTCTTAATTGCTTTTCGACGCATTACACAGTAATGTTATTAATAGAAAAATTGCTAAACATAGTAACGAAAATTGGAGTAAAAAACTTGATACATTAAAAGTTAAAGATAACTCACTCTGGAAAATGGCACATTGCCTCACTAAACGAAGGACAAATGAAATTCCTATCCTACACGGTCTAGACGGCTTAGCCATTACAAATGAAGATAGAGTAGAACAATTAGCAGAGAATTTCGAAAAAGTCCACTGTTTAACTAAAAACATGGGCAACGACGACACTGATGAAATTGTTGACAATATATATAAAGAAATAAAAAATCAACCAATTAATAATCATAATATCGTATTAACAACTCCAGCTGAGATTAAAAAATGTGTACATCAAACGAAATCAAAAAAAGCATCAGGTCTAGACAACATTCAGAACATCATCCTAAAAAATCTACCCAAAAAAGCTTTCGTACAACTCACATATATATTTAACACCTGTCTTCTGTTATCATTTTTCCCAACAAGTTGGAAAAAAGCTAATATCCTTCCTATTTATAAACCTGGCAAGGACAAACTTCTTCCTCAAAGCTACATACCAATTACCCTCTTACCTACCCTGAGTAAAATTTTTGAAAAAATCATTCTCATAAGGATCAAAAAACATGCATCACTATACAAAATCTTAATCCCTGAACAATTTGGATTTGTCCAAAAGAAAAGTACAGTCCTACAACTGTTTAGATTAACAAATTATATAAGCACAAATTTTAATATGCATAAATCAACAACGCTTGTATTGCTTGATATAGAAAAGGCCTTTGACACCGTTTGACACAAAGGTCTTATCTACAAGCTTTTTAAATACAATTTCCCACTTTAAATTTTAAAAATATTACAAAACTATCTTAAAAATAGATCTTTTATGGTGACTGCAAATAAAAATACTTCTACTGAACGTCACATAGCAGCTGGTGTTCCACAGGGATCTATCCTAGCCCCGGTGCTTTTCCTATATTACATAAATGACATCCCAAAATCGACACACGTTAAATTATCATTATTCGCGGATGATGCAGCACTATACATAGCATCATGGAGGATTAGATTCTCCATAGAAAAAATGCAAGAATACTTGGATAATCTCATCCAATACTATCACCGCTGGAAAATTAAGATTAACACTGATAAAACTGAATTTGTTATCTTTAAGACAAAAAGTAGGAAAGAATTAGTTCCAGATCTTTATTTAGACCGTAAAAAACTTGTGCCTAAGACTGAAGCGAAATACTTAGGAGATCAACTAGATCATAAACTTAAGCATCATAAACATATTCTAAACACCAAGAAGAAAGCGTCCAGAATGATAGGATTCTTAAACTGTCTCATAGGGAGAAGATGCAATCTCAACATAAGAAATAAATTAATCTTGTACAAGGCGATAGTGAGGCCAATTATATTATATGCGTCGCCCATTTGGGGAAATACATGTATTAGCAATATTATGAAGCTACAAGTTATACAAAATAAATGCCTAAGGATGATAGTCAACGCCAAAATAAGAGATAAAAATATAGACATCCACTCCAAATATAATATAAAAACAATCAAAGATCAGATATTAGACCGGTCAGTAGTCTTTTATAGTAACATTCCCAACATTGAAGGGTTACAAGAGGAACTTCACATGTATACAAATGTAGATCTAATGCCGTCCCGACAAAAACATAAATTACCATATCAAATTCTTTTAGAAAAGCTTCAGCAGTAGTAGTATTAATTTTATTTAGTTTTAAGGTTGTTGAATAGTTTTAAGTCTTCGCACAATTTATGAGTTTTTTATAAAAACGTTCATCACAAATACAAGTTCTCTGAACACCCCAACAATAAATCACAACATGAAAAGTACAATAATTTATAGAGGAAAATTTCGCTTCGCGAAATAGGTATCTTAACTCTACATTTCTCAAATTCAAAGATTTAAATCTATGTATCGCAATTTATGAATAATAAAGATTCTTGAAAATGCAAAAAAATGCGGGCATACCTGTGATCTTGAAATTAGTACCTATTGTACATCTAATCCCCTTGTATTTGCAATGCTCATCCATGGAATGCATATACATTACTCTAATTAAACTATCAAGCTTTTAATTTGAAATGTCTTACAAATTATTCACTTTTTTAACGTTTTCATTTTAAAATACATTAACCTTAGGAATTTAAATTTCAAAATATTGTACAATTAGCCTGATTTAATGTACCTATTAATATAAGAATTACATTTAATCGCAGAAATAATTGAAAAGCTAAGAATAACCGTTATTGTAAATAGTATTTGTAACAAAATATTTTTATTTTACGTATTTTCAATGTTGTATTTCCCTGCATTTTTTCAATTATTGCAAACCTTACTAAAAATATTATATCTTTGATAATAATTAGTAAAATATAATCCTTGAAATGTTTAGGAGCAGTTTAGATAAGCATATTTAAATTTTTTAGCAGTTACACGTAGAAAAAATTAGGTTTCTAAATTAAAATGATAATCAATAATAGCATTCCTTGCAAGATTCACCCAGTGAAAATTCCTGTAATATTTTATAATTAATACTTAACTACTATAAATTGTTCCTAAAAATATGGCTTTTTTATGAACATTTTTGACTAAGAAATTCAACTTAAGGGCATGTGATACTTAGAAAATTGTCGATTTTACCAGTTTTAGGATCCCCCGGCTTTTTTTCTAGAATAATAAATATTTTATCTTAAAAATTTGGGAAATGATAGCGCACATGCTAAAGGACGTCCCCACACACTTTTTTTGTAGCTTAATTCAAAAAAGTTTTAATGTAGCAAAATGTGATTAATTTGCATAGCACTTAGGAATTAGTATCTATTTTTTCAAAGTTAGATTCCTCCGGCTTTTTTCCTATGATAAGAAATATTTTGTCGTCAAAATCTGGGAAATGATAGCGAACATGCTAACGGACATCCTCGCACTACTTTTTTGTGTTTATTTTTCGAAAAAATTTTGATTTTGCTAACGTGTGTATATTTCGAGGTTATGTGTGTTGCAATTCTCCAGAACGTTACTTCCAAACTACACAATATTTTTGGCCAAAAACTTTGGACTTACAAATAAACATAGTAACTAATCTCCCTAAACTAGCCTTGTTTTCAGACAATTCAAAAAGTTTATTTCATCAATAATTTTCAAATTATCGGAAAGGCAGAGATGAAAAACGACGTAATCTCAAAATAATGCATGCAATTTTTATTTAGCACAATAAATTTTTTTGTTATTATCCCCCAAAAAAGAGTCCGGGGACGTCCGTTATGATATTTTATAGCATCTCCGAATTCAGTTTTAAAAAATGTTCATTTTTGTGGAAAAAAGCCGGGGGATCTGTGCCCAATTGACCACACGACTAAGTATCACATGCCCTTAAACTCAAGCTATTTGAATGGCAGGAACGAATTCGCTGAACCTGATTTTTCAAGATTTCAAACTTTTTCATCTAATTTGTTTATGAAAATATACATTGTTATATTTTATCAAATATTATCAAACTAAAACTAAAAAATCCTCTTTTTAGGATCCGTATCATTGTCACCCGCCCCCACCCCATGTCATTTAATATTAACGTTAGACGATTGAGTGGGGTGAAATATTAATGTTTTTTATTAATCAACGAAGTATTTCAATTTTCAAAGAATTGTTGAATTTTAATGGAAAAATATGAGTTCTCAACAAACAATGTAATAGTTGATATTTTAAACAAGAAAAGATTTGTAATCTAAATCAAAAGCAGCTAAATGAAACAAAAAAGAACGAATTTTTTATTAAAAAAAAAAAGCTGAATCCTCACTCAAAGCAGGTGAATCTTCAAGCAGTTATTTGCATTTTTTATCAAAGGATAAGGTTTCCTCAAAATAGTTCAATTTTCTATAAAATAGTTGAAAATAGTTACCAAAAGGCAATTCGAATGAGGTTATAATTAAATCAAGTTAACAAAAATACTTATTTAAACAATTTTATTTCAAAATCTTCAAAAACCTAAATGTTTTGAACAATTTTATGGAATCTTTTTAAATTTGTTATTATTTTTGAAATTCTTCTGAAACTTCTAAACTTCTAAATTACATAAATTACCTTACCTTAAATTACACTCTAAATTACCTTGTTTTGAAACTTTTCAGGCAACGTTTGGTCAGATTTGACCCACTTCCGGACATAGGATTTTGAATTTTTCTTTCCTCTAGACAATAGCTTTGAAAATATGATATTTAAAAATGCCCGTGTATCACGCCTGTTAACACTTACTATCAATTTCAATATAAAATTGAAACAGTTGGCCATTTTCGGAGCAAATATTTAAAGACATATTACATATTAAATTCCCGATTATCGGAAAAATGCAAAATTTAAGAAAATCGGCCAGTGTCACTTTTAATATGTGTAAGATAAAAAAAAGTGTCCAATTTGACACTTTTCAAATAATCAAAAATTTAATACATTTTTTGCATGCCCCTGGGCAACATTCTTTTAGAATCAGGAGTCCACAAACTATACACTTTTTTGTTTTATATTTATTTTTGTTGTTAGGTTTTCTGACCAGGGAAATGTATTCATCATTTTTATGTTGATCTTTTTTTGTCTACATAGTTTATGATCACATTTTTTTAAATATTGATTTAAAATTGTGAAATTTTTTATTTTATACATTCAATTGTAATGAAGAATAAAAAAAGAGTGAAAATTGACAGAAATATGATTATTAATCATTTTTTTACTGAAGATCTAACAATTTTATTTCTCGTTGAAACATCTTTTTTAGTTAAAAATTTAACTATGTGGTTGGAAATTCATGTACATATTTTGTTGACAATTCATCTTTTTGGAAGATTATTATTCTTTATGTACGTAAGTTCATTTTTTGGTTAAAAATTGTACTATTTTGTTGAAATTTCAATTTTTTATCTGATAACTTAACTTTTCCATTTTTGGTTGAATATTTATTCTTTTTAGATTAAAATTCATTTCTGAATTTGAAAATTCAACAATTTTATTGGAAATTACTTTTGTGTTTGATTGAAAATTTATCGTTTTTGATAGAAAATTTATTTCTTTGGTAGAAAATTCTTCTTTTTTTTGTGTGTGTCTAAATTAATTTTTTCAACTGAAAACTTAAGTAGAAACTACAATTTTCAGTTAGAAACTGTCATTTTGTTGTTGAAAATTCGTCTTTTTTGTAGAAAATTTTTCTTCTTGTTTGAAAATTGATATTTTTGGTAGAAATTCATTATGTTTTTGTGAAAAATAAAAATTGAACTATTCCATTGTCGGCTGAAAAATGATCTTTGTCAGTTGACAAATTCAATTATCTGGTTCAAAATTCATGTATTTTTTGTAAAATCGTCTTTTTCGGTCACTCTTCTGCATGCTTGAAAATGGTTCCATCTTTACCAATTTTCTTTAAAATCCTTCTGTTTTTGGTTAAAAATTCATTTTTAATGAATATTGAACTATTCAATAATTTTAATTTGTCTTTTTTGGTTCAAATATATTTATTTAATGAAAATTGAATTTATTTGTTGAAGAACTGACTTTATTGTTGTTTACAATTAATTTTTGCAAATGATAATGTAAGCATGCCATTTTTGCGTAAATTTTTTTTTAACTGAAAATTCGCCTTTTTCATTGAAAATTTATCTTTTTGGTGAAAAATAATGTTTTTGGTTAAAAATTTAAATATTTTGTTTAAACTTTATTTTTCTTTCATTATTATTTTTTTGCCGAAAATGTTACTATAGAATGCCTCGTGGAAAATTCACCCATTTAAGTTTAAAATTATTTTTACTTTTGTCAATACGATATCTTAAATACGGGTAGTCACGATATCGGAATGATCATATTCAACGTCAAATATGATCTATTACGATATATCGTGACAGACCCATATCTGAGACATCATAGTAACAAAAGTAACAATAATTTAAAATTGTTGCCACATCAAATCGATTCATTTATCGTTCAATTAAAGATTCTTAGTTTGTAGCCAAAGAACATTTTTTTCCTGCCAAAATAGAGGTGACAGGTGACGCACATATTCTGGAATCTAACCAATTCTTTTTTTGGTTAAAAATTAATTTATTTGGCTAAAACGTAAATACTTGGTTAAAACTTCTTTTTTTATTAGTTTCTTTTATAGAAAATGTAACATTCCTTTTTTGGTTGAAAAATTATCTTTTTTAATTGAAAATTTTACTATAGGGATAAAAATTTATCTTTTTGGTAGAATATTATTGTTGTTTGTGCATTAATTTCTTTGTTTAAAAATTTAACTATTCTATTCTAAATTCGATTGTTTTTTTTTGTTCCTCAAAGTTGATTTTGTTAATCTAGAATTTAACTTTTTCATTTTTGGTTAAAACTTTATCTTTTTCAGTTAAAAGTTCATTTTTTTCACGAAAATTAAATTTAATATCTAAAAATGTAACTAATCCATTTTTGGTTTAACACTTGTTTTTTAACTCTAATATTAATTTTTAAGGTTGAAAATTTAGCAATTTTGTTGATTTTTTTTAATTGATCTTTTTCAGTTGAAAATCAATCTTTTTTAGTAAAAATTTTTCCTCTTGTTTAAAAATCATCTACTTTCGTTAACACTTTTTTTATTTGAAACATTAAAAATTTTGTTGTAAAATTGTTGTTTTTTTTACTATTGAATTTTTTGTTGAAAATTAATCATTTTAAGTTGAAAATTCAACAATGTGCTTAAAAATTCAAGTATTTTGTTGAAAATTCGTCTTTGTTCGTACAGGCATTTCTTTGTTAAAAGTTCACTAATTTGGTGTAGATTAGATTTTTTTCAAATCGAAATTAATTTTTTGAACTGAAAATTGAACTGTTCCATTTTTGGTATAAAATTAATCTTTTTTTTTGAGAATTTCTTTCATTAAAAATCGAAATATTTTGTTCACAATGCCTTTTTTTATTTGAAAGTTTAACTAGTTCATTTTTGGTTAAATATTTATTTCTTTAGTTGAAAATTAATCGTCTTTGGTAGCAATTTATTATTCTTGTTTGAAAATTCGTATTACTTACACGGGTTATTAATTTAAAATATAAAGTAAAAATAATTTGTTTATTTCAATAAAACTAGTGACTAATAGTCACAGCTTTCATTGAGATTGCCTTATTTGAAAAATGTCAGAGATGCTTACCAAAGCGATCCGTTAGGCTATGGGTTTATTTCAGACGGCAGACGAAAAAAAGTAACAGATGAGGGGATAACAACTGATTATCGAAATAAAATGTTTGAAAAGAAATTATCCTTCGTGAAAAATGTTTGGTGG
>NC_046657.1:100585469-100587755 GCF_010883055.1 Belonocnema kinseyi | reverse complement strand
CTCCTCCTTTTCCCAATCCTTTGCCTCCTTTTCCGCGACCAGTCATTTTTCAGCAGCAGAGACTAAGTTCAACAAAATTAAACGAAGAATGATGAAATTGCCGGTTCTGGCGTTGGTTTTATAGACAGAGGCACACATTCCCTTTCCATGGAACCGATACCTAATGAGCAACGCGTTCTTCCTTCTCTCATATTGCTAACCAATGAACGACTCGGGGTCCTTTCTTTGTCCCCTTACCCAACGACCGACGGATTCTCCCTTCTCTGGCGACAGTGATTCGAACTTGTATAAATAAGCGCGTTTTAGTGCGCGCAACATATTCAGCATCTAGCTTTTGAAGTGTCGAGGACGTTATAGATTTTGAAATGGCTCGTACCAAGCAAACTGCTCGTAAATCCACCGGTGGTAAGGCACCAAGGAAACAGTTGGCCACCAAAGCTGCTCGTAAGAGTGCCCCAGCAACAGGTGGAGTTAAGAAACCTCATCGTTACAGGCCAGGAACTGTCGCTCTCCGTGAGATCCGTCGTTACCAGAAGAGCACTGAGCTTTTGATCCGCAAATTACCCTTCCAACGTCTCGTTCGTGAAATTGCTCAGGATTTCAAGACTGACTTACGTTTCCAGAGCTCTGCTGTTATGGCTCTTCAAGAAGCCAGTGAAGCTTACTTAGTTGGACTTTTCGAAGATACCAACTTGTGCGCTATTCACGCCAAGAGAGTAACTATCATGCCAAAGGACATTCAATTGGCTCGTCGTATTCGTGGAGAACGTGCTTAATTCCGGTCTGCGCTAGACATTCCAACAATCGGCCCTTTTCAGGGCCAACAAATATTTTTGACGCGGGTGGATTCTCTTTGTCAAACATGCTTTTCTATGATGTTGTATTTGCAGTTTTATCTCTACCTTAAAATAGTAACTTTTTTTGTATAATTACAACAATGTGAGTCTTATGTTTGGTGGAAATCGCGACATTTTTAAACAATTTTTTTTTGAGGGAGGGGGCTTTTTTTTAGTGTCGTCCGCTGATGCTTTTATTTGTCCCGTGGTCAGGAGCCACCCAACGTTTCAGGACCACAGGTCGAAAAAGGGGCCCCTCTGATTTTTCAACTTGTTTTCAAATGAAGAGATCGCAATTTTCACAAACGATAAGACACATCCTTCCGGGTGATTGAAAGTAACTACAGAGCCTACCCTTTTAAGTTTGAATTGCTTTAATATCTTTATACCAGGAATTTCGTGCTAAATAAGTGCTCTGAATTTATGCCTTGCAAAAAAGTACAGGCACTTTTTTTTACCAAAAACTTGTAATGCTGGCTTCAGGTGACCCTGGTATGTGGGGCTCGGAAACTATTAACGGTATCAAGATCTGCTTTGCGCAGGAATTTAGTGCTAATTAAATGCTCTGGATTTATACCTTGCAAAAATTCGGCCCTGTAGGCAAATATCAAAGGAGAATGTTTAATTAATTGACTATGACGTCATCAGAATGGAATTTTGTTTACCCCAGAAATTGTTCAACATTATATGAAATATACATTGCGATAAAACATTTAATACATATTATTTTAGGGTGAAAAACTTAAATTCCGGGAATAGCAGGTATTACATAGCCTAATATTGCGATATCATATATCGTGGTATCCTTTAAAGAAGCCGGTCGTACTTATACTCGGTTGGGGAAAAGCCAAATAGAAAATTTTTAATTTTGTATAAATGCTCTTTCTTAAAATTGTGCTTCGATATGCAGTTACTAGAAAATCCAGAAACGCACTCAAAGATAAGTGATTCATAGCAATTCATTATAATTTTATGATAAAAAAGACATTTTAAACCTAAAAACTAAAAATAACGCCGAGATTTTGAACCGGGGGTGGGGGGGGGGTAACTCTTTTTATTATAAATTCAAAGATGTAGGCCTAAAATAAACACACAAAAAAGGAGATTTATGTGTGTGTGTGAGTGTGTGTGCATGTGTATATATGTTTATGTGCGTATATTCATTCTTTTTAGCCGAAACGCCTGCAATGAGATTTGTTGTTAATGGTTCTTTTTTTGTCAAGAATTGTATTACTTGGCTCGAAACTGAATTATTTCCTTCAAAATTCGGCAATTTTGTCAACATTCATCCTTTTTGTTTAAAAATTCTTTTCTTTCGGTGGAAAATGAATTCTTTTGATTGAGGGTACAAATGTTTGGTTGAAAATTAATCTGTTTTAGTTGGTTGACGTTTTCTTTTCAATTGAAAATTTATCTATATTGTTGAAAATTCAACTGTTTTATCGAAAAT
>NC_046657.1:100581899-100585369 GCF_010883055.1 Belonocnema kinseyi | reverse complement strand
TCCCCCCTTTATCGCCCCAAACATGACCAAAGAATAAAAAATAATCTTTTTTACATAATACTGTTAATTTTAAGCAATTTCTGTCGTCGTTTTCATACAAATAATTACCACTGGAAAATTTGAATATTTTCCACTATTTTTTAAACAATGTTTGATTGTTTAAATAAATGAAAATTACTTAAACAATTATTTATTCCCAAAAAATCTAAAAATAATCTATTTTCTTATTGAATAATAATAGTCAAGAAATAATATCAAGAAACATGGCACATGTGCTTTTATTTCTATTAACATTTGTTAAGATATAATCTGTGAGCTGCGCTAATTGCCGCACAGTATTGTGCTTATACTTCAACACAAATTGCTGTGGAATCAGTTGGAGCCATGTAAACCTGACAGCATCAAGTCATCAAATCATAATATCTCCCATTTCTTAATTAAGGGCTCATTTAGGGCTAATTTAATGCCCCATTGCCGTATTTTCGGCTCTTCATTTTTTTAATATGCATGATTCTTCCAGCTTTATTTCAAGCCAGCAGCACCACTCAAGGAAACGGTCAAAAATGATTATATCAAATTGCCCTTTTTACATGAATTTCCGGCTCGAGATATCCCTTTAAACCACTGTCCTACCTTCAAAATTAAAAAAGGGCCGCGAAGGGCGAAGGGACAAAAACTTAATATTCGATTTTTTGCTGACATTAAAAAAGGGCCTATTTAGGGCTCACTTTCTATCCAACTACGGATTTATTTTTAGCGCTTTTTATGAAATATGCCACAGTGCTCCCAGCTTCACTTCAAACCAGCAGCACCATTCAAGGAATCGGTCAAAAAATGATTATATCAAATTCCACTCTTCACAGGAATTTCCGGCTCAAAATATCCCTTCGAACCACTGTTCTACCTTCAAAATTAAAAAAGGGCCACTATACTTTTACATCCTCAGCTTGTTATATTTCTTTCTTCTTATTTATACGGTACATTCCTTTGATGAAAATTCTAACAATGATAACCTTTTTTATCTAGTTCTTATTGTTTACGAGGTGCTTCATACTTATTCTAATTTTTAACTTTTTATACCTAATTTTAGATGCTTGTGATCGGGAAAATCCATAGGATCTAAGGTCGACAATATTGCAGGAGCCTTAAATAACCTAAATTTATTTCATTTTTGGTAGGTTTGTACAAACAACATTTTTTTGTTACTTTTGATTATGATAGTCTTAGAGTCCTTAATAAGGCTTAGATCCTATGGATTTTCACGATTACAAGCATCTGAAGTTGGATATATAAAGTTATAAATTAGAATTAGTATGAAGCATCTCGTGAACAATAAGAAATAGATAAAAAAAGGTTATCATTGTTAGAATTTTCATCAAAGAAATGTACTGTATAAATAACAAGAAAGAAATATAACAATCTGAAGATGTAAAAGTATAGTTTCCCTTTTTTTAATTTTGAAGGTAGGGCAGTGGTTCGAAGGGATATCTCGACCCGGAAATGAGCCGGAAATTCCTGTAAGAAGTGGAATTTGATGTAATCATTTTTTGACCGATTCTTCCAGAGGCGTCGCTGATTTGAATAAAACCTGGGAGCACTATGGTATATTTTATAAAACGGGCTGGGTAGTAAAATCCATAGTTGGATAGAAAGTAAGCCCTAAATAGTCACATTCTTTTAGAATTATCTCGTTACTTACTTTGTCCATCAGGGTTTTCCCGCATATTATGCGCATGAATCTCATGTCAATTTCGTTAATTTTACTCTTATCTTTTTCTTGATAAGTCCATGTCTCGCTACCGTATAGTACAGTCGGTGCAAATATAGAATTATGTATTGCCATTTTAGCTTTATTTGATATATTTTTACTTCTGATAAGGGGACCTGCTCTACCAATAACCTTCTTACCTTCGTTTATGCGCCTATCTAATTCCTCATATATCTTCCCGTCCCTAGTAAATAAGCTACCAAGGTATACGAACTTATCAACTTCTTCAATTCTCTCATCATTTAATAAAATATTGCATAGTGTTTTCTCACTCAGTTTCCGATTCACTCTTACACTCGCTTTGCTACCTGTATATATTGTTTTTATAGCTTGTAGGATCCATCCATTGACTCCATACTCTTTCAGGACTTCCCAAAGTTTACTTCTATCTACCTTGTCAAAAGCTTTTTCTAGGTCGACAAATGCACGAAAAACTTTTTTTCCTATTCTCAAACTTTTTTCTGTTATTTGCCTGAAGCTAAATATTTGATCCGTACATGACCTTCCTGGCATAAAAATATTAGTAATTATTGCACTCGCTTTTATCTCCCTTTCTCTTGTACATTGGTACGATAATCGCTTTTTTCCAATCGTCTGGGACGTCTCCAATCTCGAAACATAAATTTATCAATTCGCACAGTCTATGTGGTATGCACGCACCACTGTGTTTAAGCATTTCAGCGTTAATACCTTCTACCCCGACAGCCTTACCGTTTTTCAAGTTCTTAATTATATCCCTAACCTCAGTGACACAGACTTTCTCAATTGAGTTTTCCATCGCATCGTGTTCAACATCGCAGTTGTGGTGTCCTGTAGCTTCATCTCCGAATTGTCTCCTAAAATAGTCTCTGAAAGCCTCTAGTATTCCGTCTGCATTATATACCATTTCCCCCCTATTATTTCTCATGTTGATAATCTCTGTACTTTTGTTTCCTTTCATTTTTTTATAAAGTAGTTTCCTGCTTCCTTCACAGTCGTTTTGCATTTTTATCTCTTCTTCTGCTCTAATTGTATCTTAACTTTCTTTAACTAATCGTTTAAGTATCCTGTTTTCGCGTCTATAATAATTTCTACGTCTATTTCTTTCTTAATTGCTAAGACCTGCGATGTTCAAAGTTCTCTTGTACGCTTCTCTTTTTGCTTTTTGGGCAGCCTGAATTTCATCATTCTTCCTATTTTGACATTCTTCCTACAACTGCGGTACCACACACTTCGATCGTACATCTAACAAGGATATCCCGTAACATTGTCTAGGCGCCCTCTATATCTTTGTTTTTTATACGGTCCTCCCATGTTGCCCTATCTATGCTTTCGATTATCCGGCCGCCTTCTCAGACCGTAATCAAAGGCCTATATCTTTGAATTTACAATAAAAAGAGTTACCCCCCCCTGGTTCAAAATCTCAGCGTTATTTTTAGTTTGTAGGTTTAAAATGTCTTTTTTTATCGTAAAATTATAATGAATTTCTATGAATCACTTATCTTTGAGTACGTTTCTGGATTTCCTAGTAACTGCATATCGAAGCACAATTTTAAGAAAGTGCATTTATACAAAATTTAAAATTTTGTATTTGGCTTTTTCCCCAACCGAGTATAAGTAAGACCGGCCTCTTTAAAAGACACCACGAAACTGTTACAGAAAACACAAGAGAATTTAAGGGTCGATTGACAACTACGTCATTTCCGACAGTCGTTAAAATATA
>NC_046657.1:100570439-100581799 GCF_010883055.1 Belonocnema kinseyi | reverse complement strand
ATCGGGAATGTCTTGGCTCAAAATGTGGCGACGATATGTTAAGGTGGAAATGACACCGTCTTGGCATGCAAAAATGAAACCCTCCGTACCAGACTTCAATCCTTGCGATTTAAGGAAAGCAAACGTTAGCTCACAAGACATTGACTGATCCTTCACATTTCTGTGGAAGATACCGTGCGTCCTCTTATCGAGGAGCTGTTCACGAAAGTTTTTCTCTTGTGCTTTCTTAAATTGGGCTTTCAGGAGTGAGTACTCGAGATAGATAAGATTTGATGCATTTTGCTCACCCCTAATACTATCAATTATTGTGTGTATAATGCAGCGAGAGCTTTGGCCGATGCGAACCGTAAAACAAAACGAACGGTTGATCATAAGACCAAAAGGCGAATGCATCAACTTGCCATAAAGATAGACTGGGCAAGACAGTACGCGTACCGCATTCAGAGTGTGATTGACTACATCACATCTGGCAGGAATTTTACCGCCAAGGTTCGAAAGTTCGCGCGCGAACTCCGGACCCGTTATCACACACTTAACAAGTCAAAGCTTCTGACCATCAGGCAGCATATTTTTGAGAGAATACGGATACTATCTGACGCTAAGAGAAGTTTAGAGCGGAGGGAGAGGTGGGTCAGAGAAAATCAACAGTTTCTCCCTGACCCATCTCCGACTCTTCCAAGACCCTCCAGTTACTGTCGAACACCCAACCAAAACAGAGGAGGTGAAGTATTTTGGAGAGAATTCTACGAAGCTCAGTATAGACTGGACGAAGACTCAGAAAATATAAATAGCTTCCAGGAGTTATGTGTTGCCACCATAACACCTGATAAAGAATGCCCACCCATCACAACCGAGGAGGTGAAAAAAGTATTAAGAGGGATGAAGAACTATTCCGCACCGGGACCAGATTGTATCAAAACCTTCTGGTGGAAGAAGTTTTCTTCAACCCATCAGCATTTGGCCCGTATTTTCACCTTATATTTGAAGTCGGAAGAGCCGATTCCAGAGTGGTTGGTGGAAGGGCGCACAATACTCCTGCTGAAGATAGGCAACTTAACTGACCCGAAGAACTACAGGCCAATAACTTGTCTGAACACACTTTATAAGATATTCACAGATATCTTAAATGATAGGATTGTTCGGGCAATTGAACCTGTGTGGCAAGAAATGTATGAACAACGAGGCTCAAAGAAAGGTGTAGCCGGATGTCGGGAGAACCTGCTCATCGATAGATGTGTCTGCAAAGATGCAGCATTCTACCATCGTGACCTATCGATGGCCTGGATTGATTATCAATCGCTTTGGAAAACCAGATTTACCATCTCATCTGGAAAAAATCATGTAATTTTTAATAATAATGCATATGTTAAGGAAGCGTAGCGTGGACACAGATTACAAAAACTTTTATGGTGTATATCTGACATAGCGTTAAAAACTGGAAAAATCACTTTTTTTTTTAATTTGCCCATTTTTTTCTCACAAAGTATGGGTCTAGAAGAAAAATTACTAGGGACTCTTCTTATTCAAAATATGATAAAGAAACTGAATTTTTTTTTAATTCAATTTTTCAACTAATTGTTAGAAAAATGTTAATAACAAAGACTGACCACTCGGACGAACAGCTAGCTATTATATATTAAAATAGATACATTTTGAATATATAACATTATTAAATTAATAATTCTAAATGTCTCATTTCGATTTTATAATTGTGATATTGTGGTTAATAATTTTTAATGGTTTATTTTGAATATTTATATATTTCTACAGGTAACATACCATTCCGACCTCCCAATAATACGAGCAGATCACCTGCGGCCGAAAGCAAATCTATCGAAATGAAGTAGGTTATGTGCACCCAATGTTACGGGCATATGTGACCTCGGCGGACAGGCCAACTCTTGACCACAGTTGGGCTGACAGCAGTTTCTCGGTGTTTTTGTAACAATCAACCAGAGTTTATCCGACGGTCTGCTCATACTCGGGCCAATGTTTGACCGACCATTGGGTGCATAAAGGTGACTTATATCAATCCGACTGCTTTATCCAGAGTCGGACAGACCGCATTATTGTGGTCGTAACGACCAATCTGCCATAAATGATCCGATTATCGTACCATAGTTGGGCCAGGATTGGGCTGACGGTCGGCTTTTCGGTTATCGTAGATCGGCCCAACTCTGGTTACCGTAGATCGGTTACCATAGCAGGGCCGACTTTGGGCCGATGATCAAGCTCTGGCATCCGACCTAATTTCGCACCTGGGCTATAAAACCTATATCAAAAATATCTTAAATTCTTTTTAGAATGTGAATAAACTATTACTAGTATCATAAACTTTAAGATTGCAACGTATTTACCTACATTATGTGAGAATTCGCACAAACTGAATCACTCGCCCAAAATGGGACATTTACTTTATTACTTTAGAACAAATTCGATTAGGTTAAAAGATATTTATAAGTTTTTAAGAGATTCAGAACTAATTTAAATAGTTTAACAAAATTTATATTTTTGAAGATCTTGAAATAAGGTTTTGACGTTTTTTAATGATTTTTACACTTTTCGGATAATAAAAAAATATACTTAAGATTTCTGTAAAAAATTTTTATGATTTTACATTTAAAAAAAAAAATAATTTTAAAAGAATATTTAGGGTGAGTGATCCAGTGGCTGAACAGTCACCAGTGAATGAACACTAATGCGAAAAATATATAAATATAACCTTTCAAAGTTAAACTCTTTATGAATTTGTATATATTTGAAATCTTGAAGCAATTTTGAAGAGTTTAATATACAATTCATTGCAGTAAATTCTTGTAAATAATTTTAAAAATTGCTTGAATGTGAAGCATGATCGGTTATGGTGAGTGATGGTGATAAAGTCGTCGATCACTATAAGGCATTCAGGTCTTGCTCGGGGGTTTTTGGGGTTGCTGAATCCGAAACTCAAGTAAAAATTCAAAATGGCAGATCCAACATGGCGGACGAAAATACAAAAAACGGTTCGATTTGGATAAATCTCGGTACTTACGGGGTTTGGGGGTTGCTTAATCCGAATTTAAAGTCAAAATTCGAAAATTCATAATGTCGGATCCAATATGGCGGACGCAAATACAAGTTGGAATTTTCCAATTTTTAAGTAACAAAATTCATCCAAATCGAGCCGTTTTTCGTATTTTCGTCCGCCATTTTAAAATTTCAAATTTTGATTTCAGATCCAGCGACCCCAAAAATCACAGGATAACAAACATTCCTGCCACTTTGGGCACTTAACGTCGAATTCTCTCTGCCAACGAAGGGGTTAAAAAATTGTAATCTTTTAAGTTTTAATTCTTTTTACTGAAAAGTACTTAAAATGATATCAATTAAAAGAAATTCCAGATTGGTTGTTTCATTGTTCAATTTAGAGCATTGAAACTTATGAATTATGAATTTCTTTTTAACATTCGATCTGTACAATTGATGAAACTTAGATTTTGTTTTTTAGTTAACCAATATTTATTTTAAAATTGGAAATTTAAAAATGATTATTTTTTAAAATTAATTTTAAGAGTATATTTAACAATATTTCCAACATTGTAATTTATGAAACTTAGAATTTTTATTTTGCAATTTACCGATATTTATTTTTAAATTGGAAATTTGAAAATGATTATTTTTTAAAATTAATTTTGAGCGTATATTTAAAAAGATTTCAAAAATTGTCAGAAAATAATGTGGAAGATTTTAAAAGCTTATTTTAATTTTGCAGGATTTATTAAAAGTTTGATAGAAAACTTTAATGATATAAAAAGTAGTTGTTACGAAGTTTCAAAAGAATTTAAGAAATAAAAACAAATTTAAAAATATTCCATAAAATTTTTAAGAAAATTGAGGTTTTTGAATATTTTTAAATCAAATTTTGAAACTGTTTAAGCAAATTGAAAGGCTGAAAAAGAAGAACTAAATTTGACTAAAGTTCCTAGAAATATTAAAAAGGAGTTTATATTTTGAGTATAGCTTCTACTTTATTATATATTTACCTGTTTTTAACGGAATCTTTCAGCTTTATGCGTTTGAATTGTTTCACTTTAATCGTAAAAAATGTTGGCGAACCGGGAAATAATGGAGAATTAAATGTTACTGATTAAAATGGCCACTCTGATAATAGCTAAGATAATATTCTTATAAATAATAAATTGTTTAAACAATTATGTTTGTTGACATGATTTAATCATAACCTCATTAGAATTTGAAGTGGAAAATATTATAAAAAACTTCGAGTTTCTAGCATTATTCTAAGATAATATTGTTATAAATAATCAATTGTTTAATCAAGAATGTTATTTAACTTGATTTAATTTTTGAACAGTAAGATTTCACCGCACTTCATCGGCTAACGTTATCATTAAATGACATAGAGGGGGGGGGGGCAATTATATGGATCCTAAAAAGAGGAATTTTTAGTTAAAAAAATAACAAATAAATAGATGTTAGATTGCAATGGAAATAATGAAATATATTTAAACCAAATATATTACATTCAAATCACTGATTGCAAAATTACGAATTTTTTAATCTCACATTTTTTCCCCATTTTCTAACAAAGGACCCCTGAGGAAAGGGGTGGTCTGGCCAAGCTCGCAGGCACGGCCCTGAAAGTAGTTCGTAGGGCAGCCAGGGCAGGGTACCTTGCCCTGAGCAAGAGCGTGCCGACCACTGAATTAGAGGCGGGCGCATACCTGAGATTTTGAAATTAGTATCCATTGTACTTATAATCCCTTTGTATTCGCAATGCTCATTCACAAAATGTCTATATATTACTCCAATTTGGAAAGCTTAGAATTTAAATTTATTATGTTTTGAAGACCTTTAAATTGGAAATTGAAAACTTCGCAAATGGTCATCGCCCAACTCGCATTATGACCTGCTTAAGAGTACCCCCACCATTGCTACCCCTTACTTGCTTTTACCCTGTAAATATCTCGCTTCGGCTTAGAGGCGGCAATACCTGAGATCTTGAAATTAGTATCTATTGTACTTTTAATCCCCTTGTATTTGCAATGCTTATTCACAGAATGTCTATATATTACTCTAATTTGGAAAAATTAGAATTTAAATTTATTCAGTTTTTAAGACCTTTAAATTAAACATTGAAAACTTCGCAAATTTTACCATTCATAACGTTTTACAAGTACAATCTGACTACAATTTTTTATGTATTAATCTGCAATCATTCGTGTGGGAACATTGCCTGTAAATTGAAAATGATTGAACTATCAATGTAAATAGTATTTGTAACAAAACATTTTAATTTTACGTATTTTCAATGTTATATTTCCCTGCATTTTCTCAATTATTGCAAATCTTACTAAAAATAATATATCCTTGCTAATAATTAGTAAAATATAATCAGTTAAATGTTTTGGAGCAGTTTAGATAAGCATAATATGCTTGTTGGGACAGTTACACGTAGAAAAATTAGGATTCTAAATTCAAATGCTGATTAATAATAGCAGTCCGTGAACATAAATAAAAGAGAATAATAGATTTCAATTATCAAGAGGTACAATTAAGAGTAATAAAAATGACCGGGAATGTTCAGCGACGTGAAAACCCCGGAAATCACAGAAATCTGAATCAATGATCGGGATTCTTTTCTCTATCACTTTAAAAATGCAAAATTAAAGTGTTTAATTTTTTTTAAGCTTTAATTGTTCAGAGTCGCCATTTTAATCAGGAAAAATAATTCTCAACAATTTTTCGGTTTTCAAATATTTTTTACGATTAAAATGTAACAATTCAAACTCAATAAGCTGAAAAATTCCGTTAAAACATGAAAATGTATAACAAAATATAGGCAATACCAAAAATATAAACTCATTTTTAATATTTATAGGAATTTTAGTCACATTTATTAATTTTTTTCAGCCTCTCAAAGTACTTACAAATTTTCAAAATTGGATGTCAAAATCTTCAACAACCTACATTTTTTAAACAATTTTATGGAATCTTTTTAAATTTGTTATTATTTTTGAAATTCTTTTGAAACTTCTAGACAATTTTTAATATCATTTGAGTTTTACCTAAAACTTTCAATAAATCCTGCAAAATTAAAATAATGAATTAAAATTATCCAGATTATTGTCTGACGATTTTGGAAATCTTTTTAAATATACACTTAGAATTAATTTACGAAAATAAAGAATCATTTTTATTTTCCCAATTTTAACATAAATATCTGTAAACTGCAAAATAAACAAATTCTTACTTTCATAAATTGTACAGATCGAAGATTAAAACAAAAAATCTACGCTAGAAATTTGAAGTTAAATTCTTTTTTTTTTAATTGTCAAAAATTAATAATAGTTCAATTGTCATTTATTTCATTTTCATTTATTTTATTATTTTTTTTTACAGGAATCTTCAGTATATTTTGTTATTATCTAAAAAGCTTAAAAACCATTTCAAACTGCAAAATCTGATTTGAAGATCTTCAAAACTATATATTTTGTTGAACAATTTTTGGATTCATTCCAAATTTTAAATCATTTTTGAATCTCTTCAAAACTTCTGAATATTTTTATCCTAATCGAATGTTTTCTAAAGTAAGAATTGTTCAATTTTTATTTATTCTACCAAATTTGTGTTTTTCTAACTGTTTTTTAAGTATTTTGTAAAAAATAAGTTTTACAACAAAAATATGATTGAAAATTTCAACAAAAACCCCAAGAAAATTTTTTCATTATCTTCAGACTTTAAAAATCCTTAATTCTGAATAAATCATGCAAAATGAAAAAAAAAACACTTAAAAGTTTCTAATTGTTGTTTAAAATTTTGGAAATTTTTTGAAATATTTTTAAATATTCTCTTAAAATTCATTTTCTAAGATAAAAAACCATTTTTAATTTTCATACGAATCTTAATGAATTTTCCGCATATAATTCTATTTATAATTATTTGGAATCTTTTGAATTGTTTATTAAATTATTTTAAAACTTCTGACTATCTTTTTAAATCATTCGACTTTTTCCTACAATTTTTAATAAAACCTTCAAAATGTTTTCAAATGCCTGAAAATCTTCCAGATTATTTTTTTTTACAATTTTGGAAATCTGTTTAAATCTTTTTAAAAATACTTTTAGGAATAATGACGGGATTCATACAAAATATTAGAATTTTTTATTTGGAAATAAGAATTTACAATAAAAAGGTAAATTTTCAATTCGTTTAATTTTTCACCAAATAGTTGAATATAAATATTTATGTGAAGTTTCCACCAAGAAGAATAATCTTCTGTTAAGTGCAAACATAAATAATATAGTCAAATTTTAAGTTTAAGAATAATTTGTAAAAAAAACGACTTTCCAATTAAAAATATTAAAATTTGCACCGAAATCAATTTTTGACAACAAAATTGAATTTTTATCGAAGAAGATTAAATTTCAACCAAAACACAACGAATTTTCTACAATCCGGAACTATTTCTAAAAGATATCAGGAACTGCAGAAATATTCAAAAGGATGTTAGAACTCTAAAAAAAATTCGAAATTTTGAATTTGAGGGGCCAAGTTCACACGCATGTACTATAATTGTAAATCTGTCTATTGTCAGAAATTTTACACGGCCATAGAGCAATAAATCGACTGCTTATGCTTCATTGATACTACTGGTCACTACCTGAATTTATTTTTTTTAAATGACTTGCACATATATTTCTTTGTGTAAAGAAATGTAAATTGCAGAAATTTATAAGCGGAAATAAATAGTTTTTCCTTTATTATTTTTTAAAATATATTGACAATGAATTTTCTAGATACAATTTTGTATGTATCGCTATTCGTTCGTTTCAAAAAGAAATTAGGTAACCAAATGCACATTTTAGGCGTTAGTGTGCGAAAAGTCGTTTCTTCGTCTCTTATTGTTAAAATTATATTGTGAATGATGTTTTCTGACAAAGTTTTGTGATAAACTGGAATTCCTAACATTTGTAAGCATATTATTTTCAATATACCCATTGTAGGCGCTTGTAAGCAGAAAAACAATTTTCTTAATTGTAGTCTCGTTGAAATTATATTGGCAATGTTTTTTTACATGCATTCTTGTTGAATAATTTCTCTTTGTTTGCAAATTTATATACGCTGCAGCGTGATTAACATTCAAAAAATATCACTGGCAATATAATATTGTAAGTGAATGCGATAACCGTATACTTGTATTTTTAAGAATCATTCATTTTACTTTTGTTTCAAATTACCTCGTCAATAATTAATAAAAAACAAGGGACTTGAAAAGTACAAGAACATCTCTATTATTTTATTACCTCAATAAAAACAACATAAAAAGTGTTTCATTTTTGAGCACAATTGCTTAAAATTTAAAGTTTATATAATTTGCTTAAAAAATGGACAAATAGCGAAAACGGCGAAATTGTCCATAAAAAAATCATTATAAATATAATTCGAAAACTAATCCACGAAGATATGATTTTTTCTCGCGTGAAAACCTCATATGTAAATTTTTCGAAAAATCACAAAATATTATTGCATAGCGAAACGTGTCCAGAAAACATTATTTCAGTATAAGGTCAAAAGAAAAAACTATTTCTTTTTATTTATAAACACCTAAAGCGTGCATTTATTTACATAATTTTTTATAGAATGACCAAATATTGTTGCACAGCGAATTGTTTTTCTAAGAAAATCATTGGCAATATAATTTTAGCAAGGTCAGAAGAAGAAAAAAAAACCATTTATTTTCGCTTATAAGCTCCTAAAATGTGCATTTGTTTTCACAAATTATTCATAAAATTAACAAATAATAATAAGGGTTGAAATTTTTTCAGAAAACATTATTAATAATATAATTATAACAAGAGTAGAAAAAGAATCATTTATTGCTGCTTAGAAACGTCTGCGATGCATTGTAAATTTGTTTGTATAATTTGTTTTTAGGAATCGATTACTTGTTAATTCAATTTTTTCATTGGAATTAAATGAACAAGTAAAAAAATTGTTGTCTTTCTAACACGTCTGTGTATCTGTCATCATCTGTGAGAACAATTAGAAACATCGATTGTATGGAGAAATAAATTCCCTTATTTACAAAAGTTATGTAGTCCGCCTAAAACTCACAAAATGCCATCCTCATAAAAGGCAGAATTTAAGGAAAAATTGGCAAAAAGTACAATTGTCAAGGGAAAAAGAAATATATTGACTTAAAGAAAAAACTAAAAATGCGTATCGCCTAATTTATTTTCTAAAATAACATCTTTTGCCCTGGAAATAATTTGCATCTCATGCACTTGAAGTTCAGAACGTTCAAATGACCAAAATACTGTTCCTTATTATAATTCTGTTTTAATGATAAATTATTTTCAATTTAAATATACAAACGTTTGACCACTGTTTCTGATTTATGAAGTCATCAGAACCTGCCTGATAAAAATGGATTTGTTTGCCAATTGAAAATTTAATATCGCATAATGTTTGAAATTATTTTTAAAAAGTGCCAACATTTTTGAACAAATTTCATTAATTTCTGATATATCATTTTTATTTCCTTCAAGTAACATAACTTGTTTTAATGAAAAATATAGGAGTCTATAAGTTTCCCAGAAATTTCTGTAAAATTAATATTTTGAATAAAAAATAATTAGAATTTGCTAATGCGTTGAAAAATAAAGACGACATCCAAAGATAAAAATTGGTTTTGGTCTACATTTGGTTGCAATACAATTTTTCTTTTTCGGAAAAAAGAGAATACCTGTTTTTTTCCCAAACATAAAGGAATAAAATAAGATTTAACCAAAAAGGAGGCCGGCATCTGCTTGCCCGACCCGCATCCTTTCACCTGCTAAATAAAGAAACACCATTTGTACCACTCATTTGCCTTGACCAAGCACATTTGCGTCTGATTAGAGGCGGGCATACCCTGAGATCTTGAAATTAGTACCTATTGTACTTATAATCCCATTGCATGCAATGATCATTCATATATTGTCTACATATTTCTCTGATATGAGAAGCTTAGAATTTAAATTTATTCGTTTTGAAGACTTATAGTGGCCATTGAAAACTTTGCAAATTTTACCTTTTTTAACGCTTTAAATGTGAGATTTGGCTGTTATTTTTAATAAATCAATTTGCAATAATTTGTCCGGGAGCATTGCCTATAGATTCAAAATGATTGAAATATTGATACTTTTTATTTGAAATAAAATAATTTTACCATCTAAAGATTCTAAAGAAATTCAATTTCATACACACAGAGAATTTGAAATTTATAAAATGTACACGCTACTAATTTAAAAATTAACTAAGTTGCTACCTTACATATTATTCACTTTTTTAACGTTTTTAATTTAAACTTTAATTCAAAACACTTTTCATTCAAAATTCTTGCATATTGAAATATAGTGAATACTACAAATTTAAAATGTCTTAACTATAGTAGTCTATCATAGCGCTGATAATTTAGGCGTCAAATATGTTTGAAATTGCGATGATGCCTTTAAAGAACATTGTAACTTAAAAAAAAAACCTTTCTTTTTTTAATTTCTGACGTCGAGATTTTTAGTTATCGTTTAAGGAAAAAATGTTTATCATTTTGCTCAGTTTTTATTCGATTTTGCAAGCTATTTTATAGGCTAAACAGCTCTTTATTTTGTCGAGAAATCAAGGCACAAATACAAAAATGAAAAGACGGATATCATAATTTTGCCTTTTTCTACTTCTTTTTACTATAAAACAGTCATCAGATGCAAGATAGTCGTTTGTCATATATAAAAGAAGTGTTTATATAAAGTAAAAGAAATGCTTTGCCAAGGGCCAGGAATCAAAACTGGAGACACGTCGAATTTTGAAAATTTTGATTTTTCATGAGATCATATGTATTTTTCGCGCAAGCGACAAACTGCAAAGTTTACAAAGTTTTCTGAGCATGTGTGAACTGGTTTGGCATTGAAATACACTAGAAAAGAATCTATAACAATCAGCATTAAAAAAAAAAATGTTATTGAATACTAATTTTCATCAATTTTCCGTGCTTCGAATTTCGACTTCTGGATCTTTTAGACATCAATCCTTTTTTATAATTATAACGATCTCGCAAATTAAAAAAAGTTATTAATTTAATTTATCAATTACTTAATTAATTATTCTCAATTAATTACATTATTTATTCATTAGTACTAATCTCCTAATAATTCACTAAAAGAGGCTCTCAAAGGGGCTGACCTTGAGTGTGGTGAACTAACTCATTGTAGGCCGCTTCGCTAAATATATATATATATATATAATTAAAAATTTGTCATAAGGACAACCGCAGGATTTCGCCGGGAGTGGGTGCTAATCTGAAAAATTGCACCCGCTTCCAGCGA
>NC_046657.1:100569253-100570339 GCF_010883055.1 Belonocnema kinseyi | reverse complement strand
CAAGAATAATCGATACTCAAAGTTTGCAAAAAACGTCAAATTTTGAACTTTGAAAATTTATAACTTTGTAAATATGCATTTAAAAAAAAAGTTGCAAGAGAAGTTTTATGCTTAGAATTGTCCATATTTACTCAAAAAAATTTGTCCCATAAAGAAAAACCATTTTTTCCTATTTGCTTAAACAATTGCGTTTTAAACAAAACCTATCCACTTCTCGTAAAATTAACCGGTACCATTGGATTCAGCGGGTCAAAATACATAAGATTAACTAGTTTTTACCTATTGCCTCTTGAATGCATACGGGAACATACCCAGCTCCCGGACTAAATTAGCGCGGAATAAGGCTGCTGCATTCGTAGGATATCTCTACTCACTACTATGTAATAAAAGCAAAATGAGAATGTACAGTAAGTTAATTGTATATAAAATGATCCTCGTGGCAATACTAGGTAAATTATAAAATGTAAATAGTCTAGGTTAGGTTAGGTTAGGCTAAGAAGTAATATAATTTAGGTCTACACATTTAAATAGGTTTTTACATATTTTCCCTATAACATAAAAACTAGTAATTGTCAAAACCAAAATCACTACAAACACAGCATGAACACATCAATTTATTTAGGGTAAAGTCGAGTCAGATAGGAACCAAAATATTACAATGTACAAACTATGTAACTGAAATATGAACAATAAAAAACTTTTAAAGCAAAGAAAAAAAAGAAGCTCACACGACATTGACTGATCCTCCACATTTCTGTGGAAGATACCGTGCATCCTCTCATAGAGGAGCTGTTCACGAAAGTTTTTCTCTTGTGTTTTCTTAATCAGGGCTTTCAGGATAAAGTACTCGAGATAGGTAAGATTTTATGCATTTTGCTCACCCCTAATATTAAAGTCAAGTCCGAGTGTTTCAGCAGCCTCCTCCGCTGCTTCGTACAGAAACGCTCCTTTGCCCACTTCTTCGTGCTTCCTGTCCATTTTAAGAAGAGAGCCTCTTCCATTTGCGACTCTATGTGCTGTACTCAGAATAATCCTGTTGCAAAGACATTTAATATTCCGCGACCACCTTGACGACGTGAGATGTAG
>NC_046657.1:100560448-100569153 GCF_010883055.1 Belonocnema kinseyi | reverse complement strand
ACCTATCCACTTCTCGTAAAATTAACCGGTACCATTGGATTCAGCAGGTCAAAATACATAAGATTAACTAGTTTTTACCTTTTGCCTCTTGAATGCATACGGAAACATACCCAGCTCCCGGACTAATTTTGAGGCAAGACATTCCCGATGATAGCTGCAGGGCGTGCCATAAACACCCGGAGCATTTGGTACACGTATTATCTAGTTTTCCAACTCATGCGGGAACAACCTACATCCAGAGGCACAATGCGGCACTAAGAGTGCTTTATTAACATCTCTGTCACTCTTAGGGCATCAACCTTATTATCGCTCCTCTAAATGCCCCTAGGGAAATTGCGTCAATATCAATTAAGATACAGCCATAAATATCGCAAATTTTATTTGATGAAAATACAAGAAAGCAATCGGTTATGTACTCTACAAATTTGAATCAGTTATACACTGACTTTTAGCTTTCAATCAGTTATTTTTAGCCAAACAATATTTTGGGGTGATATCTAATATTCCACCTTGCGAGGTATAGGTCGCAACTTCACGCTATAATTGAGAATTGTGAAATAATATAATTAATGTTTAGTTTTCGCTGCTTTAATATCCCTAAATAAAATGACGGGAAGACGTAGTTTACCGTGACTGTAACCTACACTTGTCGTGACAGTCAGCACCTGCTTGAAGTGACGAGCCCTGCTGTATCAACTATCGATCCTAGGCCAATAGGTCGGATCTAGTCAGTTTCAACCTACTAACGGCGAGAAAACTATAGGCATCTGCCTTTGAGGCTTAACAACTCAGTCAAAAAAAATCCTAGCGCAACAAAAAAACAGTAATATAAAATCTGAAAGTGTTCTACGTTAATGAGCTTGAAGACGTTTATGTAAAAAGAATTGTGTGCTTAGCAGACTGAAAAATGTTTTAAAAAGTAAGGATTTTCATGTACATTTAGGATCACTCAAGTTTAGAGCATTATTTCTTATACAAGGGGCGATGGGAAAAATTTGAAAAAATTCATGAGTATGAGGAAAACTGTTGTGAACCAGTTGCAGTTGAGAAATTTAAAAAATAGTAATAATTGTTGCTTAAAAGTACAAAAATGTGCAACTATATTATCTTCAGATCTAATACAGATATTAAAGCGATTCAAACTGCAAAATGTAATGGATAGGCTCTGTATTTATTTTCAATCACCCAGAAGGATGTGTTCCTCTTATTTTTTTGTGAAAATCGCGATATTTTTAGGCATTTTTATTGTTGGAAAACAAGTGACAGAAAGCAGGGGGGGGCCCGTTTTTTTTACTGCCGACCGCTGGTCTCTTTCTTTGACCCGTGGCCAGGTCCATCCAAGCATTCAGAACTAGGGGCCGAAGAATGGCACCAGCGGTCGGCAGTAAAACAAAAAAAGGGCCCCTCCTGCTTTCTGCCACTTGTTTTCCAACAAAAAAAATGTTTAAAAATATGGCGATTTTCACAAAAACATAAGACGAACACAACCTTCCGGGTGATTGAAAATACATACAGAGCCTATCCATTACAGTTTGCAATTTGAATCGCTTTAATATCTGTATTAGAACTGAAGATAATATAGTTGCACATTTTTGTACTTTTAAGCAACAATTTTTATTATTTTATAAATTTCTCAACTGCAACTGGTTCACAACATTTTTCCTCATACTCATGAATTTTTTCAAATTTTTCCCATCACCCCTTGTATAAGAAATAATGCTCTAAATTTGACTGTTCTCAAATGTACCCGAAAATCCTTACTTTTTTAAACATTTTTCAGTCTGCTAAGCACACACAAATTTTTTACATAAACGTCTTCAAGCTCATTTACGTAGAACATTTTCAGCTTTTATATGACTGTTTTTTTGTTGCACTAGCATTTTTTTGACTGAGTTGTTAAGACTCAAAGGCAGATGCCTATAGTTTTCTCGCCGATAGTAGAACTGTCAAAACCCTTTACCTGATGTGAGCCGTTAGAGTTCTAAAAAGGAAAATAATTGTAGCTCTTTTTTTGGTAAAAAACTTTTGTCTTGTACATCTTTGTATGGTGCACAATATTGTACCTGATTCCTTTTCGTATCTTGGGCAGTTTTACCGCAAAGTGGAATTTTCAATTTTTCATAATTTTTTGTACGACAAATTTTTCCTTGTCGATGTTTCGAAAAAAATGAAAAAGTTGTTGCAATAATCTTGTACGGCTTTCAAACAGCAACGTTCTTTTTATTGAAGACAAGTCAAGGATAAATTGATCGGGTTTCAGTCCAGAATTTTATTGTGTTATTTTTACTCCTGCTTTTTACAAATCAATCAAAAAGTACAAGTCAGATAAAACATTGAATAATAACATTTGTACATCTTCTTGGGGTGCACAATTTTAGTTGAATAATTTCCTTTTTTGGATCTTGCACAGTTTGACCACATAATTGAATTTTTTGTGCGATCAAAGCTTAAGTTTTTGAAAAAATTCATAAACTTCTTACGATAATCTTGTAGGGCTTTCAGAAATCCACGTTTTTCTTCTTTTGACTTTTTTTCCATATCGAGCTTTGTGTGGCTAAAAATTTTATTTTCGTCTTTTTTTGTATTTTAAAAATGTTTTGACTCCTTTAACTTTCTTCAACAGTACTATTTAATTGAATACTTATTAATTATATTGAGGGATTAGTAAAAAGAAAATTAATCAACTAAAATTGTGCACACTAAGAAGCTGTTCAAATTTTTTATTAATCACTGTTTTATCGGACTCGCATTTTTTCATTTTTTCGAAACATCGACAATGCACTATTGGTCGCACAAAAAATAATACACAAATCGAAAATTCTACTTTGCATACACCATCAAGAAATGTGCAAGACAAAAGTTTTTCATCAAAAAAAGAGCTACAAATATGCCATTGATCATATTTTGATAGGATGTGCAGTTTTTGTTTAAACCGGAAAAACTTTCTAAATAAAAACAGTGACATTTTTGGAGAAACGACACAATGGACAAAAGTTGCTCTTACGAAAAGAGTGAAAACATACAAATTTGTTGCAAATAAAATAAAAAATTTACAAGTGTGAATAAAACGCTTAGAAAATGAGAATTATATGGACAGCGGTTTTTCAAGTATAAATTGTCATGCATTTCAGCGTTAATACCGTCTAACCCGGAAGCCTTACCGTTTTTCAAATTCTTAATTATATCCCTAATCTCAGTGACACAGACTTTCTCAATTGAGTTTTCTATCGCATCTTGTTCAACATCGCAGTTGTGGTGTCCTATAGCTTCATCTCCGAATTGTTTCCTAAAATAGTCTCTGAAAGCTTCTAGTATTCCGTCTGCATCATATTTTCGTATCTAATCATTTCTACATCTATTACTTTCCTCATTATTCAGAGTTCTCCTGTACACTTCTCTCTTTGCTTTTTGGGCAGCTTGAATTTCATCATTCCACCACGCAACACCAGACATTCTTCCTACACCTGCGGTACCACACACTTCAATCGTACATCTAACAAGGATATCCCGTAACTTTGTTCAGGCGCCCTCTATATCTTTGTTTTTATACGGGCCTCCCATGTTGCTCTATCTATGCTTTCGATTATCTTATTTTGGAAATCTATTCGCACATCCGGTTTCTGTAGGTTCTCAATTTTGATTCGCGTTTGTTTTGTTTTCTTGGTTCTCTTTTTTCTCCATCCCCGACCTAGATTAATTTTTGAGATCAGAAGGTAATGATCAGTATTGCATTCAGGACCCCTCATGACCCTTATATCTTTGACTAACTCTCTCAGTCTTTCATCCGCAAAAACAAAGTCAATTATACTGCGACTATTTCCTTTAGACCAGGATCCCCAAAATTACCTAGTACCCTTTCTGTATTCTTTTATTATTCTTGTGAAACGAGTTTTTAAATATGCTGCTTAATAAATCATTACACATTATAATAATAATTATTATTAAAAACAGGAGTGTAAATAAGGTCTTTTTGGCCCAAGGAATCTAGAATTAGAAAATAATTTTCTTCAGGCATCAGATACGAGATATAACTTAGGAACCTTAAATATTAATAAAAGAAGTATATAATTTAATAGAAATAAACATTTTACTTTGAATGCTATGTTTTTTGTGCCTCCTATGTCTACTTTTATATTTTATGACATTTGTTTTTTTACGAATGTTAATTTTGACACAGACAAGAAAGTTGATCAAAATATACGATCTTTAGAGAAGCTCGCTTATATGAAACGAGATGAGATTTCATAAAAGAAGACGAGAACTTTTCTGGTTGTTGCTCATTTCTGGTATTTCTCACTCAAATGTACCATCATTCTTTAGAGGAATACCGTAAACCTGGTCTGGAGGATAATCTGATGTGTCAAATTTATGGTTGTCTCGTTTAGGGAGATTGACTTTTCGCTCCCGACCTTCACAGGCAGCCACCGGCTGAGGGGAGCAAACATCCCCT
Organism: Belonocnema kinseyi; assembly: GCF_010883055.1. NCBI lineage: Eukaryota > Metazoa > Arthropoda > Insecta > Hymenoptera > Cynipidae > Belonocnema > Belonocnema kinseyi. The sequence continues at coordinate 100,564,703 of NC_046657.1, read as the reverse complement.
TCCACTGCACGGACTGCGTCAGTAAATCCACCAATGTCCAGCCCTTTCCTACCCTGAACTTCTCTCCGCCGCCCTTTTCTTTAGAGATACACTGTCATGTGTTTTCGAAATGTTGAAATTGTCGAAATGTTTTCCATTTCAATAAAGTTTAGAAAGAGATTCAACTTAAAACCCAGATTTTTCATTTGCTTGATAAATTTCAGAACTGTGAATCGAACCACAAGCATTCATTTGTTTTAAAACAAACTAAAATGTGACGTAAAGATTTGGAAACACCAAATCAAACCATTCTTCGACCGGCAATGCAATAATGAATTGTAAAAAATTATTTCTTCTGTCTTACGGCCACGGCAAAATAAAAGAAAATTAGAGCTATCAATTCAACTCCATTCATTTTTAGAACAAAAATTAAAACTTTTACGACGTTCCGGCTTCACTGCGTGCCTTTTTCAGAGTATCTTAGTTTAAAAGGGAGAAGAAATAAATTAAAATTTATCAGTCCAAAGAACTTTCTAGATTGACTTTTGTTGAAATAGTATCGCGTTATTATGGCGAACTCACAAAGTAAAAGTATAATTAATAATTAATAATTAAAAAGGACACTTTTAACAATTCTTGAAAACTAGTAACTAAAGTAAAAGTAAAGTGTTATATGGACAAAATTCTTATTTGAATTACTGTGACATTGTATAGTATTGTATAGTATTGACACTGGGCCCACTGGGCCCACTGGGGATACCATTTAAAAAGCGCACCTTATTATGCTTTACCTCCACGGTGGTGTGGAAAAAAAGTACTATTTCCAATACAATTTCAGATATCACTGAACTAGAAAGGGTGAGGGAAAGTAGGGTTGGGCATTCCTTGAGAGGGCGTAATAGAAGAGGATAGATCGACAGTCCGTGTAGTGGTATGGGATGTTCGCTCCCCTCAGCCGGTGCCTACCTGTGAAACTCGGGAGCGAAAAGCATACTATCCCTCGTTTAATATATTCGTAAAAGTTGGGAACAGTAAAAAGATATATGAGACTGTCTGTATCTGTATATAGCTTAGCAATTAAAGACTTTGCACCATATCCCCCCCCATTTTTTTACAAGCCTAACATCTTTGTGTTTCCTAACGTTTTCCATTGTCTTTCCAAAACGGAATTGTTCATTAATATATAGAAATTTTTCTCAAATTTCACAGTTACTCTTTTTCTATATTCAGTGTTTAAATCAATGTATTTTTATCCACGCTTTTTGTTTGAATTTTAGCGCTCGATGAATTTTAGATAGTTTAATGCCTAAACCAAGTTCATTTTTAGATGTCGGTAATGTAGTACATCATTTGTCTTCGATTTGTCTTTTGATCATTTGTCTTTACTAACTTTGGAATCTGACATTTTGAACCGGGAGGAACAAAGTGTTTTGGACATAATGGAAGGTCCTTGTGCAAATCGTGAAGCTCTTCTGGCCACTCAAGATCCACTTTAAGAATGTGACCTTCAGATAAATCATCAGGCACATTGAAAAAGTTTGAATTGTTTTCGAAATTTTCATATCATTCAAAATCTTGATATGGTAAGAACTCACTCATGGCTTTACCATACTGATTGTTATTGTCCAAATAGAAAATGCATGAATTCGGATTGCATGAATTGAAATCTTTCCCCATAAATCTGATGCTTACTTTTTCAAAACAGTTTGGGCATTGTTAAACACCACCTCTGATTGCTTTCTGAATTAAAAGTAACATTTCCACATCAGTCAGTGAGTGAATGTGTTGATATCTGGAAAAGTGATGGAAAAGTTTATTCCATCACTTTTCAAGAAAGTATCATTATGTGGATAGGAACTAGTCAAACCTTGATTTTTGTCAGCAGGACAAAGGGCGGCCATTAACGGCCAGAGAAAACAGTACTCGTAATTGTTCTTAACATTTACGTTTGCTCTTTTGTCTGTGATGAATGTAGGTAATGGGACAAAAGTTGATGAGCCTACTGCAAAAGGTGTAAAAAAGGTTATTTTTTTATTCAGTTTAGTGCTAATGCGATAGGTGAGTCTAAGCATTTGTTGCACCGTGCTGCAATCCTTAGTAGATAGTTGAAAAAATTTTCAAATATTTTATTATATTAATTTTTTGCATTTTTTTAAATTTCATTTTAAATCCTTCAACGTGTATATATCGTTGCATGACATAAAGAGCGATAAGCGCCGGGCAGTTTACTCATATTTATATTTAAAGTTATTAAACGTCCAGGAAAGGTCTGGAATAAAATTCATGCTGTCTATAATCTTTCTCTCGAGTTTCGAAATTGTTTTTAGTATCATGTTACATATATCTCATCCACACGTTGACGAGTCTAGCATAAGGCAAAAGAATGAATATCAAACTTTGGCGTGTGACTACGAAAGCGAACATTTGCGAGCTGTAAGAAGTAATCTGCAGAGACCGAAAGTTAGGCCATAGGATAATGAAATGTGTGCAGCCTTAGACTGTCGATGCGTGAATCCTTCTGCTAGTTTAAACGCGTGTGGCTGTGATCTCTAGTCCTCTTTCGCTCGCTACTTGTTGCCAGAATAACGCGACAAGGATCCTAGAACTAGTGATGCACATCGAGCCGTGAAACTCTCGTTATCGTTCGAAATCGTATGAAATTTTTAACATTTTCCGAGAAGAAATCATAAAAGAAAACCATAAAAATGATGGGTTTTTGAGTTTATCTCAGCTAATGTGCAAAATTAAAAAAAATGTTTCAAATAAAAGTTGTAGATCTCATCGAAATACGCATTTTTTGTTGCAAGCATTTTTTTATAGGAATGATAGTTTCCCAGAAAATCAGTGGTAAATCCATTAGTTTCGGCTTATTGCCTACTCACGCTCTTCACCGTGAGAAGGTTTGATTTTTTTAAGAGCATATTTTTGTTAAGATTTGATTATTTTGTACGTTTTTTAAAATTATTAAATGTTTTTGTGTGGCAGGAAGGCACCCTGGTGACTGGTTAAAGAAATAATTTAAGGTCGCTCCCCTACCCCTTTTCCAACGTCACGTAGAGGCAGAAGGTACCCCTGTGACTGGTCACAGAAATAACGTGAAGTTGCACCCCTACCCCTTTTTCAACGCCACGTGGGGGCAGAAGGCACCCCTGTGACTGGTCACAGACATAATGTAAGTTCGCACCCCTACCCCTTTTCCAAAGCCACGTGAGGGCAGAAGGCACCCCTGTGACTGGTCACAGAAATAACGTGAAGTCGCACCCCTACCCCTTTTCCAACGCCTTATGGGGGCGGAGAGGGACCCTATGACTGGTCACAGAAATAATGTAAGATCACACCCCTTCCCTTTCAAATGCCTCATGGGGTTATAGACTTCTGTCACTTTCCTTTTGCCGAGTTTCTCGGAAACTATCATTCCTATAAAAAAATGTTTGGAATAGAAAACGCGTATTTCGATGAGATCTACAAACTTTATTTGAAGTATTTTTTTTTTGGATTTTGCCTATTAGCTGAGACAAACTCAAAGAACTATAATTTTCAAGGTTTTTTGATAATTTTACCATGAAAATCAAATTTCCGCCAATTTTCCCTAGCATATTCGTAATCAGTGCGTCAAAATACATAAGTATACGAAGTGCGAAGAAAATCGGGCATATCCCCTTTTCGGAAGTTTATCGAAAACTATTATATTCCATTTATTTTTAGGTTTTTTTACTTATACTTTGTTAACTTATCAAAAGACTGTTTCTGATAATATTTTTAAGTATTTATGATATTATATTATATATGTAGAATTTTTGGTCATTCTAATATGCTTATTAAAAGAACACTTAATGTTGTAATAGAATATCTGAAAAAGTAACTTATAAACTGTACACCTATTAATTTAGCTAGCAAAAAATGCAGAAAGCTCAAAGTTGTAAACCAGAAGGAGACGACATAATGCAAAACCTTTGGAGGAGTCTTTACAATATATTCGAGAAAATGAATTCAAGATGGCATGATTCAAACTCTGTCCAGAAGAATCAAATGGAGACAGTGACATTTTTAAAATAGTGTGTTTGGGATGTATAAATTACTTAATAAATGAATATTCAGTTTTAATATTGATTTGATTAATAAAGCAATAATTTCCTAATAATCTACAATTTTATTTAATATCTAAAAATTAGTGCGTCATAATTAATCTACTATTTTGATTTTTTAAATCTTCGCGAGAAACTTAGTGCAAAACCCTCTAATTAGCTTAACACGTTGTCCGTAGGGGGGGGGGGGG
>NC_046657.1:100559050-100560348 GCF_010883055.1 Belonocnema kinseyi | reverse complement strand
CCCCCAGGTTTACATATGTATTTCGACAGATGATACTTGACGTAAATTTACTATTTTTCTTTTTTTCTGTACCAGCGAGAGTAAGGAGAATGCACTTATTATTCCTTATGAGTCAAAGTATAAAAATTCATTATTTATTACATTTCAATCAAGTTAGAACGATGATAGGAGCACGAGCGTTAACAGGTGCATTTACCATACGATTTCATTTCATATTATTTGAATAAAAAATGCATGGTCCTCTGAGTACATATTTAGATAAAAAAATAATATGTTGTTACTAAATAAATGGTTTTGCATAGAACAATGTGTATTATTCTATCAAATCCTCCTACATTCAAACCTAAAATAATGCATGAGTTCATGTTGAAAATTAAGGGTTTCAATTTTGTCAAAATTTCTTGTCACCTTTTTTGGTTGAAAGACACACTCTTCCCCTTTAATTTCGTGTTTGAACCGTTCAATTTCGTTCATTTGCCTCTGAGTTATGAAATTTTGAAAAAAAACTATTTTTTTCTATGTGTTTATTTATTTATTTATTGTTAATTATATAAACAATAATTTAAAAGAACACATATTTATAATTCAAATATTTACATAGTTTTAGCAAACCGTTTGCTCGGTTCGATCGACTTAGCGAAAAGGCCGTCTCGTGAAACGATTCGAACCGATATGACGTTTTGAAAATACGATCACTTTTCTCTTTCTCGTCGGATTCTCAGATCGATCGCTCGATATGCATCACTACCCAGAACATTTGACTCACCACACGGAATGATTTTAGATACCTTTCTTACCTTTGATTAACTTCAAATATATATTTTTAACTCTAATTTTTTCTGGAAGAGTCTAGACTGCAGAAGAATGATTTTCACAGGCAGGGAGTTTTATTTAAAGTATCCTCTACCAGGAAGTAATAAGTCAAATTAACCCTACACGGATCCTGCGGGGGAAAATGTGCCCCACGCGAAATTCAATTAATTCTCCTGAGCAAATATCTCTTGATTTTTTGGTGCAGACCCTAACCATAATTCAGTTCGACTATCCTAGAGTTCGGTGAAGTGGTTGATGTTGCCGGTTGTTCGCTGTCTGTAAAATAAGAAGGAAATGCTGAAAGTCTGGGGCACATTTGTGCCCCAGAGGATACGTTACGTTTGAGTTTCGTAGCGTTATGTCAATTTCATAATTTCATATAAATGAACGCATTCGACGTATATTTACAGTATATCATGGTCTTTTAATGTTTGGAATTGGTTTTTTGAAATTTAAGTGAAAGTTATATGTAAAAATTACTAAAA
>NC_046657.1:100556561-100558950 GCF_010883055.1 Belonocnema kinseyi | reverse complement strand
TCGAACGACAAGATTTGTTAGGGCCAGTTTGACCTAGTCTTTTGACTGCCACTGGCAGCCAATGCAGCCAATGGCTGCCTTTTGGTGAGCCCTGCTGTAGGGTATCTGTGGGGTAGCGAACCAAGGGACAGAGGCGAAGTTTTCTGTAAACACATTCACAGCCTCGCGCGTCCCTGCTTGGGGAATCGAACACATTGAAACATTTGTGAAATATTTCGCATTGGTTTGAAATCATTAAAATATTTGTAAACTGTGTACAATCGGGTGCAGTTCCGAACAGTACATACCTTCGATTGATTTGAAACTACGTCAGCCATTTCCCTTTCGGGATAGGCGTGACTCACTCGGGAAAGGAGTAGTGTGAGGAAGGGATATAAAATTTTTAGATTGATCCAGAATTCCCGTGTTATTTATTTAAATAACACGTTCGTTCCGCAACGCTGATCCGACCCAGGTTGCTGATCAATTTCTCTAGCAATCTCCCCAAGTGGAGAGCTTCACAAAGTCATTATGTGAGGTTTCCCTCTTGGGTCCATTAGTTTCCAAGGTCTTTTGTTTCAGGCGTCCTTCATTCTACTGACACTCTTTTTATTAACCCTTTGCCGCCATACTTTTCTGTCCTGGCATACTTCTCTAGCTTCTTTTATGTCCATGCATTTTTTCATGCTGGCTCTCGTGTTTCGGTGGCTTCTTGTGTCTCATCTAACTAGAGTCTCATCCACATATTGTAACTATTCTTTCCGCGGTCTGCCTCTGAGCACACTGCCATTGACTTTACCTTGATAAATTTGTTTCGTTAGTCGTTCATTTGGCATTCTCTCAACATGCTCGAAACAAATGATGGTAAAAATACCCGCAATTTTTATTTTCATGGTGAAAAGCTTGAAAACCCCATGAATATCATGTTGTTTTGTGTTCACGTTAGTGAATAATAAAAATTTACGAAAATGCTTTAAATAAAAGTTGTAGATCTTTTCAAAACATATTTTATATCAAATACATTTTTACGCTGCGAGTAATATTTTTCGAGAAAAACCCCGATAAATATGAAAAATCACAGAAATACAGTACAATATATAGGGGTGTCACAGGGGTGCCTTCCCGCCCACAGTGGTAAAAAACTCCAAATAGCTGGCCATAATTCATGAATGTCATCATTTTGCGATGAATTTTCTTACTTGGGGGCTTATGGGGTTGCTGATTATGAATCTGATATGAATATGATTATGAATCTATCTTACTGACATCGAGAAGCTTCCACCTGTAGTGGTCCGTGCTAAGCTCCGAGAACGTTCTCGAAGGGTCCTGATGACGTCACGATTGCGCAATAGTCTCGAGTCCAATTCATGTAAACAGGTTCTAGGTTATTATGATAAAAACAAGGGTGATTTAATGCTTCCTGAAATATAAGACGTTGGTTAAATGCGCAAAAGATGCAGATGTATAGATGAAATTTTATATGCGGGTTGTGTATGGCATCCTGTTTTGATTATTAACCCTAGACGGATCCTATACATTTTTTGCCCTCACCGGATTCTGTGGGTGACAAATGTCCCTCATTTAGATTTCTTTTACACATTCTTTTCGTTTCATCGGAATCAGATGTTAATACACAACATTCTCTTCGTTTTTTAATTTTGTAGAGATTGGTGTATATAAAATCCGTTTAAATGAATAAAAAATGTTGAAAAACATGTTTAAACAAATAAAAATCGCGAAAAATCGTATTTTTGCCATTTTTCGAAAGAATCATGTCATTTCTTTTCTAATGAACTAATTAAAAAATTTCAAACGCCATTTAGAAGGGGACAAATTGCACTTTAAGGTGGTGTATGGTATAATTAGGTTCTTTCCAAAAAGTATATTTATTTGAACATTCGAAGATAGAAAATTTAAAAAAATGAGAAATATTAGATGTGCAGGCAGAATGCTTATTATTATATTTATATTTTCTGATGAATAATCAAATGGTTTTATTTAAATGAAGATAAAAAAATAAGAAAATTTTTTCCAATGAAAAAGCAGGTAGTAAGTTTGAAGGATAGGAAAAATTCGCCGGAATTAAAAAAAGAAGCCTTTTCTACAAAACTATTTTTATTTTCCAACTAATTCTCGAAATAAAATTTAATTTAACTACCTTAAATTGAACTGAATTTTGCATTAAATAAGCTAAATCTACTTCGGTGCAAAGGCTGCATAACACCGCCCTATGTTCGTCATACACAGGTCGGTTGCAACTTCTCTCTCGTTTCCTGCAATACTACAGTAACAGTATCGGCACTTTTTAGTTCGTATATTCTTGACATCTTGGATGAGAAAAACAATTATTAATTTATTATTTATTAATTTATTTATTATTGGAATTTATGAGCACTGTATAAATAAAATT
>NC_046657.1:100555181-100556461 GCF_010883055.1 Belonocnema kinseyi | reverse complement strand
AGAGGATAAAGGGAATGAAAATTTGCTAATCGGAGGAGACTTTAATGCAAGGACGGGTACAAAGGGAGCAATTTACAGAGGACCAGAAGAGGAAGAAGTAAAGAGAGCATCTAAGGACAAAGTAGACAATGCGGAAGGAGATCAGCTAATGAAGTTAGTCGAACGTAAATGATGGTGTATATTAAATGGGAACATAGAAGGTGACAATCAAGGAGAATTTACATACGTGGGTAACTCGGGTAAGAAGAGGGGAAAGGGGTCATCAGTAATTAATTACACTATAACTAACTATGAAGGTTTGGATAAGATGGAAGATTTTAAAATAATTGACAGAATAGAATCAGATCATCAGCCAATGGGGTGTATATTAAAAACGGAACTTGTCAGAGCGAAGCAATATTGTCAACAGATACCAGAAAAAGAGATTGTGGTATGAGACAATGAAATTAAGATCGATTATAATGTAAAAATGAGTGCTGGCGTTTACTCAGAAAATGATCTAATGGAAGAATGGAATACTTTTGCAAACAAAGTGAACGGTGCCATGAAAAAGAAAAAGGTTAAGTCAATCAGATTTGAATTAGGGCATAAAACTTGGTGGGATAAGGAATGTTCACGAAAAAAGAGGAAGGTAAAGAAGTTATACAAGAAATGGAAAGATAGTAAAGGTTCGTGGGAAGCTTACGCTCATAAAAGATCAGAGTTCAGGAAAATGTGCGAAAATAAGGAAAAGAAAAGAAAGGATGACGAAATAGAAGAGATAAAAAATGCAAAAACGGAAAAAGATATTTGGAAGTATATAAATAAACAAAGGAAGAAAAAGAATAGCATTAGTAGTGAAATAAAGATAAAGGACTGGAAAAATCACTTCATGGACCACTTAGAAGGAACAGAAGTTCATTCTACAACACAAGGGAAGAGGAATAACCTACAGGAAGATGAATCCGACCTTAGCGACGAAGAAATTAATGACCAAATTAAGAAACTGAGAATGAAGAAAGCACCAGGAGAAGATGAAATACCAAATGAAGCATGGGTATATTTAGAAGGGGATGGCAAAAGGAAACTTTTTGAACTGATAAGAAGAGTGTTGAATGGAGAAGGCTTCCCGAATAGTTGGAGGAAAGGGATTATTGCGCCGATATTCAAGAAAGGAGAAACAGAGGATCTGAAAAACCATAGACCGATCACTCTGCTTAACACGGCGTACAAAGTGTATGCCATGATATTAAACGAAAGATTAGTGAAGGATTTGGAAGAGAAGAAAATATTACCGGACA
>NC_046657.1:100552623-100555081 GCF_010883055.1 Belonocnema kinseyi | reverse complement strand
ATTTTAATGATTTTAAAGATTAGTCAAAGTTATCAATTCTGAGAATTCCAAACTTAAGAAATTTCAAATAAAAATTGTGAAAATTATAGAATTTTTAATTGTGAAAGTAAAAACTTACCTAATTTGTAATTCTAAATTCTCAAAATAAAAAAACCCTTTAATTTAAAAGATTGAAAATTTAAATTTCGAAAAAGTACAAATGCAATCTCTTCAAATTTGAAGATTCATAAATTAACATTGTTGACTTTTGATGATTTCGGAAATCAAAAGTCAAGTTTTCAATTCTAACTGTTCTAAAAAGAAGAAAATTTGATATTAAATCATCAAAATTTAAGAATTTTTAATGAAGAGTTAAAAAAATTAAGAATTCATAAATTTGAATAGATTTATGACTCAATGGTCTACTCTCTAAATATGAATCAGTGAAATTTCACTGATTGTGAGTGAAATTTCACTGATACAAATAGCCTCTCTACTAAAATTGTTTAAACTCTTAAATCGCCTATATTTAAACATTTTTGTATGAAAGCTTTGAAGTTTGAAAGCTTCTACTATTAAACAGTTAAACTAACAACGTCACAGTAGCTTCAATCCGCTCTTCATTTACAATTATTAAATTTTTTTAATAAAACCAACACAAAATCTTTCCAGCAACTTAGGTAAATTATTTTTTAATCTTCACTTAAAATTTGTACAAGCTAAAGGAGAACGATAAGAACGAAGAAAAAGGTTTTGGCGACAGTCATTTTTCTTTTTTTTAAAGAAATTTTCATTCAAAAATTGTCAAATGTTTCCTGCTTTTTAAAACTTTAATGACAACTTCAATTTGCAGATAAATTTGATTCACTTTCTCAATTAAAAATAAAATTGAAATTGGAAATTAAATATATTTGAAATTCGAGTAAAAAGGTTCAGACCCCCCGGCGTGAACGACGACGACGAGACGTAATTTACCGTGACCGTAACCCTTCGCTCTATTCCTGGAAAACGAAGAAAAAAATGACAGAAAAAATTAGTGGCAGCCATGCACTTGTCTTGGCAGCCAACACCTGCTTGAAGTGGCGAGCCCTGCTCTAGACCAAACTGACAACTTTCGGCAGCTACATTTTAAATATGTTTCACGTGAATGTGTAATTTTCCATTGGGAATTGAAAACAGGGCCCGATCTAGCAAGATTTTTTTCTAAACTCTATTTTCATCAACGTGAATTAATATTACAATTCAAAAACCGCAGTCAATAGTTGATTATTTTTTCTACTATTATCTTGCTCATATCTATTTATGTTTCCCTCTTTTTCAAGTACTTACATGCACAAGAACAATCCATGTTGTTTTATTGGAATTGATCACTCCATTTTAAAACTGTACACTTTTAAAAAACTGTTCTTTTTAGTCGCGACGTGTATACGTTTTGATGCGTTCGACGTGTGTAAAGGAGAAAGAAAGAAATAGGTTTGTTTAGACGAGCACGTGTCCTTAGATATAGGTCTCGAACGATGCTGGGGGTACTACTACACTTATTTGAATGTTTGAAAATACCCGCAAATCTGATTTTCATTATGAAACCCATGAAAACGCTATAAAAATCATGGTTTTTTGTAGTAAATAATAAAAATTTAAGAAAAAGCTTCAAATAAAAGCTGTAGATCTTTTGAAAACATATTTTTAATGTAAGCTACATTTTTACTCAGTGAGTAAGTCTCGTGGAGGACAGACAAGCACCCCTAAAACTGGTCACAGAAATAATGGTTGTCAAACCCTTAGCCATTTTCAACTTTTGTTGGCGAGGGGGGGGGGGTATTTTTCATATTTATCGTCATTTTTCTCCATGAAAATCAAATCAAATTTTCGTAATTAGTGAGTCAAAATATATGGATATAGGTAGTTTCAAATTATTCGGAGGAATGTACTGTTTGGAACTTTACCCGTACAATCTTTTGAAATCTTAGAAATATGGTTTACTATAACTTTTTAAAAATCTTTTTGAAATTTTATATACACGCTTCTTTTAAATCTTTGAAACCTTTGTAGAATGTTCAAAATATTTTTAAATATTTTGAAATCTTCAGTACTGTTTTGTAATCTAGTGTAGACTCAAAAACAGAGTGGTGATACATTTGAAAGATCTTTTATATGGCCATGGTTCATTTTAATTCTAAAGCTGAATAGTTAATAGAGATTTTAAACTGATCATTTTTAAAATCTGTATGTTGATTCACAAAAAATATAGTTTAAAATTCGATATTGAAGGAGATTAAAGTAAAAACTTATAGAACTACTCGCAATAGTAGTCTGTATTGTAAACTATATATGATATAAATAGAATTTTCGTATTCCTTGGTAAAATCTTCGGTTCATACGAGGGTAGTTCAATAAGTCCTTAGAATGACCAACAGATGGCGCGCGAATCGCTCCAAATCATCTGTTTCCAGTCAGCACCACTCCCGACTAGATATAT
>NC_046657.1:100539898-100552523 GCF_010883055.1 Belonocnema kinseyi | reverse complement strand
AGAGATTTCCAGACAACGAAGACGTCATTGTCTCTGTAAGTGCTTATTTTGAGGAACTTCCGAAAACGCACTTTTCTGAAGGATTAAAAAAACTTGAAAAGCTCGTATCATTGAAAATAGAGCTGTACCTTCTTTGTATGCATCAGTAGATTCTCAAACAAATAAACTATATGATAACAAACTTGTCAGTAATAAAGCATGTTTGAAATTACAAAAGATTCCTTCGTAAAAATCATTTAGTGGCCCTAAAAAGGGCCGTTTGTCTTTGTAGCTCTTGAAAATATTACAACCATAACATCTTCCTTCAGTTTACTTTTTTGCAACTTTCTTCGCCGCAGTTTTCTTTTTGGGAGAAGCCACTTCAGCCTTTTTCGGGACAGCCTTAGGTTTAGTAGTGGTTTTTGCCTTAGGTGGTTTTGCAGCAACCTTTGTAGACTTCTTTTTTTCAGCAACAGCTTTTTTGGCTTTAGGAGCCTTCTTCGGGGATGCTGGTTTCTTCGACTTTGATGCAGATTTGGCTTTTGCAGCAATCTTTGTAGTTTTTGACTTGGCCTCAGTTTTACCCACAGGTAATTTGAAGGATCCGGCAGCACCTGATCCCTTAGTCTGGACCAAAGCTCCGCTGGCAACAGCGGATTTAAGATACTTTCTAATGAAAATGGCTTGTTTGTCAGCATCAACTTTGTATGTTGCAACAATGTACTTTTTGATTGCTTGAAGAGAAGAGCCCTTCTCCTTCAAAGCTTGGACTGCTGCAAGAACCATTTCGGATGCAGAAGGATGAGCCGCCTTCGCTGTGACACTAGGCTTCTTTGTTTTAGGAGTAGCAGCCTTTTTAAGAGATGCAGCCTTCTTAGGTGTTGCTGCCACTGCCGCTGGTGCAGCTGAAGATTCGAATTTGTCTGCCATTTTGTTTTCAAATTTTTTGACGACTTCAAACAAATTTTAATCAGGTTACACAGTGTTCGCAATGTGAGTGATAGCTGGCAACATCGGTTTCATGCCAAAGTGCGGATGGTAAAGAAAGACCGTCATCTCTCGTGCCCCTATGCGTTTGAATTCTAGGTTCCAGAGGAACCATATTCCAATTTTATCTCTCATTTTAAAGATTTTCTAACAATAATAAACAAATGAAATTTTCATATGTCATTAATAAAATATCTTTTCTGATAGATAAAAGAAAAATATTTAAAAGAAGTAAATACGAAAGCCACGAAAAGGTCTATGTTTCCGAAGAATACTTTAAACGAATCAACGTATTCTGATCTAAGAATTGTTTAAAAAATGGTTTAATAAACTTTATTTGTAAAATATCCTTCTGGATCTGATGTTTAACAGTTTTGGCTAATTTGCAATCAATTTGATATGTTTTTGAGAAAAAACTAAAGGGGCGAGAAAACGGTAAAATAATGCATTAGTTCTGAGTTTTAAGCCAGACCAGACGTCGCTGGAAATGTAGGTATGAATTTATGAAAATTTGTACATAACAAAATTTTAATTTTTGGAAGTTTTAAGTAATTTAGTAGTTTCTATATTGTTCTTATGTAATTAGTAAAATTGGTTGTTATTCAGATATATTATTTCGTATAGTAGATTTAGAACGATTGAATGAGAATGGACATATGAATATCATTAATCAACAATTAGATATTTATTGTGTAATTTTGATATTCTTTTGAGAGAATTCTTAAAAGCAGTTTATTTAATATGAAAATTGATTTCTAACGAATACGGGTAAGATCAGGTATTATGGAGTTGACTCCTTAATGGAGGAATAAGCTTTTAATATTTTTTAGTAATAAATAATTTGAGTTAAATTTATAAAGTTAATATATTTATTAAAGAAAGGTAGTATAAATATAAATGAAAGATAATGATTATATATAATTATTTATGAGAGTATAATTGGAACCATTATTCGATTTGTGATTTGGGCACGCGTAGCCGAGGCCATAATTGAAAATCATTCACAAACGTTTACTCCTCGTAGCGTGTAAAGTAGAGATTAATAAATTCAACTCAATCATTCTCAAAGTGAGACCCTTTTGTTTTCTGTAGATATAATCATCTTTAAAAAAAACTTCTTTTCTCCCCTTCAAAATCAGCTATGCTAGACAAAGTGCTGAATTTTATTGTAGAGGCAAAATGCCGAGTTCTTTTTTAGAAAAACTTACAAAATATATTTAAAGTTAAAAAAAGAAAGTGGTGTAAATTGTTAAATCCAAAATCATTATATTTATACCAGGGCACGCGGGTACGCTCTCGAGCTTTGCGCTCGTTTTCGTATGTTTCATGTATAAACTTTAACTGCGTTTTTTCAATTATCATAAATATTAAAAGTTAAATTGAAAACTGTGATTTTAACTTCTAAGGAATTACAGCCATAAATTATAACTAAAATTTTTACATTCTTATTCATGAGAGTGTAATGTAATCTTCCAAAAGTTTCGGCACTGACAGAATCTGAAAATCATACAATTTTCTCGGTGTCTGTATGTTTATATACACTTCTTAAGGTTCCCAAAATGACGGATAAGGTCGTACGCAGATGTTTCCAACCGAAGTGAAAAAATTTGGAGCATTTTCAACACTTAAAAAAAATTAGAAATATTTGTCAAAATTTCTTATAGATGGGTAGAAGAGTTGAATATTTTGAAAATGTTCAGAAAAATGGAAAAAAAAAAATTGTACAGATTAGGGAATTTCATTGAAATTCGTCACTATACTGACTATCAGTTAAATTTTTCGATTAGACAAAAATTCAAAAAGTTTGAGCTTTTTCAAAATTTAAATACAAATTTTGTGATAGTTTTAAAAATTTTTTCAAATTTTTTGGTACACGGCAAAAAAACTTGCAAATTATTCTTACATTTTTAAATTGGATAAAACTTCAAAAAGTTATAAGCTTTTCAAGATTTCGTTTTTAAGCGATCCGTAAGTTTAGTGTTGTTATTAGTATATTTGAACAAGATTTACAAATTATCTTGTTGAAGTTTTTCAATTGGACATAAATTATCGAGCGCGAAACCAGAGTTTCGTAATGAGAATGTAATCATCAAAGCCGTAGGTGCTTTGAGAACCTTCTTTAAAAACAAATCGAAAAAATTGCAGTTATAATATTTCAAAAAATGTAGTTAAAGTGTAGGCATTAAATGTAGAAGAACGAGCGCGAGATTCGTATTCGCGTCCCCTAGGCGCACTCAAACTTGGGCATATTTTTTCGATTTGTTTTTTAAGAAGGATCTCAAAGCACCTACGGCTTTGACGATTAAATTCTTATTATTAAACTCGGGCTTCGCGCTCGATAACTTGTGTCCAATTGAAAAGCTTCATCAAGATAATCAGTAAATCTTGTTAAAATCTGCTAAAAACAACGCTCTAAACTTATGAGTCTCTTAAAAAACCAAAATTGCATATTTTTGAAAATGATCAAACTTTTAGAACTTTTGTCTAATTAACAAATTTCATGATAATTGTTTCGAAAAACATATATTTTATATCTAGTAGAAATTCGAATTGATATTGCTTAACCTATTAAAAAAAATGTTTTCCTATTTTTGAAAATTTTCAAAATGTTGAAAAGGATATAAGTTTTTGAAGTCTTTTTGATGTGAAATATTTTTTTCTATTTTTCTGAACTTTTAAAAAATTTTTGAAAGTATATAAATTTTCTAATTTTCATCGAAATTAAAAATTTTATTTAGATAATTTGCAAGTCTTCTACCCATCTATAAGAAAATTTGACAAAAATTTCTAAATTAGACAAAAAAACTTTTTTTCAAATGTTGAGAATGTTGTCAAATCTTTAATCATGGTTGGAAGTATCTGAATAACGAGCGTAATCTTCATTTTGGGAACCTTAAGAAGTGTATCAAAGGCTGACTTGATTGGACAAATCCTTCAACAGTTAGCGTGGCTACAACATTCAGGTAACCATTCATACATACATACATACATACATACATACATACATACAGACATAATTACAGAGAGACACCGATAAAATTGTATGATTTTCGGATTCTGTGAGTGCCGAAACGTAAAGATCCGTTAAAAACCAGAGATCGAATATTTGGACGATCACATTACACTCTCATGAATGAGAATGTAATAAAAGATGGAGAAAAATGTAGTGCAAGTTACAACTTCTTAAAATTACAAGAAAGCCCGGTTTTTAATTTTTTGTTGTTGATGTTTTACGTTCGTTTCTTTGAGCCGCTTTGTTCTTACATTTCTTGCCACACAGGTCCAATTGCCCGAACAATCCTATCATCTAGGATAGCTGTGAATATCTTATACAGTGTGTTCAGTCAAGTGATTGTCCTGTAATTTTTCGGGTCAGCTAAGTTGCCTATTTTTGACAGGAGTATTGTGCGCCCTTCCACGATCCACTCCGAAATTGGCTCTTCCGACTTTAAATATGAGGTGAAAATAAATCCTCGGTAGTGATGGGTGGGCATTCTTCAACAGGTGTTATGAGGGCATCAACAGCTCCTTGAAGCTATTTATCTTGCCTGAGTCTGCGTACAGTATATGCTGCACTTCGTAGACTTTTCTACAAAATACTTCGACCTCCTCTGGTTTGGGCGGGTGGTCGACAGTAACTGGAGGGTCTTGGAAGAGTTGAGATGGGTCAAAGAGAAACTGTTGATTTTCTCAGACCCACCTCTCTCTCCACTCTAGACTTCTTTTAGCGTCAGATAGTATTCGTAATCTCTCAACAATATGATGCCTGATGTTCAGTAGCATTGACTTGTTATGTGTGTGATAACGGGTCCGGAGTTTGCGCGCGAACTTTCCAACCTTGGCGGCAAAAATTCCTGCCAGATGTGATGTAGTCAATCACACACTGAATGCGGGACGCGTACTGCCCAGCCTATCTTTATGGCGAGTTGATGCATTCGCACAACAATTGATAGTCCAGAGGTTGGATTCTTCGGAAAAATGTCCACGAAGCTCGTCATCCATTTCAGCCAGGTCTTTAGGCTTGAGAGAAACCTGGGTGTTGATGTTTCTCTGGGCCATAAAGCATCGCTCTTCCTCTATCGGATGCCTGCCCGCAGTTGGTCTTGGTATCGCCTCTCTTTCTCTGTAGCCGGCTTGCTCTGACTTTGCTAGAGTAGGCGTTCCGCCTACATAGCCCCTTTTTTTTGAAGTAGTTCGGGATGGTAATGCAGACGCTGATGCGAAAAGTGCGATAGCTCCGGCTGTTTCTTGTACCACAGAGCATGCAATCGTGCCACGTAAACTTGTTCAGGGGCCACACTCGCATCGTAGCAATCTCGCAAGTCGAGATTTAGTCGCTCCGTTCACCCAAAGGTCGCGAGATCCCGCCGATCCATCGCATTGAATCCATTTTCATTGGCTCCCCCAGCTCTAGATTGGTCGGCATTGTTGGCCGACCCATTGTCGTTAGCCCTGCGCGTTCTGTTGTTTTGAACCGCGCTTACTAGAACTATGTTTAGTGTTGTCATTGTTGTTTCCACGAGAAGCTAGGGAAAGGGGTTTCGTCCAACCTTGTAGAGCCCCCCATACAAGGATAAGGCTGCGTACTCTGAGATGTCGCCCGGCATCCTAGAGTCACCGTTCTAGACACCTCACCCAGATGCCATTCAGCTTTCGGCACGGTTTTCACACCTATGCTTAGTGGGGCTTTTCTAATAATACTTGATAAGGTAATTTGTATTTGTTTGGAAAGGTAATGCTTTTTATCTTTACACAATATAAAATCCAGACGTAAATTCTTATAATCTGGAATCTGGTTTTTAGAATATGTGAATGACACTCTAGTTATAAGAAACATGAGAAGACACAGAAACACGTGAGTCTGCATGAAAAAAATGCATGGACGTAAAAGAAGCTATATAAGTATGCCAGGACAGAAAAGTATAGCGGCAAATAGTTAATAAAAAGAGTGTTAGCAGAGTGAATGACGCCTGAAACAAAAGACCTTGGATACTAATGGACCCAAGTGGGCAACCTCACATAACGACTTTGTGTGTACCTTCATTTGGGGTGATTGCTAGAGAAACTGATCAGCAACCTGGGTTGGATCATTGTTGCAGAACGAACGTGTTATATAAATAAATAATACGGGAGTTCTGGATCAATCTAAAAATTTTATATCCCGTCTTCACATTACTCCCTTTCCCAACGAGTGAATCACGCCTAGCCCAAAAGGGAAAAAGCTTAATGGTGTAATAACAATAACAATAATAATAATAATAATAATAATAATATATGCCTCGGTGGCTCAGTTGTTTAGACACTCGGACTTCAACTCAGAGGTTCGGGGTTCGATCCCGGAGCCGGTACCTCTAGAAATTTTTCAATGTACCTTTACCGAGGTTCTGGTGGTTCGGAACCCACCTTAAGCTGTAGGTCCCCCCATTGTGTACTTGACTGCAACCCAGTCCGTCAATGATGGGCTAAAAACCAGGCTTTGTCCAATATGTCTGGGCAGACTGCTCTCATTAGATCACTTGATTCCATTATAAAAGTGCGTCCGTGACTGATGATCTATACCGGGACAACCCCGTGCAAAAATCATCAAATGAAAATCCAAAACTAACCAAAAATGCCTTCGACATGTTGGGCAGTATAAGCCTGTGACAACATTTCAACACAGAAATGTTTTTTTATATACATATAAAATACTTACGAGTTAACTTATGAACTATACTTAGATTGTGAGTTATTGATGCTTTTCTAATAATACTTGATAAGATAATTTGTATTTGTTTGGAAAATGTAATGATTTTTTATATTTATACAATATAAAATCCTTACGTAAATTCTTATCATCTGGAATCTGGTTTTTAAAATAATTATTGTTTAAATTGTACATTTCTTCTTTGATAGTTTTAATGTTGCATTTCTCATGTAAAATTTTATTCCTATCCCTGGGCTTAACTTTAGTTATCATACTAAGGCAAGTGTTTTTTATGATTTGTAATTTATTTATTTGCATTTTGTTTTTATTTGTGAAAAGTTTCTAGGGCTAAATAGCCCTATAAGGAACAGGTGATACATGTTACAGTTAAAATATGACAGCGATCTATTTGACGATTTAAATAAAAAATAACTTTTTTTAACAGAAGTGAAGAAATAAACTATAATGTAAATAATTCGATGCTGGCTATCAATTTACAAATTTAAGTTTTACCAATGTTTAATTTCGAGGGTAGGATTTGATGTGTTAAATAAGTAACCAAAAAGTAGTTTTCTGAAGTGATATTGAGAAGGCGAATTTCTAATTATTTTTGATTCCGGTTTATGAATAAGAGAAATTTAGAACTTTTATGAAAAATTTTGTATATTTAAATGTCAATTTATGTTTCATCATTACAAACTTATTTATCATCTTAACAGAAGAATTTTTTTGAAAATTTCAAGTAATTAGTCTTCCACTGTACTTTACGTGTACTTTTTCGAAATAAAGTTGTATTTGTTCTCAGATTTTGCAGCCTTTATCAATTCAGGTTTTGACTTAACAATTTCATAAAACTCTTCACAACTAAAATTCAAATTCAAACGGATCAGTAACACTGCTTTCACCATGTCTACGGATAATCTGTTACGGTCATCTGACCACAGATGATTCATGATACTGAAAATTCTTTCAACGTAAGCATTAGTGCACGGAATCGAAAATATGGTTTGTATCAATTTTTGGAAATTGGGCACTGTGTTTGCATTTATGAATTTTCTCCATTTCTCTGAGGTCTGACGAGCATATCACTTCATGAACTTGGTTAAGCAGTCACAATTCATCAAAAAAATCGTTATAATTCACCTAAATCATAATAATAGAAAAATATACATTAAAGAAAATTCAAAAAAGGACAAAGACCTGGAGATTCAAGTCTCAGCAAATGCTCATTATATCATTTATACTCGGAAACTCATCTCCTTTTTTCAATGCAAAGAAACGAATTTTGGCAAAAAATGAGTTTTCGTAGTCAAACCACTTTGTCAGATAATCGATTGTTCTTTGATAGGCTATGATGGCATCATTTTTGATTTTTTTTTGTTCATAACTGGACATGTTAGGAATAGCTTTTTGTTGCACTGCACATCCAAAAAATTGTTTCGTCATACGGTTTGTTATTTGATTTTTAAGATCCAGCATAACATGGTAAACATCAGTAGAATCAATAGAATCTTGCTCGAGAGTTTTTATAGCTTTAGTGAAAATTGATAAATAATGATGAACAAAGTATATGTGGCTTTCGCGAAAAGTGATTCCTTCATCAATTTCATCTGCTTGGCCAGAAATGAATTTCCATATACCCTCATGACATTCATCCTCACCTACAAAAAATATATGCATGCACAATAATAATTAGACGAAATTCTACAAAAAGTGATCCTGTGATAAATATTAAAGTAGTTCTTTGTATTTATCAATGTTTTTTCGAAAATAACTTTGAGAGATGAAATATTGCTTCAATGGTGTCCAGTTGATGAGTAAACGTTCTACAGCTGGTTCTAAACTAGTCCAACGAACTGGAATATGTTTTAAAATATTCTGATATTCTTGACTGGCTACTTCGCAGAATGATTTTAATGTTTCCACTTTTTTCGTACTACACGAAAATTCGCTGTAAGTTTTTAGTACCAATATTTCTACATCAAAACTTTTAAAAAGCTGTTTCAGTCCATATTTCGCTCGATTATGTACGACATGACAATTACAATTAGCTTTAACTATGTTTGGTAAATCAGCCTCCAATTTTTGGAACACAGAGCTCTTTTCACCATAATTTACTGATGCATTGTCAGCAGCAAAAGAGGAAGTGTCTTATAATTTTATATTTTTTTTTTCAAGGGAGTTTACGATTGAATTTTTGATACTTTCTGATGACTCATCAGGAAGTTGATAGAGATCGAGAATGCGATCTTTTACACCCTCTGTAAAAAATATATTGTTACTTTAAAAATAAAAGAAAAGTATATTGAGTTAACTTGAAATTAAAAAATACTTTAATTGTATTTACCATTAATATCAAAGTATCGAATTGCCATGGGGAAAAACTTGCGATTTCCTTTATTCGACGCATCTATAGCTATGGAATACTTAGCATTCTGAGATTCCAACTCATTCAAAACGACTTCAATGGAATATGGAGCGATAACGTTGAGTAGAATACTTTCCATTTTTGTTCTGCCTAAGTGCATTTTCGATGCAGTTTGCAAATCTTTATAAACCTTTCGATCTAATTTGATGCCTTTAGAAATGAAAAAAAAACACATAATTTCCAATATTACTCACATTATTTCCACATGTAAATATCATTATTTGATTTGAATAAATATTTGGAAATATTGAGATTTAAATTTCAAGTAATCCAAATTTATATTTACCACAAATACCAGACAAGTAACTCAACCCGTGCTTTACGTTGTGATAGGTTTTGACAACTTCAGCCGCAATTACATTATCACCCAATAAAGAATTCGGTGATGATTTGAAAAAAGCCGATATGTTTTTTGTGTACATTGTCTTTAATATTTTTTATATTATTCGCGCCTTTTTCATGTTCGATTGCAGCAACTATAGCAGAGTACTTTACTGTGAAATTGGATTTACAGACATCGCACTTTGCATCATTGTCTGTTATTCCACGGACGAGCCATGGACGTCTTTTTCTCCAATCCCCATTGAATGTGCAATTTCTTGTTCGCTGTTTTTTCTTCGGCGGTCCTGGCGATTCACTTTTTTCGTCACACATTTTTTTAACTGATTCGCTCAAAATAAGTCAAAAACAACTAAAGTGCAGTTAGACAAAATATCAACAATAACATGAGTGATGCAGGTGAGTTACTTAGTTCAGGTTATTTAAATTGTTGTGCCAACATAAGAAAAGTAAACTGTAATGTCCCTGGGATTACAGAGTGAGCATCATAACGGAAAAAAATCGCTTATGAAAGTTGCATGAGTCAAATTCTGAACGTCATGAACACAAACAGGCATAAAAGATTGAAAAACGTCGTGCGACGTTAGTTTTATGAAATTCCTGGCTTTTTTACAAATTAATAAGTTTCTACCAGGCCCCAGGCTAACGAATCCGTTTCCCGGTCAAGCCTGGTGAAACCAGGTCACTTGGCAACCCTGTTTGCATTTTACACGTACGGAGTGGCTGAATTTTTAGTACTTTTTTCCTCTCACGGAGTTTGGAATGTGTTGGTTGATCTTTGTCAATACAATGGAAAAGGTTAAGTAGATAATGCAGAGCTTTATTATTGAATAGGCTATAAAACAAATTACCCATAAAAAATTGTCTTCTTCTGGCGACGTTAAGAAGTGCTGCTCTTTCTCTATATTGAGTAATATGTTCACTTTTGGAGATGTTATAGATGAACCGAATACAAGCATTAAGCGTGCGCTCAAGCTTAGCACTTAGCTCATCTTTAATATCGTCGTAAACTACACAGCCGTAGTCAAAGAAAGGAAGGATGAGACTTTTAACTAGGAGGATACGCGTTGAAGCAGGAAGTGATTCTTTATTCCTGTTAAGTTGTTGGAGGACTCTAAATGTTTTCCTTAAAATATCCGCTACTTGTTCTTTCCAAGTAGAGTGCGATTAAGAATATATCCCAAATCCTTCACTGATTCTACAAATGGGATGATTGGCATTTGGCCCGGAAAGGTAAGGCTTAAAGTAGTCAGCATGTTTATGATAGTTGTAACGCTGAAGCTCGTTACCAAGTTCAAAGGTATAAATGTTAAACAAAGTGGGTGCAAGCGTGGATCCCTAAGGGACACCACTCTTAACCTCCGCACAAACTGACCGTTCGCCATTGCTAATTTTTACTCTTTCAGACCGATTACTAAGATACGATTCAAAACATTTAACAACCATGTTTGAGAGGTGTAGCGATTTAAGCCTAGTCAATAGTAGATTATGGTTAACTGTATCAAACGCCTTAGCAAAGTCAAAAAGCACTGCAACTGTTACTTCCTTTCTATCAATTGCCAATTTAAGGTCAGAAGTAACTTTGAGTGAGGCAGTAAGTGTACTATGTCTGGCACGGAACCCAGATTGCATGGGGTCCATTAAATTATTTGTATCAATGTGTGAAGTAAGTTGCTGAAAGACAATGCGTTCGAAAGGTTTAGACAAGGCATATAGGATGGATATAGGACGGAAATCTCTAGGAAAGGTACGTTTCGATATTTTAAAAACAGGGCGAATAATTGCCTCTTTCCAGGCATCTGAATATATTCCTACCTGCAGGGATGCAGGGATACCTGTAGGTGTGCAAGAGAATTGGGCCGGACTGGTAAAGCAAGGTGAATCATTTTAATTGAAATTCAATCAGAACCTTGAGCATTCGATTTTACCTCGAAAAGTTTTTAAATTAGGGTTTCTTGTGATATGTCAGAAAAGAATAATTTAGTATCATCGAAAGTAGAGGAAACTGAGGACGGGGAAAGAGAGCTATTTACAAGGAGTGTGGATTTTGTAGTAAAAGCGTTCAAAAGTTCTGCAGGTGAGAAATTGTTATCAAGAGCCAAGTGTTTAGAAGGAATAAGTCCAAGCCGTTCCAAAAGAAGTCAGATGTTTTCATTTTTATTTCTGTTTTTGATAGAATTGTAATTATATTGGTTGTATGAATCTCGGATTTTGGTTTGCACTAGGTTTCACAATTTACGAAATTCGGCTTGAATAATACTATTTTTTGTTCTTTTTGCCAATCTACGTTTTTTTCTCTTTCTATTATCAACTTTTTTATATAAGGAGTGATCCAAGCAATAGACGTATGGGCAAGGGAGTTACGCCATTGGATGGACCAACGGAGAACTGGTATTGGATGCTGATAAGATCATGGTTTGAGAGAAATGAGATTGAGTGTTGAGTAGAAGAAATCACCTTGTCTAAATTATCCACAATCATCAAGTCAATCCATGTACTAGAATGATCAGTGTGGTGGGTGGTATCAAAGGGAACCTTAGATAATCTGGCAGAGAAAACTACTGATTTTAAATAGTAATTTAAATTGTTGGTAGCATTAAGATTTGTGTTTAGGTCACCGGTGTGTACAATGTTATTATAATTAGGTATAAGATCAAAAATGTCATTTTCAAGTTCCCTGTCGTAGGAGGCGTTAGGAGGTTTTTAAATCACACCCACCAACACACTGTCATGAGGCGAGGATTCCATGATAAAAAGGTATTCGGCAGTAGGGTAATTAGCGAGAGGACCCACTCTCACCTGCACAACCCTTAAGCTGCCATGAAAATAGAGACAGACCCCACCCCTCTTCTCTCATCTCTATATCTGCGAAAAAGCGTATAATTATCAATTGCCACAAGGCTCGAAAAAATGTTAGGCGTTAGTAAGGTCTCAGATACGGCTATGATATGATAGGAACAGGACATAAAGTGATGTTTAAATTCAAGGTAATGGGCAGGTAAAGATTGAGCATTAACGTGACAAATATTTAAGTTTCCATTGTGAGGTTGATAGGTAAAGTTCGAATATATACGTTAATATACGTTATATACGCCCCCACGTTGGGATGGACGAACCCCTTTCCCTAGCTTCTCGTGGGAACAAAAATGACAACACCAAACATAGTTGTAGTAAGTGCGGTTCAAAACAACAGAACGCGCAGGGCT
>NC_046657.1:100538611-100539798 GCF_010883055.1 Belonocnema kinseyi | reverse complement strand
ATCGATAGATGTGTCTGCAAAGATGCAGCATTCTACCAGCGTGACCTATCGATGGCCTAGATTGATTATCGGAAAGCTTTCGATTCTACATCCCATAGACTTTTCATCTGTCTTTTGGAAATCTTAAAGGTTCATTCGCAAATAGTTGGGTGCATAGAGAGATTGATGCCGCTTTGGAAAACCAGATTTACTATCTCATTTGGAATAAATCGTGTGACAACTAACAAGGTCACGTTTCAGAGAGGTGTCTTTCAGGGCGACACCATGAGCCCACTCCTCTTTTGCCTTACATTATTGCCACTATCTCTAGCACTGCGCTAATCTGACGGATACTTGTGCGGCAAACCTGCAGATCGAAAATACAAGGTCACTCATGTATTTTACATGGACGATCTTAAGATCTATGCTAAAAACAGAGAGCAACTGCATCTAGCTCTGGGGATTGTCGAACGATATACTAAGGACATTGGAATGGAATTTGGGTTAGACAAATGCGCCAAGGTTTATTTGAAGCGAGGCAAACTTAATGGCATCCCTGAAGACCCTGAGCTCGTTGATAGAAGCGCCATACGACACCTGTGCGCTGGAGACACTAATACATACCTGGGCGTGCCACAGAGCCGCATTCAGGATGTGACATCTATAAAGGACACTCTCCGAAGCAGATACAAACGTCTCATCCGACAGATTTGGTTTTCCGAACTGTCGGCGAGGAACAAAGTATCTGCAACGAACATACTTGCCGTCCCGGTACTACTCTATGCATTTGGAGTAGTTCCATGGACGAAGAACGAGCTCAGATCTCTTGATATCGGGACAAGAAAGGTTATGCACATGAACAAAAGCATGCATCTTAAGGCTTCCGTTCCGCGACTGTACATCTCACGCCGTAAAGGGGGTCGCGGAATATTGAGTCTTGAATGTCTTCACAACAGGATTATTCTGGGTACAGCACATAGAGTTGCAAATGGAAGAGACCCTCTTCTTAAAATGGTCAGGAATCACGAGGAAGTGGGCAAAGAAGCATTTCTGTACAAAGCAGCAGAGGAGGCTGCTGAAACACTCGGACTTGACTTCAGTATTAAGGGTGAGCAAAATGCATCGAATCTAATCTATCTCGAGTACTCACTCCTGAAAGCCCGGATTAAGAAAGCACAAGAGAAAAACTTTCGTGAACAGCTCCTCGA
>NC_046657.1:100516307-100538511 GCF_010883055.1 Belonocnema kinseyi | reverse complement strand
TGGTTATGGCTGAAATTTTACCGCGATTTCGCTGGAAGCGGGTGCAATTTTTCAGATTAGTACCCGCTCCCGGCGAAATCCTGCGGTTGTCCTTATGACAAAATTTTTAATTATATATATATAAATGTCTGTAAAACGTAAATAAGTAGAAAAAACAATTCCGTGAAGCTAAAGTAACAGAGAGTAATAACCAACGCAATCCAGTTTACGTGATTACAATTGAAAATAGGGATTAAAGCACATTTAGAATTTGAAATTAGAACATCAATTAGCACGGTTGAACCAGCGCAGTAAATAATACAAAATTTTTGATATTTAGCTATAGAAGTCACAGTATATAGAATGGCCAGCATGCAGCAGTATATAAAATATAACAAATATTTACCTATGTAGCAGTAGCATAAACGATAAAGTACTGATAATGATCGAAAAGAAAAAATCAAATACATAATGAAAATACATATTAAAGGTAGAGAAGTCTCTCTTAACCTTACATCTTGCAATAAGTTCATCCCGTACATCTTGTCTACCAAATTTGGCTAAAATGATCGGGGGGTTGGAGGAGTTTGTCATTGAAGGTGCTTTCATGATTCGATAGTTTTACAACGTCACCCTTACGAATATTTACGTCAAGAGCCCTGCCGACAGATTCTTTCAAATTATTTGCTTCCTTCTTGACAAGTTAAATATCCTCATTTTGTACTTTCGAGCTTGATTCTAACGAGTCAATACGCCTGGTATTATTACTTAATTCATTCTTAATTTTCGAAAGGGTGGAATTAAGTTGGTCATTGAATTGTAGCTGTCTTGTTTCAAATTCGCTGATTTTGCCAGAATCTCACGTGACTGCGCAAGTGCTTCGCTTTGGCCGTCAGAGACCACTTTACGCAAGAGTTCAGCGAGTCCCGGATGTAGGGTATCAACATTTTCCGAGGCAGTGACGGAGGGGGTACAATACCTGCACCATCAACATCCTGTAGAGAAGTGGATCTAGGGCTCACACTTTGGTTGCCAGAAACTACCATAGAGGTGTCACTAGTGGTCAATTGAGAACACTCCTTGCAAACATAGTCCTTTTGACCTTTTTTGAGTCTTTCAAAAGTTTTTCGCTAAATTCCGAAATTAGTACAGGCCAAATGCACCAGATTGCCACACTTAACACAAGCGAGAACTTCAGATTTCCCTCTGGACACAACTACACCACACTACGAACACGCACCCATAGCTTTGCAGGAAAGACTAACGTAAAAGTTACGTAAAAACAAAAGTGCATGAACATGAAACAATTAATGAATTAAAAACAAAGTCGCAATGTTCCATAGAACAAGTCATCAGCACTTTCACGAAATACAAACTTTTATGTAATTAAACACTTTAAAACTTATATAAACAGAACAAATTGAGGAGCGGTAAATTTACACATCCGCATCCGATCGCTGCCGGTATAGTATTATTATATATTTGATTTGCAAAGATTTCTCCATATGGGCGTCGCATACAAGGTAATTGGCCTCACTATAGTCTTCCTAATGGACAGCTAAGAATTCTTATAATTTGATAAGCATTTATTTTAATACTGATCACATGCTTGGCAAACGAAAGCTTTTTGTCTAAAATGACTCCTAAGTATTTCGTTTAAGTCTTGGGTACAATTTTGGTGTCGTGCATATAGAGGCCTGGTACTTCCTCTTTCTTGTGCTTATGGCTAAATACAATTAAATGAGTCTTATAAGAGTTGAATTTTAACTTCCACCTATGAAAGTATTGGGAGAGGATATTCAGGTATTTTTGTATATTATTAATCGCATTTTTATACGCCAAGACGCTAAGTAAACAGCTGTGCCATCCGCAAAAAGTGACAATTGAATTGATGGTAATTTTGAAATGTCATTTACATTATAATAAAAAGCACCATCCGTTCACGAACGGAAGGCCAATCCAAAACAGCTGCACAATTTTATAATTTACTCGTAAGAAAAAAATTGCATAAAAACACAGCTTATATTATAATAAAGCTTACTTTATTGTGCTTCATACCAGTCCCCATTTTCATGTACCAAAATTTGTTCGGAAAATATCCTTCGATAAAGGATGAAAACCATGGTTTTTCGCGTCACCGTGTCCTTGCTTGACTTTCGATGATGACATCTATGAAACGAAGCATGTAAAAGATTTGAAAAAACATCATGCAGATGCATTTATATTTTGACGATAAATACGTGAAAAGAAAATTGCAATTTATTGATAATAATTAACGTAAAATGCATTTCAACATGACTATGCTATCTCTCGCAATATATGTAGTAGAGGAGCAATATTTTGGCTTCAATTGCTTGGAAAGTCTCAACAAATATAATCAGCAAAAGGTATGCGTTAAAGATATACATCAGCTGAGCGAAGGCTGTTTTTAGATAGGTTATTTAATACAATATTTTATATATTATCTAATCCCGCTGCTTTCATGTAGAATGAGAATTGTGCTATTATTGCGTTTAGTGAGACATTTGGCCATTTTCCAAATCAAATTTTCTTTGAGCTCTAAATTTTCTAATTTATCACCACGTTTAATTATTATATTTTATTTTTTGTTAATATTCCATCTGTGAGAATCTGTTGTGCCTGTTTTTGTGTGCCAGAATAGTTTTCAGGTGTTTAAAGTAGACGGGGCATCCTGAATAGTTGTCTCCATGCTCTCCTCCGCAGTTTAAGTACAATGACCTGGTCGCACGCAACTCCTTGTCATTGGAGGTCTTCCTTGATTTCCTAGCCGCTTAGAATCCTGAATTGACCCGGGTTGTATTGTCAACTTGGTGGTTGTATAGTCAATCCTAATGTCTAAAATTTTGCACGAATTCATGATGGCATTAATGTATTTGGAGTAATTGTCCATTTTTCCCGTGACGATTATTGGTGGAACCTTTCTTTCTATTTTGTTTGTTCATTTTTTTGCTGCATCATCTATGGTTTCATCATCCATATGTTGCTTATCTTCTGGCACGCTCTTCAATAAAACTCCGTAACTATTATAAGTGGGTACTGTGATACTGGTTTTGGTGTCAGCACTATCATCTATTTTTTCTTCTTCCCTTGTGGGCTGTTGCATCGAGCGTCCCGTCATGGCGGCTGCCAAAGTTTTTTCTTGCCTTTACTTAGGCTAAGGATTTCCTGTATAAGGTTTCGCGCCCTAAGACCTTGTCTTCCTTTGTAGCACGACCCATGCTTCGCTACTTCGCTACTTTACCTGTCATCTGCGACCCGAGCCCTGCTGGTCCTTTTCCTTGACAGTTCGACTAGCTCTTACTGACTGCACAACTGCAACTAAGGAGGTGGGAACGTCAGATTGAGAGAGATGCTGAGTGAATTCTTCAGGGCTTGAATATATTATAAAATTGACACTTTAGTCATTACATTAAATAAAATAGAAGAAATTCTAAGTGAATACAGTTGACTCTTATAATAACCCTTCACAATTACCAGCTGTGGGCCACCCCGGTGTTCCCGCCTGAGTACACTCACTCGGGTAGTGTCCCACCTCCTAAAAGAAGCATTTGTTCACTCAAACCACATATTTGAATCAATTACCTATTCATAACGAGAAAACATGGCATGAAATGCTATATTGAACGTCCAGAGAGTACCCACAAGCAATTTAAAATGGCCTCTCGAGACACTTCTTTTTCCCAGTGGGCACAAAACTATGAAAATCCTAAGAACGTCCTTGGGACGTTCCTAGCGCGTACTCTGTCAGGCCAATCAGCGTCTCTGAGACGTCTAATGTCCTAAAGACGTCTAAAGAGGGGGCATCTGATAAATCCGTAATTCCTAGAATTTTCTGCCCCTACAGCCCCGAAGTTGGAAAGTTATCGGACTTGTACTGTACTCAATACTATCTTCGGCCTTCGGGATTTGGTGGTATCCCCACTTCAAATCTAAAGTCGTGATGTACTTCGCGGCGCGAAGTTGCTCAAGGATCATGTCCAATTTTGGCAAGGGGTACGCATCCTTTTCAGCGACCTCGTTGAACTTGCGGTAGTTTACGCAACTTCTGTATATCCCTTTAGCCTTTCGAGCAATTAATACGGGACTGGACCATCCGCTTTTCGATGGCTCAACAATTCCTTCGGCAAACATTCGAGTTAACTCATCCTGCATATCTTTTAAGCCTAACACACTAATAATCCTGGGAACCAACGTGTGCAGTTCTTGTCGCTCCTCGGCAGTTATTTCCCTAAGGCTGCACCACTGCTCTAATGTAGCCGAATTTTCATCTCTCCTCTCCACTTGCAACTCGGTACCCTTCTCGGTGTAGTGGTGGATCATTTCTGGGTAGTCCACCATAAACCAAGTTCGTTTACTACCATTGTGTGCGATGTGCAGGGTCGCCTGGTACCTCTATGGAATGATCAAAGCAATATCTCCCATGACTGTTCGACATTTACCGCCACTGATTAAAGCAAGGACTTTAGGGTTGTCATTAATTCGGGCAGTCCTTAAGACGACTTACAAGGTAAGCCCTCTGTCCTCCCTCGGAGGCTCCTTAACTTCTAATCGTAGCGGTAACGAAGAGCCTTCATCTGATATTGCTGCCGATGGCTCATTCGACTTCAGCAGAGCCAGCATCAGCTGTTTCTCTTGCCAGGGGCTTAGTTCTTCTCTCACCCTCGTTTTTGTATTAAGAACGATGGTGTCTTCCGTTTCTATTATGCGGGTTACCGGGATCTGGTTCGCTGAGGTCGACGGACTATCTTTGGAAGCAGGAATCGCCTTCTGGGCTATCCCAACTACTGCCAGTTCCGTCGGCTTGAGCCTGTTCGGTCCCGATAGTTGCCTGTACTCTGGGGTCAATTTGGTACTAGAGGGAGGAGGGTTAACCCTTACACTTTCTCTCTTCTTTTGTTTCCCGCATATTTGCCGGACAGTTCGCACTCTTTATTTGGCCACTTGCTTCTTGTCGCACCGACGACAATAATTACGCCGTTGATTTTTTGTGAATCTAATTTGGAAGTGACTATCTGTCGACAGTTTCAGTCTCCGAATCATTCCCCTGTTTCCTAGAGGTGGATGACCCTGAGCTTTTTTTCGGAGGCTGCGACGGCTTTTCCTCAGACAACTTCGCTGAGTTCTTGTGATATGGACCCCCTCAGGCCTGGATTTACTCGCGGGCTCGTTTTCATCCGCACTACCGGCTTATCCACGCTTTTCGTTGCAAATTATTGTGATAAGAGTTGTGATCAGGTGTGTCATTTTTGACGAGTTCTGTGCGACTTAACTAATAGCTAATGTCGGGATGACAGCGGCGTCAGAACTGTTCTTTTTGGGCGGTGGACCCTTCCGTTTGTACGCGTATTCTTGGATAAGGGATTTCTCTGGGGACGGGGGAGCCAGATCCTCACCTAAGTGGATACTATGTGTTCATACTCCGCTGTTAGGACCGACCAAACGTTGTAGTCGGTTCATTCATAACATCTGATGGCCCTCCTAAAGTGGCATCTGAGGTTTACGCATATCCTATTCATTTGGATCTCGAGGTCCATACACCTTGTCGAGGAGCTGGTAGTCTGGCTGGAAAATGCCGCTTGCACTGGTCCCACATGTTCCATCTCATTCTGTTCTGTCGGAACTAGCACCACGCAATATCATTTTAAAGGAAGGACATAGCAACTAACAATTCCTCGTCCGTGAGAAAAGAGGCCTTCTGCCCCTAAAAACTGACTTTCCACCCTTCTTAGCACGTCTCTTGCTTTGCTGAAGAGCCGCATGAGGCTTCGCCCTCATCCCTGAGCACATCCGTGATGCAGGGCGTATACTCTCGCGTGAGTATCTTCTTAGGGGCTTATGCCCTATGTACCCTGTGGCATGCGACCTATACTTAGCATGTCTTGGGTCAGAAAAGTCCGGTGGCAAATACCTATCGAGGTTCTCTAAACTGTCCCAAGGGTGTACTAATAGCACTTGTCCGACCTCCCCCCCCCCCTGATAAAGTGGGGTTTATGTGGGGAAATAGGCTCGGTGCTGGGTGGTAGTGTTTGAACCGATCCGCTCGGGGGCCCTGAGTTTCCCATGCTAATTACGCTTTTAACAATATTATTAATGTCTGCGGCCATATGGATATTGATTTATTTGCCACCTTTAAACACAAAAATTGTGGAAATTTCTGTTCGCGATTCGCAGACTCCACGCCATTACAAATAGACGCTTTTACGTTCGATTGGTCTAATTAAAAATTGCATGCCTCCCCTCCCTCCCACTTTCAGTAATAATTAGAGTTTTGAAAAAGATGAAAGCGGAAAAGGCCACTAATTCTAAAACGTAATCGGTCACTATTTTTATCTCCTTGTAGAAAGAAGACTCACCTCAGGGCGAAACCCTCGAATTAATGGTAGGCAAGCTGTCATCGAGGCTTTCTTGAGGTAAGAGACTCCTCCTGAATCATTGGATATAATCATCGCCTCTTTATCCAAAGCTACATCAAATCAATATCGAACAGGTTTAAATCAGTGGAATTTATTCTGCGGAAAAGCAAAAATGTATATGTTAAACCTAAAAAACTATTCTGTTCTAAAATTTCGAATTAAAAAATTTCAGCATTGTGCCTCTTACAGGATCTTGAATTCTTAGAGATCTGCCATTTCTTTAACATACTCTGATAAAATAGGTGCGGATCCTTTGATATATAGATTCCTCAAGGGCATTTTTATATTAAAGCCTTCTTCTCCAAAATACTCGTCCATCTGGGATGTATCCTTAGTTCCTAATCATATAGCTGAGTTTTTTCCTCTACATAAACTAACCTTTACTACTTTAACGTTAAAAAAAGTTTTATCACTTTCGATGAGCACTGCCCAAAGAGCCCAGATCATTGCTAGCATTCAATTGAAAAATGCACTTGTCAGGACTAATGGAATACAAATAAACCTCCAAAATCTAATAAAAACATCTGCCACAGGTAGGGAAAACCAGTATTAATTTTACCATTTCTACTATAAAAACCAGAACTCTGTGTTGCTTCGACATTACTTAAATGTATGCAAGTTTCATCAACCCTGCGTGGGAAAACTGATGAACTTTTTATCACCACGAAAAAGCCGCATTGAACTGTGCCAAGCCAAACCAGCAGTAGATGAATTAAATACATCCTATTAAAGAGTGGGATAGATACCACTATATTCTCAGAACATTCGATAAGACATGCTGCTACGGCGGCAGCTCATAAAGGCGGTATCCCTGTGGGCACCGGAACATCCTAAAGACGTCCTTAGGACGTCTTTATATGTCCTGGGACATTCTTGGACATTGGCGTCTAAGTCCCAGGGTCTTTATAAAGACAACTTTAGGACGTCCTAAAGACGTTCTATGTCTGGCCTAAAGTTGTCCCAAAGATGTATGCAGGGCTAGTCCTAAAGACGGCCCAAAAAGACCTATAAGAGACATGATTATTTTTTCACGTTAGAAGTTGAAAGACTTCCCTGTGGGCACCAGGACGTCAAAAGGACGTCCTAAAACATCTTTATATGTCTTGCGACATTGTGAATATAATCTAAGCCATTAAGAGCATGAAATTCAATGTCGAAACAGAATAATATTGTAGGGCTTTAAAAAAGCAACATTTTTTTCTAACGACTATTTTCATATCGTGTGTTGCTTGGCTTAAAATGATAACACCGGCACACAAAAAAGTGGTCTATCCGACATACTACACTAGCATGTCTATATGTTTTTGGAGTCGCTGAATTCGATTCCGGTGTCCAAATAACCAAGTTGGCTCGTATTTTGCAAAAGAAAAATATATGTTTCCTCGCCCGGTGGACTTAACCAACATATTTATATGTCTTTTGGGTTGCTGAATTTGAATCTGAGGCCCAAATAACTAATTTGACTCATACTTTTTCGAAAATCGCAAAAATAAACGTAAAATCGGCGAATATAGCGATTTTTCTTGTATAATTTTGCAACAAAGAAATTTTTCCTGTGCGGTAGTCTAAATCAGCATATCCTTATGTTTTTAGGGTCGCCGAATCCGAATCCGGGGTCAAAATAACCCAGTTGGCTCATGTTTGATCAAAAATGCAAACATAGAAGTAAAATCGACGAAAACAGCGGTTTTTCGTGCATATTTAAAAAAAAAAATATTTTCATCCCCGGTGGACTTATTCAGTATATCCTTATGTTTTTTTGGGTCACTGATTCTGAATCCGGGGTTCAAATAATCCAGTTGGCTCATATTTTATCGAAAAACGCAAAAATAGATGACTAATAGACAAACCTGACAAACCTGACAGGAATCAGTAGAAAAAAGAAAAGTGCTATCGAATATCCTGATGTAAATAGCGCCACTAAATCTGTTGAAAATAACTATGGTACATAAAACTCAAAATATTTGTCACTTGACAGATAGACGACTGAAGCAGAAGAAAATAAAAGTACTGATGAAGATTTCGATAATGATCGTGATGAAATTGACATTTCAGATTATGGTAATGACGAGGAGGATGATGAAAGCAGCGATGTTAATACAGAAGTGTACATACCAGACAATGAAAAGAATAAAGTTCCTAAGCTATTTACGTCTGAAGAATTGAATGATTTATCGCGAGATCTCGGTCTCCCTGAAGATGCTTCAGAGTATCTTGCTTCCGTTTTGACAAAGAAGAAGTTATTAGCTAAAGGAGTTAAATCAAGTTTCTACAGAAATAGGAAAAAAGATCTTAGACAGTTTTTTACTTCTGAAGAAAATGATCATGGAAAATTATTCTATTGTAAAAACATTGACGGATTAATGGAAAAAATAAAACCTAGATTGTATAGACCGGAAAATTGACGGCTATTCATTGACTCATCTAAGCGCAGTCTAAAAGCAGTGTTATTGCATAATACTAATGTTTACGCTCCAATTCCAATCGCACATTCTACGGAACTGAAAGAGCATTACAGTGACTTAAAATTTGTCCTGGAAAAAATCAATTACTTAACTTATAAGTGGAAAATTTTCGGGGATCTCAAAATTCTTGGAATCGTTTTAGGACAGCAATCAGGGTATACAAAAACACCTTGTTACTTGTGTTTATGGGACAGCCGAGATCGCGTTCGTCATTACAAAAAAAGATGGCCAAAAAGAACATCGTTTGAGCAAGGACAAAAAAATATAATTGAAGATCCTCTAGTTGACCCAAAAGAAGCTTTGATTCCATCCCTTCATATAAAGCTGGGTCTTATGGAACAGTTTGTCAAAGCGCTTGACAAGGATGGCGATTGCTATGCGTATTTCGAAGATCAATTTCCACAACTTTCCGAAGCAAAATTAAAAGGGGGGATCTTCGATGGACCGCAGATAAGAAAAATGTTGCAGTTTTAAAAATGTTGTAAAAAACTTTTAGGATAATTAGAAAAGTCCAGACTATCGAAATGTGGTTTCAGAAATGGTAACAAACTTTGGTAAACTAGGCTGCCTTATGAATTTGAAGTTACATTTTCTTTATTCGCAGATCAATAAGTTTCCAGAAAACCTGGGAGACTTTATTAAAGAGCAAGGCGAACGTTTCCACCAGGATATAAAAGAGATGAAGAGGCGATATCAGGGATGTTGGGATATCAACATGATGGCTGACTACTGTTGGAGTTTAAAATGAGATCAAGTCAATCAGGGTATCAAACGAAAGCGAATCCCACTACGTCGATCTTTTGAGGACAAAAGGGTTAATACAAGCGATATAAAGGAAAATAACAAATAAAAGAACCATATAGCGTGAGAGGCAAGGGGACTCACGGTAATAAAGCAACCCAAAGGGAACAGAATTTATTACGTCCAAGTCGTTGTTCCTAAGTAACGCTAAAAGTAAACAAAACCTATTTACAAAAAATGCTACTATTGCCATGCAAGGAGACTAACGCAAATTAAAAACCCCGAAACATGATACGCAAAGGGAAATTTAAAGTGAACGATAATTCCAGTCCAGGAAGTTAAAGGTTTAAAGGTTTTCGTCGACCTTATATCTAATTTTGTGTTTTTCGATCAAATATGAGCCAACTGGGTTATTTGCACCCAGGATTCAGAATCAGTGGCCCCAAAAAAATAAGGATATGCTGGATAAGTCCACCGGGGATAAAGATATATTTTTTTTGCAAACACATGCACGAAAAACCGATGTTTTCGTCGATTTTACCTCTATTTTTGCATTTTTCTACCAAATGTGAGTCAACTGGGTTATTTTGACACCGGATTCGGATTCAGCGACTTCAAAAACATAAGGATATGCTGATTTAGACCATTGGACATGAACAAATTTTCGTTGTAAAAGTATACAAGAAAAATCGCTGTATTCGCCGATTTTACGTCTATTTCTGCGATTTTCGAAAAGGTATGAGCCAAATTAGTTATTTGGGCCTCAGATTCGAATTCAGCGACCCAAAATACATATAAATATGTTAATTAAGTCCACCGGGCGAGAAAATATTTTTTTTTGCAAAAATATACCTGAAAAATCGCTGTTTTTGTCGATTCTACGTCTATTTTTTCAATTTTCAAAAAAATTCGAGCCAACTCCGTTATTTGGACACCGGATTCGAATTCAGCGATCCCAAAAACATATAGATATGCTAGTGTAGTCTGTCGGACAGACCACTTTTTTTGTGTGCCGGTGTAATTATCGTTTGGTTTTGGGGAGTTTGAAAATGCTATAACTTTAATAATTTTGCTTTTATCGAAAAAAGCCGCTGAGATCAATTGTTCGTGTTTCTGAGCACTACGGAAAACCATACATAGTATTTTTAAAAGTTGTTATGCTAAGAAAAGTTGTTATGATAACATTGTAAAGCTCCCCGAAAGAAACATTTATTTACTCTTGACTTTTTTCATATCATGCCTTGTTTGGCTTAAAATGTTAATTTTCGGCTGGTTGACGAACTCGTTTTTTCTTTTTAGGTCCTGAAAAAGTGTGCCGAAGCACACAATACTACAGACTACAGACAGATAAACAGACAGACACACAACTTCATAAAAATAATTTTTTTTACTCCGAGAGTCTCGAAACGTGGAGATTTGATAAAAACCAACCATGTCAGATTTTACACAAAACCAATACAATAATCTTGTCACCCCCATTTAAAGTTCGTTTAGGCGCACCGTGATCCTTCATAACTTTCTGAGGACAACCTACGGACGTCATAAGAATGTTATGACGGATCACGGTGTGCCTGAACAATCTTCAAATGGTGGTGACAAGATTTTTGTATTGGTTTTGTGTAAAATCGGACATGGTCGGTTTTCATCAAATCTCCACGTTTTGAGACTCCCTGAGTCGGAAAAAGCTATTTTATGAAGGTGCCTATACAGAATATATGAGTATATCATAGATCAGGGTATATGAATATCCATACAGAAAATTATAGAATTTTCAAAAAAGTGGTCTCAAAAATTTTCAAAATACGCTCACTTTTTCAATTTGTATCCAAAATGGCTGTCTAACGAACTTGAACTTCATTTTGAGATAGTAAAAGAATTTACCAAAGGAAATCCAATCAGTCAATTCTTTCGAAAGTTATCGTGCTAACAAAAAAAAACCATCCACGGACGGGCAGACACATTCTTAAAAACCTGTTTTTCGGATTCAGGGGGACTCAAAACGTGGATATTTGACAAAAACAGTAATGGCGACTATGCGGCCTGACAGCAACAAGCACCACTGGCGAAAAGTCGTTGTGCGACTAGGATGAAATGCGCAAATTGAAATTCGCGGGCATGCGCGCGCACCCTGCCGATAGAAATCTCAGAGTATTCTCTGTGGAAAAAGCCTGGTCGGTTTGAAACTACTTTAAGGTTCGATTTGTATGATTTAGTCTCTGAGATAGTCTGAGAGATTTGGGTCCTTTTACTGGTCCTTTTAAGAGAGCTACTACGGTAATATAATGTTCATTTTGTATTCGTTAAGTACCTGGCGGGCAGAGTTATTTACAGTAGTTGGGCGTCGCTAACCCAACTCTCCTTTTTTAAATTTTTCTTCAAATTATTAAGATTTTGTTTTTAATTGGTGAATTTTCTCATTATACTTTTTTATCATTATAACTTATATACTAATATACAATCTTCTAGTTGAATTAAAAAATGTTGTCTTTTTTGGCGTATCTCACTCCATTTACGAGAAACGTTATATTAATTCCAAATTTAAACATTTAGAAAAAAAGTTAGGTATCTGAAATCATGGAAACCCGTAGATACCGAATTATTATGTTTTAGGCTGTTAACTATGAAATTGAAAAAAATCTATTTCTAAACTTTAATCCGAAGGCTTAACAAAGGGCCCTTGAGTGTCGTCTACTCTATTGATATAGCCTCTCTGCTTCTCGGTAATAAGCTCTGAATTTAGAAATATTAAGAATTTGTATTCCTATAAACACGCGATTTTTCCTCCGTCTAAAAATCCCCCAACGTGAACAGAAAAAGTGCAAATCCTATTCCTCTTAATCGACTTAGTAAAAATTGACGAAAACATTTATTTAACCTATTTTTCATTATTAAATCTTTTTATAACTTATAAATTCTAAAAATATTCAAATTTATATTTATTTAAATTTTAATAATTTAGTTAAACGTCTGAGTAATAAAAAATATCACTGTGAGGTGTGTTACCGGTACAATTAGAAAAAATTAAATATACTGAAAACACGTTCTCTTTGGGAGAATAGAAAACCATCTGGCGGTCGCTATGCAAATAGAAGTGAATAAGTTTTAGAGGTACAGTCGACGCTATTTACCTTGTCGCGGATGGGACCGTAGGGGTGTAATTTTCATGGAAACGATGTTCCCCCGCTCTCGAGTCTAATCTTGATGCGTGGTGTCGACCGAGAGTTAGGGGAAGCGGCAAGGTAAATAGCAGCAAGGTAAGTAGCGTCGACTGTATCTTATTCTTATGGTGGCATTTTAGACAGATGGAAAAATCGTGCATTGAAAATAATAATCTTCACTTTTGCGCTGAAATCTGAACATATAAATTGTGCTCTATTCTATGCTTATTACCGGGTTGTTATTTATGATCGAATTATGATTTCAATTGCAGCCTCTCTGCATGTTATTTATGATCGTATTTTTATTTCAATTTCGGAAAGGTCATTTTAAAGCCTTTAAAACATTTAAACGAGCTACATGGACCTTCAAATATATCTACCTGAGTGCCTGCGTAGAATTTCTCAAAGCTTCTCAGAGCCTTGAGAATCTTTAGCATATACTCTGAGATTTCTATCGGTAGGGCATTCCTCAAAAGTACTTCATTAAAGAAATATGATTCTTTTAATTTAGCAGAATTTCCCAATTCAAATCGTAGTGTATCCTGTATATTATATTTTTTCAGGTAATCCCAGTAAGGGACTCATCATTGTCTTAAAAAATAACACTTTACCGATTTTTGGGTTGTGGTTTTTCATATTTCACCCGTGACCTAGTGGAACTGCTATCCGCATTGAACTTAAACTTTGAACGGAAATCACATAGGATGTCTTCATGGTGTCTTTACGATGACTTTATGATATCTCCGTGTAATTTACAAATTTATGATAAAATAGTTTTTCAACTTTTAGAATAGTTTCGGGCTTACTGTAGAGGATGTTTTTGGTTTCGTTCACATTTTCACAATAAAAATGAGAGAAATCTCATAGCCGAAATATTTCTGAGTTGAACTTTAAAAAATAAATCTTAAAAATTAAGTCTCAGTCAGTTTTTTGTAATAGTTCAGAGCATTTAAGCACTAAGTCTTGTGAGAGAAAAATATAGAAATACTTTGAATTTGGGTTGATTTCGAAGAATGATAATCGTATACAAGACGCTTCAAAGATGTCCTGGGGACATCCTTAGTACATTGTCCTCTGGATATTCTTTCAAGAAATCCTTAAGACGACAAAATGCCAGACATAGGACCTTTTAAATACATCTTTAAGCCGTGATAACATCTTTAAGATATACTTTATGGGACCAGATTAGAACGTCTTTATACGACTACATGACATCTTTTTGTAAAAGCCTAAAGACGTCCACAAAAAGACGTCTTTAGGATGACTTTAAGCCAAGTGTGCGTACTGGGATATTAGTCTAGACATAATTCGAAAGACTGCGGGATGGACTGCGGAGTCCCAAATGTTCGGAAGGTCTAGAACAGACCTATAATGTCAAAGGACCAAAGTTCTGCTCGAGCAGAATTATCTACTCGCCAAACTTAAAAATTATTAAATTAAGATTAAAATGATTATTGGAAGTTGTACAAGTTACATATCTTACGCTGCGTTGTTAATAGTTTATCATTTTGCACTTTTATAAAAAAATAAACAAATAAATAAGAGAGCAAGAAAAAGATTGTGACCTCTCTCTAAATCCTTAAATGGTTAACAGTACAATCTTGAGAACGAGGCTCGAAATATAATTGTTCGATCAAATGAGCGCCTTCAGCGCGTGAAATTCGATCGAAGTTGCATGAGAGCCTAGTTCGAAAAGATTATACTCCAACTTTTTCTTCAACTTCACTAAATTTTTCTTCAACTAGGTACATGGTGTGATGCTAGGGGCCCAAGGTGTTTTGTTTTATTTTATTCATTCTCTAAAATAGTGTTCTCTCCAGCCGGAACTTAAAGATAGCATTGTAATCTTGAGCACGAGGCTCTCATATAACTCGATAGAATTTCAGACGCTGAAGGCGCTCATTTAATCGAACAATTATTCGACAATTGTATATATTTTTAAATTA
Source organism: Belonocnema kinseyi (assembly GCF_010883055.1). NCBI lineage: Eukaryota > Metazoa > Arthropoda > Insecta > Hymenoptera > Cynipidae > Belonocnema > Belonocnema kinseyi. The sequence goes on along the minus strand of NC_046657.1, from coordinate 100,523,788 downwards.
TTCGACATATGTTCATATTAGCACTATTTGTATGTACAACATTAGGGAAGAATGAATTAAGATTTTTACAATTCAATGTGCAAGCTGACTGCATTTGCATCTTTGTTACTCTCAGGGAGTTACTGGTTAGTGGGCTGAGCAGTAAGCCACTTACTTTGAACTCAGGTACTGAAACCCAGAATTCCACCTTCGTATATTTTTTATCTGTTCTACCTGTTCTGTAATAAATTTATAGCAATAATGAAATAAACTGTAAGAAAAATAATGGTTTAAATTTTGTTATGTTTCATTAGTTAAAATGAGTTTAACTTGTTTAAATTTAATTTAATCAACTGATTATTAATTGTTTAACTAAATTCAGTCATGCATTTTCTAGTAATTCATTTTTACAATTTAAAAAAAATTGTATTATTTCTTTAAATTATATTTTAGAATCTATTGCATTTCTTCTGGAATAGAATTTTCTAAACAATTTAATTTTCTAAGCCGTTTTATTTGGTTAATAATTGTTTCAAATAGATAGATAGATAGATGGATAGATAGATAGATAGATAGATAGATAGATAGATAGATACATGGTCCGTGATGTCACAATAGTGATATTTGTCCGTGTCCCGTTTTTTCCTCTTGTGTAGGTACGCCATAAAGCAGCCATGGCCTGAGAGCGCCTGCGTCAGGTAGTAGTTTACTTCCCCGTGTTTTCGGTTAAGCCATAGTCTAATATCCGGTATCAGTCGTCAAGTCCAGCGTCCATGTTTCCCATTGGTCTACCATTCCTGCCATCTTCACATCAGGTTCTCTGCACAGTGCTTTGGGTCTGCGCCATCGTACTTCTCTTTTCTTTCTTTAACTAGAAACTCGATTGGTGGAATTTGCGCGATTACGCCCGCCCCTTCCGCTGAAATAATGCGATACCCACTGTACACCCTTATCCCCATGACTTTCTGTATTCTGTACAGCTTTCTTGAAAGTTTGTTGTTTTCCATTGCTTTATGCCAGATAGGAGCGGAGGCAGGCATTTGGCATGCAGGCATTGCAGACTCTTCGTGCTACGTTTGAGAATCCCTCGGCTGATGTTGTGATGGAGTCTGCTATTATTTTTTCTAGGGCTCGTCATTTCTCTTCGATATTGATTTTCTTGAGATTCCATCCTCTGTCTGCTTTACTTTTACATAGATCACGGGATTTATCTTTGATCAAAAAGGTAATGTAATTATGATCACTGAGGGATTCCTTTTCAGTAACTTCTCAGTCAGATATTTGACTTGCAATACCTTCTGTAGCGAGCTTTATATCAAGGATCGATCCGTAGTTGAACCTTACGAATATTGGCTTTTCTCCCACGTTACGTACAATGATATCGAGTTGGGCTATTCATTCAGTAACCACTTCTCGTCTCTTATCTGTGTAGGTCATACCCCATTGTGGAGATTTAGCATTGAAGCCACCCACGATTATTGCCTCTTTCGACCTAGCTCTAATTTGGCTACCTAATTGTTCTAGGTTCTCCGACAGTTCCTCAGTATCCCTATTTGGTGTGGCGTAGCAGCTATATAGTGTGAAGGATTTCATAGCAACCCAACAGAAACTTTTGCCGCTTCCCTGGGCGCTCATGATCATATTTCCATCCAATATCTTGATGGCTGTATCTATTTCGTCATCATATATCCAATCATTTCTACCTTCTATGGCTTTTTTATTAGGCTCACATAGTACTAGTACTTGAGCTTCTATGTCTTTAGCGGTAGCTAGAGCCAAGTCAACGGCAGGGTGACTCCTATTAGTGTTTATTTGTAGAATTCTCATTTCTACTCGTATGCAACAATGGTGTCTCCGTCCTCTTTCCTTCTTCCTTGCGGCCTCTATGCCTATTTGTTTGGTGTCCCTCTTTTCCACAGCTGAGACAGAAAGGTTTGTTCTTGCAATCAGCTGCTCTGTGGTCTTCCTTTCCGCATTTCATGCAGAGTTTGTCTCTGTCGGGTCCATTGTACTCTGCCCGTGCATGACCATGTCCCCAGCATTTAGGGCAGCTGTTTTCTCTTAGTCTTTCGGTTACTCTGCAAGCCGTACAACTGATTTTTACTCTGCCACTTATTATCAGTTTATCCGCACCGAACTCACGCATTATTAGCTTCACATTTTATTGACTGTTATAGGAAGGTCTTAGGGCTCTAACCTCAAAATCTTCTATTTTGACATCAATTGCTTTCGACACTGCTTCTCTTATTTCATCGGCAGTTGTTACGTCGTCCATTCCCCTGATGTGAAGAACTTTCTTTCTCCTCAGGAGAGATGTAGAGGCTGAGGGGACTTTCTCTGTGATTTCTTTTTTGAGCGCCTCCGCCTTATTGCCAGTATCCTGGAGCTGAGACGTTTACTCGATTTTGGGAGAAAGATTACAATAGCTTCTTTCCAGGCCAGAGGAAAGTATTGTAACCGCATCATTGCGTTAACAATGTTGCAGATAACTGTGATGTGTTTGCGGGGGAGAGTTTTCAGGACATTGTTGCTGATGCAGTCATTGCCGGGAGCTTTGCGATTTTTCAAGGCTCGGATTGTTTCAGAGACTTCTTTGGGATAGGTGGGGATGAAGTCATTGTCAGTGACATCTTGAGCAGTCCTGGAAACATAATCGTGAAAGTCAGCAACTTTGTCGTGGCTAGGAAAGGGGGAGCATTGATCTTTAAGGGAATCTGCGAAAATTTTGGCTTTATCCTCATCAAGAGAGAAAGATTGACCATCTTTGGCTAAAGGAGGAAGGTGGGATTTCCTATTTCGGAGAGATTTGATGACTCTCCAGCATCTTTTGGGGTACAATTCCGCTTCGGCTATGTAGAAGTCGAATGAGGATGTGTCAACATTCTGAACAGTACTTTTTATTTTCCTTTGGATGGAATTGAGACGCTGGCGTTGTTTAGGGTTCCGGTAGGATTGCCAGTGTTTGTGCACTTGATTTTTCTTTCGAATAAGGAGACGAGCTGAACAGAGTTCTGAATGTCCTTTGTCAGGGCTTCAACAACTGCATCCAGATCGAAAGTCCATTGGATTTGGCAGCATTTGAGAGTGGAAGTTTCGAGAAGGTATTTGAGGTGGAGAAAATCGATTTTTGATTCAGTTGGCGATGAAAGATCAGGAGAACCCGACAACTCCAGAAATACTGGAATATGATCGGAACTAAGTTCTGAAAGAGAACGGGGGTCCATGTCAGACTATTCTTTGTGATGAAAATGTCGAGGATATCGGGTTGATGATTGGGAGATTTGGGGAAGTGGGTAGGTTCAGAGGGAGTCTCAATAGTAAGGTTATGACGAGTCGCGGTTTTAAAGAGAGCATTACCTTTTGTGTTATTTTTGAGACAGCCCCAGGCCTTCTGTTTGGCGTTGAGATCGCCAGCAACTACGGTAGGGGTGTTAGTGTTGAAAAGACCTGGTATTTTAGAAATGTCGTTAATATTCGGGGGAGAGTAAATTGATTGAATACGAAGAGGGCCTGAGGCAAGGTGGATTTCGACACCAACTACTTCGCATTGAGATTGGTTTGTGCTGATGGCTGAGTGGCGGAGAGTGTTACGAACCAGGACTGCCACACCACCGCCTCTAGAAGAGAGACGATCTTTCTTGTAGACAGAAAATTCTGGGATATGCAGTTTTTTATTGGGATTGAGGTGAGTCTCGGTAATACAGGCAACATCGATTGAATTGTCACTAAGAAGTAGAGACAGTTCTAATCGCTTTGGGGCCGAGATGCCGTTGAAATTCCAGGTTATGATTGAAATTTCGTCTTTAAAAGTTCTGTGGGGTTGGCTGCTGGAAGGCAGCGGCGAAGACGGAGAGGAAGTTACGAAAAAGCTGCTGTAGCTGCGGATTGTGCAGAGGGTCAGCAGGAGGAGAGGGTTGAGGTCGCTGATGAGCCTTGGTTGGGAGAAGAGCTGAGGTTGCGTCGACGAACGAGCGTTGGAAGGAAATAGGATTTGTCGCGGCGCGAGCTTTTGGAAGAGGGGCGGGGTTCGCAGTAGGTTTACGCTTTGGAGGTTGATGAGTTGAATTTGGTTGGGCTGACGAACGTTGTGGAACTTTAGGGTAGCCTCGGAAGGTGGCCCAATGAAGGCCTTTACAATTAAAGCAGGAAGGCGTTGCACCTTTTTGAGTACGGGTAGTGCAAGCCGCGGTGGCATGGTTACGTGCGCAGAAAGCGCAAGAGAAAGGAGCATTGCAGTAATTTGCCGTGTGGAAATATTTCAGGCAGCGACGGCACTGAGAAATGAGGTTCGACTGCCTCTTGGATTCAACTCGAACGCTGAGGCCGGCGACATGCTTAATGTCGAAAATTGATTTTGCTGAGGGAGAAGAATTGTCCAAGTGGACGGCGACCAGAGGCCAGGTGTTGTCCCCCTTCTTCATGCGATGAATTCGCTTGACGGAGGGGATTTTCCTCTGAAAACATCTCGCGCTCTCTAACGCGCTTATTTATACGTTTTCGAACTACTGTCGCTAGAGAAGGGAGCACACGTCGCTCATTGGTTAAGGGGGCAAAGAAAGGAGCCCGAGTTGCTCATTGGTGCACAATGCAAGAGAAGGAAGAATGCGTGGTTCATTAGATGTCGGTTCTATAGAAAGGGAAAGTGCCCTTCTGTCCATAAAAACAGCGCCAGAATTGGCAATTTCATCATTCTTCTTTTACTTTCGTTGGGCATAGTATTTGCTGCTGAAAAATGTCTGGTCGCGGTAAGGGAGGAAAAGGACTGGGAAAAGGAGGAGCGAAGCGCCATCGTAAAGTTCTTCGTGATAACATCCAGGGAATCACAAAGCCCGCTATTCGCCGACTTGCTCGTCGCGAAGGTGTCAAGCTTATTTCTAGCTTGATCTATGAAGAAACCCGTGGTGTTCTTTAGGTGTTACTTGAAAATATCATCCGTGACGCTGTTACATACACAGAGCATGCCAAAAAGCATGCAAACACCAAATATGTCTAACGAAGGATCATTTCTTTTCAAACATTTTATTTTGCATAATTAAATAAAAGACCCAAAGATAGTCAAATTTTGATGAAAACTTTTGCTGCGTTGTGCTCGTCTTTCTCACATGAAAATTCCTTTTCTTTTGGGTCCGGATCATTGTCAATCCCCCCAATTTCATTAAATAATAACGTTAGACGATGGAGTGGGGCGACATTTTAATGTTTTTTATTAATAAACGCAGTAGAAAAATTTAATAGTTGATATTTTCAACAAGAACAGATTTGTAATTTAAATCAAATGCAGCTGAATAGAATAAAAAAAAGTACCAAGTTTTAATTTAAAAAAAGTTAAATCCTCATTCAAAACAGTTGAATCCTCAAGCAAACAGTTATTTGCATTTTTAATCAAAAGATAAGGTTTCCTTAAAGTAGTTCAATTTTCTATAAAATAGTTGGAAATAGTTACCAAAAGGCATTCATTTGCAATAATTAAATGAAGTTAACAAACATAATTGCTAAACCAATTTATTATTTATAATAATATTCACTTAAAATAAACCCAGAAAATTGGATTTTTTTCTAATATTTTCCACTGCAAATTCGAATGAGGTTGTAATTAAATCAAATTAACGGACATAATTGTTTAAACAATTTATTATTTATAATAATATTCTCGTAGAATAGCGCTAGAAAGTCTGTTTTTTCCAATATTTCCAGCTTTTCACTTTATAGTCCTCAGTAACCACTTCAAGAAAAAATGTACATTCGTAATGATTCAAATCGGAAATTTAAAGAATATTTCAAATACCTGTTTGATTTCTGTAAAATATATTCACATTGTTCAGAGTGGCCATTTTAATCAGGAAAAATAATTCACAACCATTTTTCAGTTCTCAAATATTTTTTACGATGAAAATGAAACAATTGAAATTCATAAAGCTGAAAAATTCCGTTTAAAACATGAAAATGTATAATAAAGTATAGGAAATACTAATAATATAAATTCATTTTTTATTTTTATAGGAATTTTAGTCAAATTTATTTCTCCCTTTTCAGCCTTTCAAAATGCTTAAAAAGTTTCAAAATCTTCAAAAACCTACATTTTTTAAACAATTTTTTGGGATCTTTTTAAATTTGTTCTTATTTTTTTAATTCTTTTGAAACTTCTAAGCGATTTTTTATATCATTCGAGTTTTACCTAAAACTTTCAATAAATCCTGCAAAATGAAAATAATGCGTTAAAATTATCCAGATTATTTTCTGACAATTTTGGAAATCTTTTTAAATATACAATTAAAATTAATTTACAAAAAATAAAGAATCATTTTTAATTTTACAATTTTAAAATAAATATTGGTGAACTGCAAAATAAAAAAATTCTAACTTTCATCAATTGTACAGATCGAATATTCAAACAAAGAATCCACGCTATAATTTTCAATGCTCTAATTTGAAGAATGAATCAAAAATTTGAATATTTTTTAAAATTATATCATTTTAAGCAATTTCAGTGGAAAGCATTAAAACTTGACAGATTACGATTTTTTTGTTACATTTTTTAAACTAGAAGTTAAATTCTTTTTATTTTAAATTTTCAAAAATTAATAATTGTTCAATTGTTATTTATTTCGTTTTCATTTATTTCATTAATATTTTTACATTAATCTTCAGTATATTTTGTTATTATCTCAAAAGCTTAAAAAATCATTTCAAACCTTCAAAATATTATTTGAAGATCTCCAAAGATATAAATGTTGTCACACAATTTTTGGAATCATTCCAAATTTTAAATTATTTTTTAATCTCCTCAAGACTTCTAAATATTTTTACCCTATCGAAATTTTTCTAAAGTAATAATTGATCAATTTTTAATTATTCTTCCAAATTTGTTTTTGTGTAAAACTTTTTTAAAGTATTTTGTAAAAAATAAGTTTTACAACAAAAATATAATTGAAAATTTCAACAGAAACCTCAAGAAAATTTTTTCATTATCTTCAGACTTTAAAAATCCTTGATTCTGAATAAATCCTGCAAAATAAAAATAAACACTTAAAAAATGCTAATTTTTATTTAAAATTTTTCGAAATATTTTCTTAAAATTAATTTTCTAAGATAAAAAGCCATTTTTAATTTTCATGGGAATCTTAATGAATCTTTCGCATATAATTTTATTTATAATTATTTGGAATCTTTTAAATTATTTTTGAAATTCTTTTAAAACTTCTGAGTATTGTTTAAAATTATTCGACTTTTTCCTACCATCTTTAATAAAACCTTCAAAATGTTTTTATATGCCTGAATATTTTGAAATAAGAATTTTCAATCAAAATTTAAATTTTCAATGCAAGCAAATAGTTTAATTTTTCACCAAATAGTTGAACATAAATATTTATGTGAAGTTTCCTCCAAGGAGAATAATCTTCTGTTAAGGGCATGTGACACAGCTAAATACCTATATTACCGACCTCACTTTTTCAGTTCACTGAATGTTTTTTTAAACCTAAGAACTTTTTTTATAAATAAAA
>NC_046657.1:100512679-100516207 GCF_010883055.1 Belonocnema kinseyi | reverse complement strand
ATTGTACTCTAATACATTTCCCAAAGTTTCAGCTCGATATTTTATTCACAAAAAAAGTTCTTAAGTTCAAAAGAACATTCAGTGAACTGAAAAACTGTGATCAGTAATATAGGTATTTAGCTGTGTCACATGCTCTTAAGTGCAAATAATTCTAATCTAAGCTAGATTAAGTTTCAACTAAAACACAACGAATTGGCTTAAGACGATCTGGGGGTACCGCAGCCTGCTTGATCCCTCGGCGACCCTTTTCTATTGTTCACCGCTGAACTCTGTCTCGAAGCTGAACGGCTCTAACCGGCGGCTTCTGCATTATGTTACTGGGGACATTTAAACGGAACATAGTGTATGAACTCTGTTGCGCCCTACCATGGAGTTCGAGTCAAAGGCGCGCACAGTGGGAAGAAATGCACTTTTTTCGTTCAAAAACTTTCAGTGCCTTCAATTTTGGTCCGATTCTGAATTTTTATGTTTTAAATTAAAGTACATTAAATTCTAAAGAGCTTGGCGCTCCGAAGTTTTGTCTCCCCTATTTTTTATTAATAATTTTTATAACTCAAAGTATGGAGAAACTGAAATTTTGTGCATAACAATTTTTTACGCTTTAATAACTGATTACAACACTAATTGAAAAGTTGATAATAACCATTGTTGTAAACCATTCTTGTAGCTAAATCAAATTTGAATTTTTTATCAAAATTTTGAGTTTGTTCATCTAATTTGTTTATCAAAATTTGAATTTAATATTAAATGCTCAACGATGAGGGGGTCTCTTTTAAAACAGACTCAGGTGTTAAATTAAGGAGCGAAATACAGACTGTTATTGGAAGGATGGAAAAATAATACAGATCCATAATAATATAAGAACAATTATTTGTGTTCGTCCATCTACATCATTTCGTAGTAAATTCTAGAGCTGAAAAAATTGCACTATTCTTTGTACACAGCTTATAAGAATATATCTACAAAGTAATGGGATATATTATAATTTTGTATCTTCAATAATTAACACTAAAAACGCTATCAGAGACGCGATGGTTTTGCAGGAGTTACTCTGTAAAACCTTTGCGACACCACATTGATAAAGTTCATCATAGTTTAATTAAAATATCAGAGGAAGACAGTGATATGTCAGCGAGTCACCAAGTCTTATGCTTAGCAACAAAAATCAAGAGCTTTAAGCCCCTGTGTTCCATTGTAATATGGAATGAAGTTTTATTGAAGATTAATGTGGCCAGTAAACTTTGGCAAGAATACGGCTTGTGTATTTCTCAAGGCTACAAAATACATAATATTTGTTGTTGTATATTTAAAAAGCAAACTATTAATTAAAAGTGAGATTTGGATATGAAATATAGCTAAATACCTGTATGATGTAGAATAAAATTATTATTGACGAAGTAAAATAGTAGAGGTATAAACTGTCATTCTTGATAAAAGTCCAAATAAAGTCAAAAGTTTAAAATTTATGTCTATAACCTCATGCGCAAAAGGAGCGGAGGTTAAAATACCGAGTTCTGTATTTTTAAACAAAAACGAAGACAGAAAAACGTACAAACAAAACTTGAAAAAAAATTGTTAATTTGTTTGCGTCGGACATAATGAAACACAGATGATTCGTGAAAACAGAAGCCAAGGTTAGGAACTTAGAATATGTAGAAATTAAACAGAAACAAACTGTCAGGTAAGATTTAACGTAACGACCGTAGTACATCTACATTGGGCTTGGCAACATCATTTACAACTAAGTTAAGGCTATGCGGATTACATGAATAATAATAATATAAATAACAGAATTAATTATTTCATAATAATAACGTTATATGATCGATATTTCGATAAATTTCCAAAGAGCTGAAAAAATGGTAGAATCTGGTTATGGTGTTTCTCTTATCTCTTAATACAAATTTGGACTTATTAAGGCGAATAAGATATCGTTGGAGTCAGCCAAAAAAAGTAGATTGGGAATATAATATTTCTAAATTATTAAGAAAAAATAAAGAAAATTAAGAAAATGTAGATATCCTATTTTATTTATCATCACTTTAAAAGGACAGGGTCGATTTATTTCAATAATATCCAGGAAAAGTAGAAGGAGCACTCTATTTGTTGAGTAGGTATTGTATTCTGGTAGCTGGCGCAATTCAGGAAGCGACGGACGAGGGCCGCCTGGCTAGCAGGTAAAACTCTGACCGCTGGCACAATTCGTGTGCACCGATACCCGGTGGGCCCTGTACTCCTATACCTATAGGATAGCGGCGGGGCGTAGCTTAGTTGCGCGAATTGACCTGTCTCTAATCCCTGGTTCAAAAAAGGTTCTCTAATCCTACGGCTTACTTGCGCTAAACCTTATACGTCTTGTAAAATTAAATAATCTCAACTTCATCTTTTCTAATGTGTCTGAGAACTGGGGTAATAAATAAATCGCTGGATCCTATTGAGAAATGGGCGGAAAACTGTAGACTATAGTTTTGTGAATTGAAGAAACATACAAAATTTTAACAGTGCTAATTTTTGAATTTCTTAAAAAATATTCTCCAAGTTTTTCGCTTGCTTCTCACTCAGTGGCACATAGTGGTCAAATCGGATATTTAAAAAAAATTAAGATAGTGGTTACATTTCTTAAACCGATTTGAAAGTTCTTTTTAGATTGGTTCTGTGGTAAATGTGAAATAACTTCATGGCAGCTGAATTTTTAAAAAGAAGTATTTATTATTTTTTATTTAACGAAGTGAAAAATAGATATATTCTCGAAAATCTAACTCTCCTATTTTGTTTAATCTACTTGTAATTGTTCTAGCATAGTTTAAAATACTAACTTTAATAATAGTGTGCAAAAAATAGTAATATGTCGTAATTAAATACTATTTTGACATATTTTACGGAATAAAATATTTGGGACTTGTGAATTCATAAGAAAGCATTTTTTCTTATTAACTTGTTTTTAACCAATTATCAATTTTGTATAATTTATCTGAACGTTGTCAAAATAATTATCTAAAAAAATATTTTAAATTTTTCTTACTATAAAATGATTACATGGACAGAACCTTGTTTAAATGATGAAAAATAGCCAAATAAAGCATTTTTTAATTGATATAGTTTAAACAGAAATTAATTTTTATTGAATAAATAAAACTTTGCAAAAATTAAAATTTTGAGTTTTAATGCAGCAGTCTGAATTTTTTCAAGGATTTTGAATATTTATAAAACGACTTTTGTCTGTAATCTGAAAATTGGATTACAGACAAAAGTCGTTTTATAAATATTTAAAATCCTCAAAAAATTTCGGACTGCTGCATTGAAACTCAAAATTTTAACCGTTGTGGACCGCGCACGAATGAGAAGTATCCGTGCAAACTGATTAGCGCGCTCTTCTCACCTTTAAAGGCATTAAATAGAGGCCTTACGTGGGAAAATCATCAGGTGGTAGAGAAAACACGCACAGTCCGAAAAGTCACCGGTCGTTGCTAATGGTACACTGATAGATTCTGGTGTATCAGGACGCACGAAGTGAACTTACTACACTGA
>NC_046657.1:100500761-100512579 GCF_010883055.1 Belonocnema kinseyi | reverse complement strand
ATCTGAAGCTGTTTTCTTTTCCCGGCGCCAGCGCAAACCCCCAAAACTCTTTGTGAATTCTTTCCCTATTGAATGGAGTACCTCCGCAAAATATCTCGGCGTTATTTTTGATAAAAGACTCACTTGGTCGAAACAAATCCACGCCACACGCAACAAAGCCAATGGGGCCTTTATTTTACTAAAACCCTTCTTTAATAATACTACAGTTTCTCGAGCCGCCAAAGCTCGTGCCTTCAGCGCTATAATTAGAAGCATTTGTAACTACGCGATTCCTATCTGGGGCTCTGCGACCCCAAATCTACTTTCTAAATTAAAGAGCACCTATATGCGCCTTCTCCGCTCCGCTTTAAACATTCCTTGGTTCATCCGCAACAAACAAATCCTCTCGGAAACAAATTTTCCTTCCATCATCGATGCAGCTCGCACTCATGCAGCAAACCTTCGTTCCTCAGTGGCCAGTCACCCAAACCCCAGCATCAATTCACTCGCAAATTATGCGAGTAAAACTTCCGACCGTTTTAGAAGGCCCTGCCTTCTAGTCTCGCCGCCCTAATTTAACTCACCCATCTTTCTCTCTCCGAGTTACGCTTCATGCGTAATTTCGTTGTTCCAAATTTTGAATACGTTTTGTCCAAATTTTCCAAATTTTGAATTCGTTGACCAAATTTCGTTGTTCTCTCTTTTTCTTTCAACTTGGTTCATAACCTTCCGGGTCGGCAACCAAACGAGGAGGGGTTTTAGTCGGTAGGCGCTCCAAACGAATCCGACACTACCCACTCTTCTTGGGTGTCTTTTAGAAGATTCCCCCTCCTCGGGCCCTCAAACAAAAAAAAGGGAAAATCATTAATGGCAACGATATAAAAACCGCAAAAAAGCTACGCAATGCCAGCGATGCCAAATGTATGGAAATGGTACCCTATACTGCCACAACAAACCAAAGTGTCTAAAATGCGTTTAAAGTCATCTGATTAGTAAATGTAACCGGCTAGATGCAAAAGTGGTGAAATGCATAAACTGTGGTGGAGACCATCCAGCAAATTATTCAGGGTGTCCCACATATCTGAAACACCTCGAGCAAATACAAGCCAAAAGGCCTGCTCAAAATTCATCCAGAAATCGAGGAGTGAGAACCGAGATCCCGAGATATCAGGAATGTCGGCCTTGAGACAGGCTGAGACAACGCGACCAATTACTGCTAACGCAGCGACAACGAGCACAGAGACAACGTACGCGAACGCTGCGAGAGCAGAGACAACAAGACAAACGCTGGAACAAGGTGAAAGATCACCTCTTCAGAACGAGACACACACACTTTTGGATTTTAAAGAATTAATAGCCGAAATTAATCAATTAAACCAACTCTGCGATATTGGTAAGATGCTAAACTTAGTTAAAAACTTAAATAAAAAGCTAGTTAACTGTACAAATGACTTAGCTAGGTTACAAATTTTTGTAGACAAGGTAAATGGCAAATAGCTCATTTATAGATTCTTTAATCATTGGACACTGGAATGCCAGCAGTATCCAAGGTCACCTTAGCGAAGTGAAGGAGTTTATTAACACTCATAAAATAGATTTGATGCTTCTTAACGAAACTAAAATAAGTAAAAATAAATTGATAAAAGTACCTGGATTTAAATGTTTAAGGTACGATAGAAATGACAGAGGTACTGAAGGGGGAGTGATGATCCTGATTAAAGATAAAACAAAACCTTTTGAGACACCAATCAAAGCTAGAAATTTAGATGCGGTTGGCCTAAAATTTGAAGATGCCGCCACGATTATTTCAATCTACAATCCACCTAGAGAAAAATAGATGCAAACGAATTAAATGCCTTATTCCAATTAGGTAATAAAGTCCTTATTATTGGAGACCTAAATGCAAAACACTCCCTATGGAACCGCAAAATAAGAAATCCATACGGTAAAATTCTCCTTGATTATGCAGCCAGTCATGATTTAAAAATACTATACCCTGACACATACACTCTTTTTCCATATAAAGATTCCATACCACGCACAGTGGATATTGGTATATTGGTATTGGTGATATTATATCTAAGAATATAGTTATAAAGGGAGGCTTCAAATATAAAGTAGAAATCGAAAATGCAGTAAACAGTCTAACCAGTATCATCCACCCAGCAGCCGAAAAATCTATTCCCAAAATTAAAACGCAAAGAAAAATTAAATTCATTTCAGAAGAAATAAAACAATTAATTGAAACCAGAAACAAACTTAGAAAAATAGTTCGTAAAACTAAAAACCCAAAAACAATAATGATCAGAAATCATCTCTCAAACTTAATTACTAGGAAGATAACAAAGTTTAGTAACGAAAATTGGGATAGGAAACTAGATAATTTACAAGTCAAAGATAACTCACTCTGGAAAATGACGAGAAGTTTTACAAAAAACACAAATACTAATATTCCTACGCTTCATGGCCGAAATGGACTGGCAATCAGCAATACAGATAAAGTGGAAGAAATTGCTAATTGTTTTCAACAAATACATCATCAAACTGAAAATATGGGAAATGATGATACTGATAGGACTGTTTTTAATTAGTGTAGAAAAAATTTCGAATTTAAAAATTATAGACGAAGACGTCTCCTTCACTTCACCTAAGGAAATTAAAAAGATTATTATGAAAACGAAACTAAAAAAAGCGCCAGCGTCAGATGGGATACAAAATATTCTATTAAAACACTTACCAAAAAAGGCTTATGTGCAGCTCTGTTACATCTTAAATGCGTGCCTCTTACTTAGTTACTTTCCCAAAGTGTGGAAAGAAGCAAAAATACTGCCATTCCACAAACCGGGGTAAGACAAATTGTTCCCACAAAATTATCGACCAATAAGCTTGCTAACGACGTTGAGCAAAGTATTAGCAAAAATCATACATATAAGACTATTAAAACATAAAGAAGTAAATAAATTCCTCATTCCAGAACAATTTGGCTTCAGATCTGACAGAAATACTGTGAAACAACTTTTTAGAGTCACAAATTATGTTAGTACAGAATTCAATAGGAATAAATCTACAGTATTAATTCTTCTAGACATAGAGAAAGCCTTCGATACGGTCTGGCATTGCGGACTCATTTACAAGCTCTCACCGCTGAATTTCCCTCTGTATTTAATCAAAATTTTGCAAAAATACTTAAAAAATAGATCATTCGTGGTATCCGCGAACAATTCTACTTCTACGATACTGGCCCCGAGAGACCAAAAGATAAAATTAGCACTATTCGCCGATGATACGGCAATTTATATAGCAAGTTTGCGTAAATGGCTAGCAATAAAACTCATTCAAGAATATCTCTTTAAATTAGAAAATTATTATGACACCTGGAAGCTTAAAGTAAACGCAGCGAAAACTGAATATATGATATTTAGCAATAAAATCAGAAAAAAACACCAGATCTGTCAATGTATAATACAAACATCTCAAAAAAACTCAAAAAACAAGCGAAGTATCTAGGCTACACACTTCAATACAAATTGAACCACAAAATACACATTCAAAACACCGTCACAGAAGCGTATAAAATGACTGGTACGCTAAATTGTCTCATAGGAAGGCGAAGTAAGCTAAGTGTTAAAAATAAGATGACATTATATAAAGCTATTGTTAGACTTTTAGTTGTTTATGCAGCTCCCATCTGGGCAAAAAACTGTAACTCAAACTACAAAAAGCTACAAATTATTCAGAATAGAGTCTTAAGAAATATCCTCAAAGAAAAATTCTCAGCGAGTACCAAAATGTTTCATGAAAGATGCGATATCGAAAACATCAAGGAGTATGTCTTAAAATTAGCAAAATACTTTTACGACACTCTAGACCTCAATAACCATTAGCATGTACAGGTATTAACTTCAGGACCTCAAATTAACTGCTCCACCTAGTTTTAGTTTATAGTTAGTTTAGTTATTTATTTTAGTCGTTAAGAAGAATACAAAACTTGAAAGTCTTTTGCAAATTTTTTACTTAAAAAATTTTATAAACAAATCTCGATTATTAATAATAAAAACAAAACAAGGAAAATGTACCATACATTAGGAATATATTTCGCATCGCGAAATTCAACCTAAGGTAACGCACAAACTGTATATTTTATGTACACAAAACTTTATGATCAATAAACCACTTTTTAAAATTGAAAAAAAAAATTGGAAAATCATTATTTCTGCATTCGTGCTTTAGAGTAGTCTTTCTTTGACGAAGTTTTACCACAACTATAACAACAATGTCTGGAATCCATCGTCTTCTTCGCAAAGGCAACTACGCTGAGAGAGTTGGTGCCGGAGTTCCAGTTTACTTGGCAGCTGTCATGGAGTACTTGGCTGCTGAAGTTCTCGAGTTGGCAGGTAACGCTGCTCGTGATAACAAGAATACCAGAATTATCCCACGTCACTTGCAACTTGCCATCAGAAACGACGAGGAGTTGAACAAGCTTCTGTCTGGAGTTACCATCGCCCATGGTGGTGTCCTGCCTAATATCCAGGCTGTTCTTTTGCCTAAGAATACCGAGAAGAAGGCTTAAGTTTCAAAAGGCTAATACAGCAAAACAATCGGCCCGTTTAAGGGCCACCACATTTTTTTACACAGGAATATTTTTTGTTTGACATTACATGGTATTTTTTAGATTCTATTTTTATTCAAATTCTACAATCGCTTGGGCACTTTCTTACCACTACCTTTGTCTTTTAATTTCTTTTTCGGCTCATGTGTGGGGTTTCAAAAAATTTAACTTTTCATGTTTTTGATGCTATTTTTTATGATATAAACTAAAAACAGAACTATCAAAAAGCACGATAACTTTTGAAAAAGTTAACCTTTTAGATTGACTTTTGGTACCGCACGATGAATAATTAAAAATCAAAAATTTGCATTTTGCGGTCAAACTATGCAAGATACGAAAAAAATTAGATAAATATTTTTTACATTGTCATCAGAGAAGGTTTTAAACATGTGTAAAATTTAAGAAGCCGCCCCCTCCACCCCAGTTTTTGTCAAATGTCCACGTTTTGAGACCCCCTAAATTCGATGAATAGGTTGTTACGAATTTGTATGTCTGTCGGTCTGTATGTATTTATGCCTGCCTGTCTGTCTGTCAGCACGATAACTTTTGAAAAAATAATTAAATTAAAAAATTAAATTAAAAAATTAAATTTAATTAAATTGAAAATTAAATTAAATTTAAAAATTAAAAAATTAATTAAAAAATAACATTGGCCTCTAGTACACTCTTTTAGTGTCCTAAACTAAATGTCAAGTTCCTTAGCCAGACATTTTAGATAAAAAATTTAAAAATTGAGCGCCTTTTGAATATTTTTGAAAACATTTTTTCCAAATTTAAGAATTCTCTGTTATAATATTTAAAATTTGAACAATTTATCTGATGGTTTTTTTCATAAAATTAAAAATTATGAGAGTTATGGTATTTTCAAAATTCCAAAAAATACACAAAAATGAACCTTTTAAGCCAATTAATGGACGATATGAAAAAATGGCAAGAGAAGAAAAAGTGTGATTTCTAAATACCCTAGAAGATTATCATAAGAACTTTTTGAATTTTCTTAATAAACCAAAAAATAAATTTTGACAGCATTAAAAATAATGGAAAATCTAAAAGTTACATTTTTTCAGTCAACATTTCCACCGTATTTTAAATAGTGTCAAATATAATAATGCATTTAAAAAAATATAAATATATGTATATGCATATACAGTAAGGACGTTAAATATGTAGTCATAGGGAATATAATTATATAAACTCTAGCATACAATGCAACCCGTTTTGCATTTGTGTAATGCAAAAAAGTACTATATAGGCGATTTTAATTCAGTTTCCAAATCTCCCGCGCTAGAGATCTTGCGCTGATTGGTCAAAGGCTTCGAGACTCAGAAGACGTGCGCAAAATATACGCATAACCAAATTCTGCAAGAAGGTTATGTTCCTCAGGATTCAAAGCGCATTTCAAATAAATAATTAGTTACGAATTAAAAACAATGTAACATAATATTAGAATGTGTTCTCAAAAATTCTCGGGACGTGGTTTCTTTGGGAAATTTTTCTTAAATCTTTGTTTGCAAAATCTTTTTTATTCGTTGAAATCATTGAATTATTTGAAACCTACAATTAGTAAAAAAATCTCCTAAACTGTTTTGAAACCTTTTCAAATCTTCCAAATGTTTAAAAATCTTTGAAATCTGGTGAACTGTAACCTTTTCAAAATCTTTGAAATCCTTTACATCCTTTAAAAGTTTAAAAATCTTTGTGAAATTGTTATGAAATATTTAAAATCTGATAAACATGCCTTTATAAAATGTTCAAAATCCTTTTAAATATTATTAAATCCTTGAAACATTTTGAAATCTTTATAAATGTTTTGTAATATGGTGTATACGCAAAAACTGAGTGGTGAAACTCTTGAAAATTCCGTTATATGACCATGGCAGTGAGCACGTGCCGAAATTTTACGTCATTTCCGTATTGGAAAGGGAATGTGTGCCTCTGTCTATAAAAGCAGCGCCAGAACCGGCAATTTCATCATTCTTCGTTTAATTTTGTTGAACATAGTACACATTTGCTCACTCTGCGAGACTTGAAGAGGGAAGTAAAGAGCACGAAATTTAGCGAATGCGACTCCAATGGGAAATACAATGAACTACATTGCACTGAGCAGCCCTTCCCCTGACCCTCCGAATAATAATTTTCTTTCCTTACTTTAACCATCATTTTTTTGTATTTAAAATATAAAGTGTATTAAAGAAAAATGATTTCTTAAATATGTTTGCAGAAATTGATGTTTGCACTATAATATCATTAAATCAAAATCAAGTTTCATCTTATGCAACGAATTTCGAAATTAAAATTGAGACTCGAACCAATTAAAATTTGTTCCGCGAAACTTATTACCAAAAAAGAGATAAAATTAAAATTAACATCATCAGGAGCAAACATTGTTTAAATAATCACTCTTCTTTAATATAAAATATACGAAAAGTTCTTAAATATTCTGCGTTGCTACTACGTGCAACGACACAGCAAGTTGACTAGTCCCATGAACTCTGTACAGCCGCAACCATTTTTGCATATTTTTGAAAAGCATGCGCCGCCAATCGGGAATAGAAATAACTATGATTGGTCTCATTTTTCCCCATTAGTGAACGCACTGTGACATAGTACCTGCTGCTGAAAAATTACTGGTCGCGGAAAGGGAGGTAAAGGATTGGGAAAAGGAGGAGCGAAACGCCATTGTGAGCTTCTTCGTGATAACGTCCAGGGAATCACAAAGCCCGCTATTCGCCGTCTTGCTCGTCGCGGTGATGTCGAGCGTATTTCTGGATTGATCTATGAAGAAACCCGTGGTGTTCTGATGGTGTTCATTGAAAATGTCATCCGTGACGCTGTGACCTATACTGAGCATGCCAAGAGGAAGACCGTCACTGCTATGGACGTTGTCTATGCCTTGAAACGTTAAGGACGTATCCTGTATGGTTTCGGAGGTTAAGTTCTGAACTGTTCCTGGTATTGAATGCATACAATCGGCCCGTTTCAGGGCCAACACATGTTTGGAATGAAGGCATGGTTTCTTTTACTTCAACGTAGTTTATATTTTTTATTTATTTTTTATATATTTTTTCTAAGTAATTATACATTTACTGAGTTACATAAGCATAATAACAGAGCTTTTAATATAATTTTAAAATATCTATTAGTAAATAAAGTTCAAAATGATAAGTGAAGCAAAGAATATTCTATTGCTGCTATCTTTTAACGTGCCCAGAATTTCAAGAAATCGAAATGTATAGATTCTCTGCATTGCCCTAACCAATACCCTAAACGCATAAACCATTGTTATTTTTTATTAAGCGTAAACTTTCATTAACATGCGTCAGAATTTTGTGAATTTTGAGTGTTTCGGAGAGTTTATCGATGCTTTTTAAAGCTTTATGTACTTCATTGATGTCCGGTCTGTTTTGTTTGTAGCTTAATAACAAGAAGAGTAATCAACTTTTAAAAATTCTGATTAGTAGAGATGAAAGAGTAACTTCGAAACTATCGATTGGCGTAAGCAAATAGAAATCGATTTTTTCCGCGTTAGGTCCCTTTCCTCATGGACAATCACATATGTAACTTATGAACTTCTATTTTCAATACGGACGTGTTGTGTTTTCTATACGCCACCTAGCTGTAGTGAAACTCATTTATGTATATATTTATATAAAAAGTACCCAAATTGTAGTATTTAACCACCGTTTACTTGCATTTTTAATTTTAGTATTCTTTTGATTATTTAAAAAGTGGTGAAGTTACAAAAAACGGCATTATGCGGAGATCGTTCAAATAAAATATATCAAAATTTGTAGAAAAAGCTAAATTATTGGTTGAAACTACTTGTTCGCAACAAATTTTATAACTTTAGATCTAAGATGAAATTCAGTATACTTAATAGATTAGACTACGCGACTAATTAAGCTTTCTGCGTCTGCAGATTTTGGATCTAGTTTAGTCAAACCTAGCCAGTCTTTTACATTCTTATCAGAGAAGGTAGATTTGTGTAAAATTTGACCCCTTCCTCCCCACTTTTTGACAAATGGCCACGTTTTGAGATGTATGTCTGTCTTTGACCATGATAACTTTTGAAAAAAACAATCTATTAAATTGGCCTTTGACACACTTGTTTAGTGTCTTAAACTAAAGGTCAAATTCGTTATCCAGCCATTTTGGATGAAAATTCAAAATGTTGGCACATTTTGAAAATTTTTGACACCGTTTTTTTCAAAATTCTCTTTACGGTTATTTATAGTATTCAAAAGGTCAAACAATAGATCCTAATGACTTTTTTCATAAAATCGAAAATTACCAGAGTTAGAGCATTTACAATATTCCAAAAAACACATGAAAATTAACATTTTATGCCAAATAACGCACGAGATGAAAAAAAATTCAAGAGAAGAAAAATGTTACTTTTTGACTTCCCTAGAAGATTATCATAACAACTTTTTGAATTTGTTTGAAAAATCAAAAATTTAAGTTTTTACAGCATACAAAATAATGAAAAATGCTAAAAGTACATTTTACGGCCAGAACTGTACAAAATACGGTACAAGATGACAGAACAAAAATTGTGCATTTAAAAAAGATCTATAAAGGACCCCGCACTAAATTTATGGAAAAATGGCTTTCGGTAGATTTAGCTGAAACTTTGTAATTTTTAAGGTTATAAGTGCCGGATGAAATATCCGTAAAAAAAATCCAAAAAAATGGACAGTTTTAGCGCTATGCGGCGCTAAGTGCTCAAGATCGCTGAATAAAACGAATTACAACAGATCGTGGTCTATCATATTTTCGCCTACACCGTTGACTTATATATCGCGCTTCTCAAAACGATAAAACGCTGAGCGCCCAAGATTTTAACTTGACTAATTCATCATTTCTTTAAAGACAGAAATGGTATCCAAAGTAACATTAGTAACTAGTGCGCACATTCCGATAACAACAGTGTACCCTTCGCAAAAGGGCCGAACGCTAAGCGCCCATGATCAGCGAATAGAACCAATCCCAGTAGCTTTTGCGAAATATTAAACTATTTCTAGCTCTTGATTCGGATTCGCTTGTTCACCTCTATAAGCAGCATCTAGAATCCTTTTTAGCAAGGAAGTTTGAGGATACTTTACGTGTTGCTGGTGACGTGCATAAACCAGGAACCATAAAACGCTTGCAATATGTGCGCAAGTGCCAAGAGTTCTGGCCCCTGACTTACATGTACACTAATAACCGAGAAGTGTTTTGTTATTGTCTGGTCCTATGTCATCGATCTCATTAAACGCTATCCACAGCTGGTACCTTGTCGCATTTCGGAAACGAGAAAATACTCGTACTCTGATCAAACCAGGTTTATTAAGTCACGTATCTCGTTGAAACTCCTCATCTTCTTCTCGTTGCAGCTTGTCTTGAACGTAAGATTTGGCAAGTTCTACTTGATACACGCCTATGTCGCGTATTTCTTCCAATGTAAGGCGAGGAAATTGTGGTACTTGAAGTTCATGCAGGTGATTCCAATTTGCATTTCCGTAGCGCATATTCTCCATTTCTACGCGCGCTTGCACAATATTTGGCTCACGAGCTCTCGCTATATATTCTCTTGCAAGCTCTGCTGTAGCGCCTTGCATCTCGATAGCAGGATAGTATCGATTAATTATGGCACCAGCAATACGAAAGAAGTTCCTCAGATTGTGTACATGAGCCATCGGAATGGTTTTCTCGAAGAATTTGAAAATGGACTTTATGTGGCAATTTCTGGTTTGCTTCTTCCGTTACCAATTGACTCTGTCCTTGTTGGATAAATGGTGGTATCTTGGACACAATTCCTAAGCGTTCTAAAAGTGGTTGGGCATTTCTATATCCACGGTCCTCTATAAAAATATCACCAGTGTCGAGAAATTCTCTCATACCTGCCCATCTCTTTCAAATTCGTTAATGAGCATTTGTGCGTCATTGTTTCGCGAGTCAGAAAAATATGGTCCTTGTATTTCAAGGATGTATCCGTCTGGAGCAACAATGAGAGCAGTGTCGAAGTACGCGAAAGTTACTGCTCTTCTGTATGTAAGCATAAGTTCCATCGATGATAGCAATAGCTCTGGGAATTTCTGGTTGTGGATTATAAAGTTCATTGGCGAATGATGTCACGTGTCTTTCAATGAATGCCTCTCTGCTTATCGCATTAAGTCCAATGTTACCAGATACAAATCGCTGCATTAAAGACTCTCTTACAGTAGAAATGGCCATGCTTGTGGCTTGCCGGCTCGAATCATGAAAAATCACTTTCAGACATTCATCAGAAAGACCCTGACGCATTCTGCAAAGGAAAATCAGCAGATCTTTTTTCCTCACGTATCTGGCACCATTTCCATGTAACTGCGGAATAGAATCCCAAAACGCATACAATTCTTTAAATTGTTCCTTTGTTACAGGAGCAATAGCTTCAAACTCTTCATCAGTGAAACTATCCTTATCATTAAACGCCGCGGCCGCATGAACATTTGCTTCGTTACGAAGTTGCTGCAAAAACAGAAGTAACTGCTGTCCCGGAATGCTATACGGTCTATTAATCGCTTGTAGTTCAGGAAGCAAGGGGCCTAAGATGAAACCATGTTCATCCAAATGATTTAAGCATGCTCTTGTTTCTTCTGGAATGAAAATGTCAATGCCAATAAAAGCGTTAACTCTAAACTCAATTGAAAGATTTGGAGTATTAACATTAGCATTACAGAACATGCACGTTTGCCTGCCTGTTTGTGTAAGAACATTCAGTTTTAAACAACCTGGGTCACGTTGGAGCTCCTCTTTTTCATTGCGAATCGAGTGATTGCAATTGAGACATAACCTACTCTCATCAGCGACTTCAAGTGGTGGTCTTCGAAGTTGAAGGCGTCTAAAAATTGCGATATTTTGCCTATCAGGATTATTATTTCCATCAATTCGAGCCAAAGAAAAACAAAAGAAATGACAAGCATACCATCGTCAATGGAAATAATGAGTGAATGCTGCTCCATATATGTTTAATATATATATATATATATACAGCACGCGTCCCGCATTCAATGTGTGATTGACTACATCACATCTGGCAGGAATTTTACCGCCAAGGTTCGAAAGTTCGCGCGCGAACTCCAGACCCGTTATCACACACTTAGCAAATCAAAGCTGCTGACCATCAGGCAGCATATTTTTGAGAGAATACGGATACTATCTGACGCTAAGAGAAGTCTAGAGCGGAGGGAGAGGTGGGTCAGAGAAAAT
>NC_046657.1:100499385-100500661 GCF_010883055.1 Belonocnema kinseyi | reverse complement strand
GAAATCCATCTTGACTCTGGTCCCCTTCGGATTCTCTCATTTTACTCTCCCCCAAATATCAATGACATATCCGAAATACAAAACCTTTTCAACACCAACACCTCAACTGTGGTTGCTGGCGATTTTAATGCCAAACACAAAGCCTGGGGATGCCTTGCAAATAACACCCAAGGCAACGCTCTCCTCAGAACCCTAAATCGCCATAATCTCACTATCGAGGCTCCCTCTGAGCCCACTCATTTTCCTAGTTCTTCTAAACATCAACCCGACATCCTCGACGTCTTCTTAACAAAGAATATATTAATCGACAAAGACCCCTGGACTCTTTCTGAACTAAGTTCCGACCACAACCCAGTACTGCTAGAATTATCGGGCAGCCCCGAACTCTCTCCTCCGTCAAAATATAAAATCGATTACCTCCATCTCAAATATATTCTCGAAACTTCCTCTATTAAATGCAGTCAAATCCGTTCTATTCCAGACCTGGATTCAGCTGTTGCAGCCCTGACTCAAGACAACCAAAACTCTGTTAAACTTGCCTCCTCAACGCACCCCACTTTCAGGCGTAAAACCAAACTCTCACCTGTCACACACTGTCTTATCCGCAAGAAAAATCATGCCCGGAAACACTGGCAGTCCTGCCGTAGTCGTAAACATCGCCAGCGTCTCAACTTCCTTCAAAGAAAACTAAAATCCCTTCTCGAACCCATCGATAAGTCCTCATTCCACTCCTTCATAGCCGAAGTTGAATTAAATCCCAAAAGATGTTGGAAAGTCATAAAATGCCTTCGTAATAGAAAAACCCACCCCCCCCTCTCTCGCCAAAGATTATCAATATTTTTCTCTCGATCAGGAAAAAACTAATATCTTTGCAGAATCCCTCAAAGAGCAATGCTCCCCCTTTCCTAGTCTCGATAAATTCGCTGACTTTCACGACCATGTCTCAATTACTGCACAAAACTTCACGGTTACAGATACAAACTTCATCCCCACCTCACCTAAAGAAGTCTCCGACGTAATCCGCTCACTGAAAAGCCGTAAAGCTCCCGGCAATGACTCCATCAGTAATAAGGTACTAAAAACACTTCCCCGCAAACACATCGTAGCCATCTGCAACATTGTCAACGCAATGATGCGGTTACAATACTAGCTGAAAACATTATTCTGACCCGTGTCGATGACTTTGTCTCAAACAACAATTTTCTCCCCGATTTCCAGCACGGTTTTCGCAAACGTCATGGTACAGCCCATCAACTTCTGCGCGTTTCCGAATACA
>NC_046657.1:100495326-100499285 GCF_010883055.1 Belonocnema kinseyi | reverse complement strand
AAGATGAATTTCATAATGAATTTCATGTTCCACTTTCAACCAAAAAGTTGAATTTACAATCTAAGAAGATGATTTTTTAACGAAAAATCTAATATTTGATATGAGAAACAAAAAAGATTTTGTTTTAAATTAGAAACAGTTAAATATTCAGTTAAAAAACTAATTAAAAATTTTTTTTACTAAAATAAATTAAATTTTTAACTAATTTTAGTTCAATTTTTAACCAAATAGTTCAATTTTCAGTTTAATGTTGAGTTTTAACCCAGAATATAAATTTAAAAAAAAATGAATTTTCAACTGAGAATATGAATCTTGAACCAAAAAGATGAATTTTGAAGGAATTAGTTCAACTTTCATCAAAAAGTTGAATTTACAATCTAAGAAGATGCTCTTTCAACAAAAAACGTAATATTTGATATTACAAACAAAAAAAGATTTTGTTTTAAATTAGAAACAGTTAAATTCATTCAAAAAATATGAATTTTCAATTAAATATTTAAATTCTCAACTAGGAAAAATTAATTTAAAAACAAACAATTGAATATTAAGTTACAAAAATTAATTAATGAAAAATGTTTCACTAAAAGAAAGACATTTTTAACTAATTTTAGTTCAATTTTTAACCATAAAATTAAATTTTCAGTTAAAAAATTGAGTTTTAACCCAGAATATAAATTAAAAAAAAAACAAAACAAAAAAGAAGTTCAAACTGAGATTATGAATCTTTAACCAAAAAGATGAATTTTGAAGGAATTAGATCAACTTTCAACCAAAAAGTTGAATTTACAATCTAAGAAGATGATTTTTTAACGA
The DNA here is from genome assembly GCF_010883055.1 of Belonocnema kinseyi. Lineage (NCBI taxonomy): Eukaryota > Metazoa > Arthropoda > Insecta > Hymenoptera > Cynipidae > Belonocnema > Belonocnema kinseyi. Next base: position 100,498,472 of record NC_046657.1, on the reverse strand, counting down.
AAAATCTAATATTTGATATTACAAATAAAAAAAGATTTTGTTTTAAATTAGAAACAGTTAAATTCATTAAAATACGAATTTTCAACGATATTCTTGAATTCTCAAATTAGAAAAATTAATTTTAAAACTAACAGTTAAATATTCAGTTAAAAAACTAACTAAAAAATTTTGTTTACTAAAATAAATAAATTTTTAACTAAAAGTAAGATTATGAATCTTTAACCAACAAACTGAATTTTAAAGAAAGTAGTCCAACTTTCAACAGAGTTGAATTTTCTACCTAAAACGTTGAATTTTCAATTAAAATACTTAAATTCTCAACTAAAACAAATTATTTTTCAACCAAACAATTCGGTTTTTAACCAAATAGTTAAATTTTCAGTTAAAAAATAGAGTTTTAACCCAGAATATAAATTTTCAACAAATATTATGAACCTTTAATAAAAAATAAATGATGAAGAAACAGTTAAATGTATATGAAGTATACGAATTTTCAACAAAATACTAGAATCCTTAACTAAAAAAATTAATTTTCAACTTAACAGTTTAATTTTCTGTCAAACAGTTAAATTTCCAGTTTAAAAAATTAGTTTTAACCAAAAAAATATTTCCACAAAGAAGTATCGTTTTCAACCAAAAAGACGTATTTTCAACTGAAATTGAGAATCTTTAACAAACAAAAATATATGAATTTTAAAGAAAGTAGTTCAAATTTTAACGAAATATTTAACTTTAAATTAAAAACAGTTGCGTTTTCAACCAAATAGTTAAATTTTCAATGAAAAAATAAACGTTAAACAAAAAAAAAACTAATTTTTAGCAAAGTAGTTTTATTTTAAGCAAAAGAGATGAATTTTCACGTAAGATTATGAAACTTTAAACAAAACAATTAATTTTAAAGAAAATAGTTTACTTTTCAACCAATAAGTTGAAGTTATAATCTAAATGAATTAATTTTTAAAAAATAGTTTAATAATTCATATTTCAACCGAAAAATATTTAATTTTAAATCAGAAACAGTTGAATTTATAAAAAAAAATTGCAATTTTTAATAAAATATTTGAATCCTCAACTAACAAAGACTAATTTTCCGCAAAACAGTTGCATTTTTATAAAAAAAACGCGATTTTCTAACCAAAAAATACATCTTCTCAATAAATCTCATGCATTTTTCAATTAAACAGTTAAATTTTCAGCCCAGAGGATTAATTTTCTACCAAAAAGTCAAAATTTTTAACAAAATACATGCATTTTCAACCAAATAATTAAAACTTTAATTGAAAATATGCATTTATAAACAAAAATTAAATAGTTCAATTTACAATAAAAAATTAACTAGAAAAAAACGATTTATCAACAAAATAGTTGAATTTTTAAAAAAATAGAATGAATTTTTAACTGAAATTACGAATCTTTAACTGAAAAATTACTGCATTTTTGAGGCGAAAATACATATTTTCAAACCCGAAATTGTGAATTTTCAACATAAAAGTTAATTTAAAGTTAATTTGAAACTCTGAAAGTTAATTTTAAACCAAAACAGATTAGTTTTTAGTCATAAGGATGAAGTTTTAATCAAATATTTCCAGTTTTAAACAAGAAAGATGAAATTTCTACAAACAAAAAAATGAATTTTTAAGTCAAAAAACGAATTTTCAAGAAAACAATTGAATTTCCAACCAAAAAGGATGACTTAATATATGCACGGCCCCTAAACAGAATTAGGATTCATTTACCTACAAAAAAACATTACATTTTCTTCTTTTCAGACATGAACTTTTGTAGATTCCAAAATCAGATCCGATTCAAGATATCTTACGATAACCAAGTTTGTAGAAGTGGAGCCAGTTTTATCACAGCAATGCCACTTATCATCATACTGTCAATTTTATATGCATTAAGACACTATCATTAGTTTAATTTTACGTCGATTAATCTTCATAAAAGTCGATTAGTCGCACACCCTCTAAGTACAAAATTGCCTTCATTTAAATTTCGACTCTTGGCCAAAGTTTCTACATTTTTTAGCTTTTTCCATTTTCTATTGCTATTTATTCAAGTAAAAGTATTGAAAGCTTTTTCATACTGAAGAATAATATTTTATTTTAAGCTATCCTTTTTCCATTCTGGACTATTCATCGAATCCAAAGTTATTTGGATTTTTGTAATAACTTGTAATAATTATTAATTGTAAGCTGCTGACATTTTGAAAATATTTTATAGATGTATATTTTTCCGGTCAAATTAAAAATCGAGTTTCTCATTTCAAAGATGACAACTTCTGTCGAAAATGGAATAATGTTCAAGAAAATAGTTGAATTTTTAAACGAAAGAGATTAATTCTGAGTGCGAAATTTATTAGTAAAAATTTTCAATTTAAAAATCGTGTTTTTAATTTAACCGATGAAAGTTTCTGTCGAAATTGGAATAATGTTCAACAAAATAGTTGAGTTTTTAAACGAAAGAGTTAAAATTTGAACTACTTTCTTTAAAATTCATATATTTTTGTTTGTTAAAGATTCTCAATTTCAGTTGAAAATACGTCTTTTTGGTTGAAAACGATACTTCTTTGTGGAAATATTTTTTTGGTGAAAATTAATTTTTTAAACTGAAAATTTAACTATTTGACAGAAAATTAAACTGTTAAGTTTAAAATTAATTTTTTTAGTTAAGGATTCTAGTATTTTGTTGAAAATTCGTATACTTCATATACATTTAACTGTTTCTTCATCATTTATTTTTTATTAAAGGTTCATAATCTTTGTTGAAAATTTAGATTCTGGGCTAAAACTCAATTTTTTAACTGAAAATTTAACTATTTGGTTAAAAATCGAATTGTTTGGTTCAAAAATAATTTGTTTTAGTTGAGAATTAAAGTATTTTAATTGAAAATTCAACGTTTTAGGTAGAAAATTCAACTCTGTTGAAAGTTGGACTACTTTCTTTAAAATTCAGTTTGTTGGTTAAAGATTCATAAGCTTACTTTTAGTTAAAAATTTATTTATTTTAGTAAAAAAAATTTTTAATTAGTTTTTTAACTGAATATTTAACTGTTTCTAATTTAAAACAAAATCTTTTTTGTTTGTAATATCAAATATTAGATTTTTCGTTAAAAAATCATCTTCTTAGATTGTAAATTCAACTTT
>NC_046657.1:100494148-100495226 GCF_010883055.1 Belonocnema kinseyi | reverse complement strand
TATTTTAGTAAAAAATTTTTTTTAATTAGTTTTTTAACTGAATATTTAACTGTTTGTTTTAAAATTAATTTTTCTAAGTTGAGAATTCAAGAATATCGTTGAGAATTCGTATTTTTTGAATGAATTTAATTGTTTCTTATTTAAAACAAAATCTTTTTTTGTTTGTAATATCAAATATTAGTTTTTTCGTCAAAAAATCATCTTCTTAGATTGTAAAATCTACTTTTTGGTTGAAAGTTGAGTTACTTTCTTCAAAATTCATTATTTCGGTTGAAGATTCTTAATCTTAGTTGAAAATTCATCGTTTGTTAAAAATTGAACTATTTTATTTAAAAATCTTATTTTGGTTAAAAATTAATTTTTTATTAAATTATAATTTAAAATCTTCTTTGGCTGAAATATCAACTATTGCATTTTTTGTAAAAAATTGATATTCTTTTGATTGAAAATTCCACTCTTTGGTTGAAAGTTAAACTACTTTCTTCATAATTCATCTCTCTTGTTGAAAATTTATATTCTGGGTATTCTCTGATCAAAACAAAGTACACGGGTTTCCATCTTTGAAAGATCGAAACCTCCAGAATTCTGGTAGGTTTTGCTCTCGATGGAAACTTAACCGAAGATACTTTCAAACGATCCCGAAGAGAGCGAACTGCCATCCGAGAGAGTTAGGTTTTGAACCTACTAGGCAGTCTGATTAGTCCCTGAAAAATGAAACACGGAGACGTTTTTTTGGCCAAAGTCGGTTTTATTTTTCAACATACTCTCCTTTTAGGTCGATACAGCGAGTCCAACGATTTTCTAACTTTTTGATACCGTCCGAAAAGTACTTGATCGGAAGGTCTCCAAAATTCGCCTCAGTTTGAGCTATGAGCTCCTCATTTGAGTGAAAACGCTTACCGGTGAGCCAACTCTTCAGGTTAGGGAACAAGTAATAGTCGCTGGGGGCCAGGTCTGGTGAATACGGTGGCTGAGAAACCAATTCGAAGCCGATTTCATGCAATTTTTCTTGTGCAACTAAGCATGAATGAACAGGCGCATTGTCGTGATGATAAAGCGGTTTTTTCTTCTTCAAATG
>NC_046657.1:100482897-100494048 GCF_010883055.1 Belonocnema kinseyi | reverse complement strand
TCAAATGACCATCACGGGTATACGGGCGAGTAGGGGGCGCCATGGTTTTATCAGGTGATATTTCTAATGCATTGTGACTCTCTATTTCTCTCTGCTTCTCTCACTATATGTATGAAGAAAATAAAAAAATTACTGGGCTTTTATACAATTTCGGAAAGTTTGCTTTTTCGAAAATTAGCAACTTTAAACATTGACAGAAAAGACGTTATACCACACATAATATACTAAAAAGGCATTTTATCCATAAAATGTATAATCTTACCTTGATTTTGCGGAATACAGCAGCTTTTGAAGTCGATACGGGTGGATCGTTAGTCATCGTAACACTCACAGTACAATTCAGAGTAAAAAATTTAAGTTTTTGCAATGAAGATAAAGCTCACAGTAAAAATATAAAGGGTTAGATTGCAGAATAGGGGCGTCACCTCTGTTTTGGCTGGAAAAATGTTGTTTGGCAACAAACTATTAGAATCTTTAATTGAACGGTAAATGAACGATTTGATGAGGCAACAATGTTAAATTATTGTTACTTTTGTAACTAAGATGTCTCAAATATGGGTCTGTCACGATATATCATAATAATCCTATTTAATGAGGAGTTGGAAACATTATTTTTTTTACTAGTCATAGAGGCGCCTTTTTACCCCCAAGAAACGTTGGAAAAGGATAGGGTTCTAACCAAGTTATTTTTGTGGCCTGTCAAAGGGATGTTTCTGGCCGTTTGGATGTTTAAAAGCACCTACACGGTGAGTGAAATATGATCAATTCGATATCGTGAGGTACCCATATTTAAGACATCGTAGTAACAAAAGTAACAGTAATTTAAAACTTCTGCCTGATCAAATCGCTTCACTTATCATTCAATTAAAGATTCTAATAGTTTTTTGCCGAAAAAAAAGTTTTTCCAGTCAAAAAACAGGCGACGCCCCTATTCTGCAATTGTACCAAATAAAGCTTTTGCAAATGAATTTAGCTCAGTGGCAGCAATCACTAGCAGTAATTGCCAGTTATTGACCAATACTGATGGATCCTTTCCTTGTCACAGCCTCCGCAAGGGATGATCCTTCTCCGAAGATTTTCAGGATGCCTAGTTTCCTTGTTGACGGGATACTGGTGGGGGGCTGGGGAGGGAGAGAGACCGGCTTCTCAAAATTGGAAGTTGAATTTTAGAAAACGCTTATCCCAATAGCGTCAATTTAGCCTGTTTATCAAAAGTAGTAACACTGCTTTTGCGAGAATGACCTGACTACCAGAGCACAGACTTTGCACGTTAAAAGTTGCTTACAAAATTTGTTCAACACAACTTAAATCCTACTGCTTACACGCAACAAATCACAAAATTCACGGAGAAAAAGATATCGCACAATGATATCGCAAAACCTCTATATTGCAAGAAAGCGCAATATGCTAACATACAATCAGGTCCCGGAGCTTTGTACGTTATTATAATGCACTAATATCACAGAACAAAATGAAGTTAAATTTTGTTGCTATCGTCTGCTACAGCTCCTTAGCAGCAACGGGCAAAAGGCAGAGTATGAATGAGTTCGAGCTATAGATCAGGACACCAGATTTAAAACAATCACAGAATAAAGTAAAAATTTACTGCAGGTAAAACCTGCAACAGTTAATGATTAAACGTATTTCGGCGAAAGTTTCACTGAGGTTCGCAAAATAATTCTGAGCTCGTCGACTGCGTCGCGCTGAAGTGAGCAAATTTCGGTAAAACAGGTAGAATCAACAACAGAAAATACAAAAAAATTTACTTACTGATATATCTCTTTCGAAATAAATCCCATTATTGTAGACGAATCAGAATTTATTTAATTCCATTTAGCAAAAGCGCAAAATGTAACTGACAGATGGGAATCCCCATTTCTCTCAAATTTAATGAAATTAAACGACGCTGGTTAGCGCTGACGTAGTAATTGTCGCTACACCTTGAATAAAAATGGAGCGATTATAAGAGGAAAGATTATCCAGGCAAGGTTGAAAATCGGAAATTATCTTCGATTCATGTAAAGTTTATCTGGCAAAGTTAATTTTTGTTACGGTGTATCTTTCACCTGGAATCGATGTAAACTTTATCTTTAATTTTTTCGGTGAACCCTTGCTGACTACTCGAACCCGCGTGAAATCACAAAATAAGAAATACAATGTGATAGCGTAATAAACTTAAATTCTTACGTTATAGATTGTACATTGTTGCGGTATATAATGCAAAAACTTGCAATGTATGATATCACGATTTTGCGCTATTATAATGCGATAATTACGATATATAGTGCAGGAATTGCGGTATATATTGTAATTCATGCGATATAGTTTTCTCAGTGTTCAATTCCATGCAGATTATTACCGTCGGCATATGATTATAACATTATTGTAGAATTGTTATAATAACATTCTTTTAATTAGAATGGAAAATAATAAATAAATTGAATGAATTCTAAATTAAACACATGATTTTAATTCCTTACTGCCGAGTTGACACCATTATTCACCAAGAAGTTTAAGACGCTCATGAGATTTGAAAAGGGGAGGTAGATACTTTGGAGGATTAAGACAGATTTGTGTGGAAATTTGTTTGGAGATTTGTGACAGGGTGGGAGGACTGTGTTGACGGATTGGTAGTAGCAGGGTTGGATAGCGACAAAGAAAGGCGAGACAGGTACCAGACAGTGATGATAGATAGAGGCAGGTAAGTATAGAAGGCGGGAAAGTTTGAATTTGATTCATGGCTAGCGGAGCGAGTATTTCCGCGGAAAAACAGAGGGAAGAAAGAAAATTAAACATAGTGATAAAGGATATAAGATTAGAGGGGAAGGAGCCGAAGGAAGGGGTGGACGAAGTACTAGAAAGGATTGATGCTAAGGTAGAGTTTGAGGAAATGCGAAATCTAGGAAGGGAAGTGCGAAGAGGGGAGATAATGGTACTGGTGAAACTAAAGAAATGGGAACATAAGAGGGAGGTTATGACAAAGAAAAGGTTATTATATGGTAGTCCAGAGAAAATAGAGGATGATTTGACATGGGTAGAAAGGAAGATGCAGTATAAATTAAGGAAAATAGCGGAAGAGGAAAGAAAAAAGTGAAAGAGAACATGGGTTAAGTATGGGAGAATTCAGATAGATGGAGTATGATGGGATTGGGATGAAGAAAGGAAACAGATAGTAAGAAATGAGGTGCAGGGAAACTAGAAGATGAAGGACCGGGAGATAGGAAAATTAGAAATAGTAAGAAGGAAAGAAAGATGATAAACGAAATTAGAGATGAATGGAAGATTTCTTACTGGAATATAGCAGGATTGGAGAGAAAGGATAGGGAGTTTATGAGAAATTTGACACAATGAGATATAGTCATAATGATGGAGACTTGGCTAGATTAAAAGGCATGGGAAATAGTAAGGGGAAGGTTACCAAGAGGTTACAAATAGCAAGCGCAAAATGCAAAGAGGTAGAATAAAATGGGCAGATTAATGGGAGGAATGGTGATGGGAGTAAGGATGAATGTATAACAGAAAAAGATAAGAAAGACAGGAATGAACAAAAAGGAGGAGTAATAGTAGAAGAGCCAATGATGGAAGGAGAGAAGTGGAAGGTAGTGAAGATTTATGTGAACGGTGATATGCAGGAAAAAGCGGAGGAGATTAAAGAAATGATTAAAGAAAATAAAGAAGAGATTAGGATGATAATAGGTGGGGATTTCAATGCAAGAACAGGAGCCAGAAGAGGACGGGAATGGGGAGAAGAGAGAGGAAGAAAACCCAAAGATAAGGTACTAAATGGGGAGGGAAAAAAGTTGTTGAAGAGGTTGGAGGAGTTCGTATGGTATATCTTAAACGGAAATATTGAAGAGGATGAAAAAGAAGAATATACACGCTCAGGAATTGAAAGGGGACCGGTAATTGATTATGTGATAGTGGATGATGAGGTCAGAGAGAAGGTTAAGAAACTAGAGGTAGGTGAATATATTGATTCGGATCACTTTCCCTTAATAGTGACATTTGAGGGACAAAAAAGCAATAGCAATATAAGTAAAAGGGGAGCAACTGTAAAAAGTGTAGAAAAAGGGGATTGGTCAAGGGAAGGAAAAGAACAGTTTAGAGAAAAAATAAGAAATATCTAAATGGGAGAGGGAAATGTGGACAAGGAGATGGGGAAAATGATAGGACAAATAAAAATAGGATTAGAGTGCACAAACAAAAATGAAGTTAGTAAAGGGGGGAATAGAAGTGGGTGGGTTGAGGACTGCAAAGAGAAAAAAAGGTGGTCAGAAAGGAATTAAGAAAGTGGAGAAAAGAAAAAATTAATAGGAAATAATATAGGGAAAAAAGAAAGAGAATAATGAGTTGTGTTATCAAAAGAAAGAGGAAGAGAATAAAAGGTTTGAAGAAGAGGGGGAAAAGGCTAGGACGGAAGAAAAGGTATGGAAGATAGTAAATAGAGAAATAAAAAGAAGAAAAAGAGTGAACCAAGATATTGAAATGATAGAATGGAAGAAATATTTTTTGGATTTGCTAGGAGGAGTAGAGAGAAAAGTTGTAAAGGGAAGAAAATATTGTAGAGAAAGAGATGAGGAAGAGGACCTTTCAAGGGAAGAAATAGTTAAAGTTTTAGGAATAATGAAGGATGGAAAGGATTACGTTGATGCCAACACTGTATAAAGTATATGTAACTATTTTGTTGGAGAGATTGAAGATAGAAGTTAAAGAAAAAAGATCGAGTCACCGAATCAGATAGGGTTTAGAAAAGGAATGGGGGTAATGGGCAACATATATTTTCTAAACTACCTAGAAAATATGAGAATTAAAAGGGAAAAAGGGGCAATGATAACAATGTTCGTGGACTTAAAGGCGGCGTTTGATTCATTAGACCGAGGCGAAATAGAAAAAGTTATGATAAAAATGGGGATAAGAGAGGGATTAATAAAGAGAGTATCAGAAATTTTTAGAGAGACAAAAAGCAGGGTAAAGGTAGGAGAGTAAGTAGGAGATAGTTTCTGGTTGGTGAAAGGTTTAAGACAAGGGTGCCTTCTGAGCTCACTCTTATTTAATTTATTAATATCAGACTTGGAAGAAGAAATGAGGAGAAATGGTTGGGGAGGAGTTAGGATAGGGAAGGAAAAGATATATACACTGACATACGCAGACGACATAGTGTTAATGGCAGAGGATGAAGAAGGTATGGCGGGATTAATTACAGGATTAGAGAAATACTTATATGGGAAAAAGCTGAATATAAATGTAGAAAAGACAAAGATAATGAGGTATAGAAAAGGAGGGGGAAGGAAGAAAGAATGGACAGGGAGATGGAAAAGAATAAAGATAGAAGAAGTCAAAGAGTATAAATATTTGGGATATATCTTGCAGACGAATGGAGATCGTACAGCTCATATAAGTGTAGGGATAAAAAAGTAACAGGGGTAATGAAACAGATATGGGGAATAGGAAAAAGAAGGTTAAAAAAATTGGAGAAGGAGAATGTGGTTATTTGATACGCTGGTATGGCCGTTATTAGGTTATGAAGCAGAGATATGGGGATGGAAAGAAAGGAAAGATATTGAGAGTTTACAAGAAAGGTATATAAGGTGGACACTAGGGGCAGACTGGAGGACGCCAGGGTATATGGTGAGAGAAGAAACGCAAAGGGATAAGTTAACTTTGAGAGCGGGAAAGAGGGCATGGAAATTTGAGACGAAGCTGAGGGAGGGAAAGAGAGGGGAGTTAGCGAGAAAGCGTTTGATGGAGGTAGAGGAGAGGAGAGAGAGGGCGATCGAATTAACGAGATGGGAAGAAGAAAGGAGGGAGTTCTTTAATGATAGAGAAATAGAAGACGGGGCTGGAGTAAACTATGAAGAATTGGAAAAAGGGAGAGGGAAAGAAAATTAATAGAAAGATGGGGGCGATTGAGGAATCAAAATATAATATATGGTATAAGATGATAAAAAAGGAAGGGGTGCCAAGGTATTTAGATAAAGGATGTGGAGAGAGAAGGTGGACCAGAATAGCAAGATTTATATTGGCAAACGAGGTAAGGGAGGGGATATACTGGGAAAAAGAAGAGAACAGAAAGTGTAGAATATGTGAATGGGAGAAGGAAACATGGGAGCATGTATTGGAAGGATGTAGGAGAGGAATGGTAGATAAAAGAAGCTGGCCAGAAAATGTGGTTAAGATTCTAGGGCAAGATGGATTAGGAGCAGAATGGATGAAGGAGTTCGTGGGGGCTAGAGGAGCGAATAAGAGAGAATGAAAGAATGCACGTGAAAAAAGGTAAATGGAGGTATAAAAAAGTGAAAGAAAAAGGAAACGGAAGTCGCTTAGATTAGAAGCGCGAAAATTGTAAGTAATGGTAAAGTAAAAGTTAAGTAGACTAAGATGCGTTTGCGTTCTCATGCTCTCTCTCTCTCGCTTGTACTTTCGCTTTCGTTCGCGCGCTCACTCGTTTGCTAATAAGTCCTAAATTGCGCTATCACAGGAAATGGAAATAAGGAACTAGATATAAGACTTCATGTAAATAGTTCTAAATAATTGTATATATAGAAAGGATAAGATTGTAAAAAATATAGACATAAACGGAAAGATTGTAAGGAATGGAAGTCATGCAAACCCTTAGGGGACACATTATGAATAAAGAAAGAGAAAAGTCCTATAGTCAACATTTCTTAGTTAAAAATTCAACTAATGGAATAAAAGTTAAGCTTTTTTGTTGAAAATAAATTTTTTTGTTGGAAGATTCATGATTTTTTAAAATTTATCTCTGGTTGAAAATGTTACAACTTTGTTGAAAAATGAAAATCAATTTATCTTTTACTGGTGAAAATTCAACTATTTGGTTGAAAATTGATATTTTGCGTTTAAAATGAAACTAGATGTTTGAAAATTTATCTCCAATGTGGAAATCGGTTATCATTTTATATAACTGTTCTCTAGAGTTTCGAGACTTCTTCGATATACACTGTATTTTAGATTTTATAGAACTTTGTTACACATTTCGTTGCATAGTTCAACGCAATGTAAAACAAAGACGATTTCAACTTTTATTAAACTACCCATCGTATCCTCTACTATAGGATTAGTTCTATAAAATTTAATGGATATTTTTTTTCCGTGTACGATATTTTGAACATTTACAATAATTATTAATTATTTCAAACATTTTCATAAAGATATTCAGAGTTTGGCTGTTTTCCAATTGGTAGGTACAATTTGTTTGTGCAGTCAACTTTGAATGTCTATCCGATGACATTTTTCTATGTGGCTTTCTAAATTTACAAGAATATTAATTATTTAAACTATTTCGATGAAAAATTAAGTGTTTGTCTTTTTTCTACGAGTCAATTTGTTTACAGAGTCTACTAATGATGTTTATCCGATGATTCTTTTCTATGCTTCTTTGTAAATTTATAAAAACTATTAATTATTTAAACAATTTAGATTGAAAAATTAAGAGTTTTGTCTTTTTTCTACGAATAAGCCCAATTTTTAACAGAATTAACTCAGGATATCGTTACGATTACTTTTTTCTATGAAGCTTTGTAAATTTAAAATTATAAAGCATTTAAACAATGTTTATCAACATATTTAGAGCTTGGCTATTTTTGAAGAAAGAGCCACAATTTTTGCGTACGGACTGAACTAAGAATATCTTTCGGACGACTTTTTTCTGTGTTATTTTTTAAATTTCCAAATATTATTATTTATTTAAACAAGTTTTGCAAGAAAATTGGGAGTTTAGCTATTTTTAAAATAGTAGGCTCAATTTATTTACGAAAAAACTCATCGTTTGATAAGTATTTCCTACAATACGTTGTAAGTTTATATTCATTTTTAATTATTTAAACAATTTTCATATTGGGTAATTTTCAATCTTACGATACTTTCCAAATTTACAACCATGATTAATAACTCAAATAATTTTCATGAACAAATTTAGAAATCGACTATACTATACTATACATTTAATAAGAATTAGAAAATAATAAAAACTTATAATAATTATAAAAACTTTCATTTTCATTAATTTCAGTATTTTTTCTTTTTCTTAGTTTCTTACAGTAATTAAATAATCTCATTAATTGAATATTTTGCTTCCTCAAGATTTTTTGTTTAGCTGGCTTTTCGAAATTCGAGTACACAGCCTGGTCGTACATCCTGGATGGCCAACCATCCAAGTGGGAGAAAACATCTAAAATGTCGGCATTTTAGACGTTTTTTTCAAACTTACTACATAAAAATGTTTACAGCTGCACAATAATTTATTTGCATCGTGAGAGGCTACCCTTCCGAAGCCATGTACAAATAAAAGTTATTGAAGTAAAAATGAATATCGTGGTATTTTCTAGAACTACATTTCCAAATAAATTAATTGCATGTATAAAGTAGTTGGTCGCCCGCGGAGCGCGTGTATGAGATTCCAGTTTTACTTGAAAATTCATCAGTTTGGTTGAATATTAATTTCTTTAACTGAAAATGTAACTATTCCATTTTAAGATGAAAATGTATCTTTTCTAGCTCGAAATCCAGCAAGTTGGATGAAAATTTACCTTTTTAATTGAAAATTCAACTACCCGTGTGGAAATAATTCATGGCGCTATACTGTTCCAGCCTAGACCGCCACGAGTCTATACTGGCACTATCTCGAGAAACTGTGCTGGGGCAGTGCGCAAATGTAACGCTCTAATCGACTAGCTGCTTTCTACACCAGCGGTATTGGCGCTTTCTAGTGAATCTAGTAAAATATAGTAGATCTAGATGTGACCTAGATTGCAAATTTAATACTTATTTTTATAATTAAATCATTCCTGACATAAAAGCACCATGAGCTACATTGAGAATTTTGTGAACCATAGAACTTTTTTGGCAAATGAAATATCGAACTCAAAATTTGAGGAGAGCATAAGAAGACATTATTCTACGTTTATGTACTGCATTTGAATCGGAATTAAAAAAAAAAATTATTTCTGAAATTTTTTGCCAAATTTCGATTCAAATGTAGTACATAAACGTAGGATAATGTCTTCTAATGCTCTCCTGAAATTTTGAGTTCGATATTTGATTTACAAAAAAGTTCTATGGTTCAAAAAAAAATTTTGTTCAATAGAAAAAAGAGGTTGGTAATGTAGGAATTCCACTGTGTCGCATGCCCTTAATTCAAATTTTTATTCGGAGGGAAAAATTGTTTAATTTCAATAGCTTTAATGTGAGACATTTTTTTCAAATGCTGGGGTTAGAATAAAAAAAAAACATCTTATACAAAAACTGTTGGAATTAGCCAATGTTCTACTCCGAATAAAGACTTAATTGAAAAGAGGACTAAAACCTGGTTATCTTGAAAAGATGTAATTCTAGTATTTATGGAGTAAAATGAGAAGACCAAGTTTTGAGTTTGGGTCTTGATTCCAACGCCCTTCCCTACCGATAGAAATCTCTGAGTATTCTCTAGCGAAATAACCTGGCCCATTTGAGACTATAAGCAGAGTCGATTTGAAACAATTTAGTCTGAGAGATTTGGGTCCTTTTCAAGGCCCTTTTAAGAGTGGTGCGACGGTAATATAATGTTCCTTTTGTATTCATCACGTACCGGGCGGGCAGAGTTATTTACTGTAGTTGGCCGTCGCTAATCCGACTCTCCCTTTTTGAATTTCTCTACAAATTATTAACATTTTTTTTTTAAATTTAATTAATTTTCTCATTATACTTATTTATAAATATAACTTATATGCTAATATACTATTTTCTAGTTGAATTAAAAAATGTCTTTTTTGGCGTATCTCACTCCATTTACGAGAATCGTCGTATTAATTCCAATTTTAAGCATTTTGAAAAAAAAAATTAGATATCTGAAATCATCGAAACCCGTACATTCTGAGTTATTATGTTTTAGGCTATGATCGTATTTTTATTTCAATTTCGGAAAAGACATTTCAAAGCCTTTAATACATTTAAAAGAACTACCTGGACCTTTGAATATATCTACCTGAGTGCCTGCGGGGAATTTCTTTAAGCTTCTCTGACCCTAGGGAATCTTTAAAATATACTCAGAGATTTCTTTCGGTAGGTTTACGTCGAAAAAGAAGCTGGTAAACTTCAAACCTCATGGTCGTGAAACGAAACGTATTCACACTAAATGGCGGCATGGCCAACATCTGATTCTTGCAATCCGGTTCCGGTTATTGGTGCCAACTTTTTTGATAGCAGTTTTGAAATTGCATTGCATGATGAAAGTTGAGTGCTGTTGGTAGCACTGCATAATATTTGAGGTTAGGAAATATGTCATTTTAATGTACATGAGTACTGGATACATTGCATACGAAAAGGAATATTAATTTCCTAGAATACCTAACGATAAAATGTCTTTATACAGCAATAATTTTTTATATTGGCTTTGTCTTTTGTTCAATAGTTTACCAATAAACAAGGTATAGTGCGTCAGATCAATCGATACTTAGTGATGAATTAAATTAACAAATTTGCACTATGGACAGCACTGACAACACAGGCTAGATTTTAGGCGGATTGTTTATATTAATGTAATGTCAAATTCTGGCTAGCGACATTAATGGGTCTATATAGAACTGCGTGATGGATTTTTCTATCTAGTAGGTATAGATAGCGCCAAAAGAGCACCAATCTAATTCGGCGTGAACAGACAGACACGAATAATCCAGTACTGGCTCTAGAATAATTCCCAGGGTGACCAGATGACTGGGTAGAAAAAGCAGGACACCCTACTACTTACCACCTCCCACCATTAATTCTTTTTCGCCCCTAGCCCAATTTGGCGCGTTATTTGAAAATTAAAATTGATTATCCTGTGATTATAACCTGTGAATAATAAATATAGAAAATGAAACTCACAGCGACAGATTATTATTTACGAGACTAAGAAACTCAAAATAAAACTTAAAAAATTTAATTAAACATAACCTTGCAATGGTACTTACGTTATATTTGTACAGTGACAGAGACATAGGAACACTTTCCAAATTTCAGTCATTGGAATAGTAAGTGAATTGGAACGGGAAACACAAACCGAATATATTAGCATTTTAGCATTTTAAAAGTTCTTTATTGATCAATAATATTACATGTTATGATACTTTCGTATCTACATACATTTAGTTTTTCTCTCCAGGTCCCTAGTTCCAG
>NC_046657.1:100481212-100482797 GCF_010883055.1 Belonocnema kinseyi | reverse complement strand
AATGACCGACATGAGGTAAATGAAAGTGGCCCTCAACCCTTAACATGTGTGCGTCGCGTGGCCATCGTAGGTATATCGCACGCACACAACTTGATATCCGCTTTAACTCAGGCAGATCTAGAATTGAGATTGTTGGTATTTTACTGTTCGATCCCGAAGCAAGCAATTTTGTGACAGATACAATCTGACAGATAAATGAGTCAATTTCGTGTGTTTTTAACTGTCCAGTGTTTCACCTTAAAATCCGTTTGTACACTTTGTACATTTTGTATATTTTGTATATTTGTGCTATAATTATTATCTATAGCTGGTTCAATTTAATGCCAGATTAAGAAAATCTGCAAATACCTCAAGAAATTGTAGGTTATGTTTCTATGCTTACTTTTCAGCTCCACTCTCCTCATCATTGTTTTCGGGTTCTTTTTTTTCAGAATTATCACCAGGTGCGATCGAAAAATCGTTGGATTATCAACATTAACCCCTAAATATTTGATTTAAAAAAAGAAAGTCAACCACATATTTTAAGTGACAAAAAATTAAAGAAATGTACAACTTTAAGTCGGGGGGTAACTGACTGGGGAAACCGGGAACTATAGCCCAGATTTTTGAACACCAAGAAGTACCTTAGAGTTTAGAGGAAAACCCGGAATTTTCCAGAATAATTTTTTACTTTTGTTAATTTTATCTACATTTTCCTAAAAAGCCATCTTTTTTTGGGTAGCAAAATCAACTATATTGATGAATAGTCGTCTATTTCGAACAGCTAGTTAGATCTTTTAGGTTTTAAATTAGAAACAGTTAAATTCATTAAAAAAATACGAATTTTCAACGAAATAGTTAAATTCTCAACTAAGAAAAAGTAATTTGAAAAACAAACAGTTGAATATTCAGTTAAAAAAATTAATGAAAAAAAGATGATTTTTCAACAAAAGAATTTAATTTTGAACTAATTGTAAGATTATGAATCTTTTACAAATAAAATGAATTTTAAAGAAATTAGTTCAACTTCCAACCAACAAGTTGAATTTTCAACAAAATACTTGAATTCTCAACTAAAACAAATTAGTTTTCAACCAAATAGTTAAATTTTCATTTAAAAACTTGAGTTTTAACCCAGAATATAAATTTTCAACAAAAGAGATGAATTATGAAGAAAGTAGTTTAACTTTCAACCAAAAAGTGAAATTTTCAATCAAAGAATATCAATTTTTTACAAAAAACGCAATAGTTGATATATCAGGCAAAGAAGATTTTAAATTATAATTTAATAAAAAATTAATTTTTAACCAAAATAAGATTTTTAAATAAAATAGTTCAATTTTTAACAAACGATGAATTTTCAACTAAGATTAAGAATCTTCAACCGAAATAATGAATTTTTGAAGAAAGTAACTCAACTTTCAACCAAAAAGTAGATTTTACAATCTAAGAAGATGATTTTTTAACGAAAAATCTAATATTTGATATTACAAACAAAAAAGAATTTGTTTTAAATTAGAAACAGTTAAATTCATTCAAAAAATACGAATTTTCAACGATATTCTTGAATTCTCAACTTAGAAAAATTAATTTTAAAACAAACAGT
>NC_046657.1:100465141-100481112 GCF_010883055.1 Belonocnema kinseyi | reverse complement strand
TGTTGTATATTGGTACCGTAGAGTTGTTAAGACCGGGGTTGCTTCCAGTTCTTCTTCTTTTGGAAAGGTTGTTTCCAGGTGAATCGCCACCCATGGCGAGAGGTAGTTTTTCTGAATCCTATCGAATTGACGATGCGAAGAAAAATCAATGAATCGAATCCAATCTTCAATCCTATCACAAACCGAATATATAGCAGGTTATGGCTTTTTATACGATCAGTAGTAGGACTCCTGGCCGTTTCGCAGTCGAAAATCTAACGGACTTCTTCTTCCATCGACGAACGTTAAAAAAAGAGGTCTATTCGTTTTTCAGCTTTCGACACGGTCTCGGACTCCCATCGCAGTTTCAACAAGCACAATTCCTAGAGAGAAGTGCTGCGCGAACACAAACGTTGTGCACAATGCGTGGTGCTTGATGCGAATTGTTTCGCTCGCTCGTACGTAGCCGCGGTCGTGGTGGGGGAAGAGCTCGACCGAGAGTTCATTGTTTTTTTTTCATTTCATTTTCATGAAAGCATTTGTTGATCAAGTATTTTACATAGATGGTGTATACAAATGAGGATTTTAATTTTTAGTATCCTTCTCGGAATAAGGCTACTTTAATTTTAGATTATAATAATAATGTTTCGCATGTGTCAAGTGATATTGCACTTATGTAATAAGATAATATTCAGGAGACAATTTAAACAAAACCTGGTGAATATTAATGGAACTTAACCTAAAAAGAACTGTACACTATTTAAATTAATGAAGAGGATACTTCATTTTTCAAATCCTACCTTACAGCAAGATATGATGAGGGAGTTTGTGTTTTATTTTAAAATGCGCAGTTTCACTATTTATTAATGTATCCCAATCGTCTATCATTTTCAGGGATTTATTTTGAAGCCTTTGTAACTTATCGTAGTTAGATGTACAGGTGCTACTCCAGACGGGAGCTGCGTATAAAATTATGGGTCTTATTACTATTTTATAGATTATTAATTTATTATTTTCGCTTAAGCCACTACCTTTACACAATAATGGGTAGAGCATACCTATGGACTTGTATCCTTTCGTACATGCATCTGTGACTTGTTTTCCGAACTTAAGAGATTTATCTAGGTGTAGGCCTAACTTACTAACGGATTTGCTAATTTCAACGTCATGATTAAACATGCTTAGAACTAATTGTGTGCCTTTGTACTTTCTTTTCGCAAATACTATGAATTCAGTATTTTGAGCATTAATTTTGAGTTGCCATGTTTCGAAATATTTTTCTAAAGCTACTACATGTCTTTGTAAATATTTAATAGATATGTCCCAAGCAAATAATACCTGAACAATTTGGCTTTAGACAAAAACATAGCACAATTGACCAACTAGTTAGACTTACTAATCATTTAAGTACATAGTAAATAACATATGTTGATCCCAATATTGACCCTTGCGGAACACCGGCCTTGGCATAATGGCAATCAGAATGAGTATTATTAACCTGTACTTGCAATTTCCTGTTATGCAGGTAGCTAATGGTGATTTTAATTAAATACAAAGGGATATTTAAAATTTTCAATTTGTATATCAAGCCCTTATGCCAGACCGTGTCGAATGCTTTCTCTAAATCGAGCAGGAGGAGCGAGGTACATTTATTAAGATTAAAATTGGTACTTATATGATTAGTAAGTCTAACTAGTTGGTGAATTGAGCTATGTTTTTGTCTTAAGCCAAATTGTTCAGGTATTATTTGCTTGTGTGTACATTCATGGTCCCTAAGTCTTTTATAAATAATTTTTTCGAATATTTTACTGAGATTCGGAAGGAGACTAATAGGACGGTAGCTTTGAGGAAAGATTTTATCTTTCCCCGCCTTATGTATTGGCAGGATTATTGCATTTTTCCACTCGGTTGGGAAATAAGAAAGTGACAAGCAGGCATTAAATATATATGTAATTAGTACTACTACTTTTTTAGGAAGTTTTTGAAGAATCCTATTAGAGATATTATCACAGCCAGGGGCTTTATTTGGCCTGGTTTTTCTAATTGCTAATTTGACTTCTTTCGGTGTTACAAGTTTTATATTATCCAAATTAAGATTAGAATTAATGATTTCAGTGTAGCTCTTATTCGCGGCTTTTCGAGTGGATTCATCACTCATGTCTTCAGTCATGACATGAACATTCTCATACTGGAATGCCAGGACATTTGCTTTATCTTTATCTTCAACAACTAGGCCTCGTGGGCCGTGCAGAGTTGGTATTACGTTGAAGTGATTCCCTTTTAATATTTTGGTTGACTTCCAGAGTGAGTTATCTTTAGTTTTTAGGGTTTTTAATTTATTAGACCAGTTATTGTTTCTATATGCAGTTTGTTCCCGTTTAATTATTTTAGTCAACCTGTTCGCAATATTTTTTAAGTATGGTTCCCTGTTTTTTTGCCACGCTTTCCTGATTTTGTTTCTATGTTGAATTATTTCTTTAATATGAGGCGGTGTCAAGACTTTACGATCGAAAGGCTGAGATAGTGGGATGTTTTCCGAAATTGCTTTGTTGATAACGGTTGTTAAGTTACTAACACTATGGTCAATTTCCTCTTTTGTTTTGGGTGCGCCACTAATTTTTATATTACAAATTACGTCTTCTCTGAAACCACCCCAATTTGCTTTTTTATAATTTAAAACTGATTTACGTGGTAACATGATGTTATCTGCATTTTTGTTCAATTCTATAATGACAGGAATGTGGTCTGAGTGAAACTCATTCATTGTTTCAATTCTAACAAGGTTACGAATATTTTTGGTTAATGCAATGTCAACTGTAATGGGGGATGCTGAATAATTATATGGATATAGTGTATAACCGGGAGGATATTCAAGATTATAGGCTCGGCTATTGATATAATTAAATAAAGAGTTACCATTCTTATTATTTGAACTACAGTTCCATGCTGTGTTTTTGGCGTTAAGATCCCCTGCTATAAATACCTTTATCCCTAATGAAAAAAGTTTGTCAAGATCTGATGTAATTAGAGTAGATTGAGGTGAAGAGTATGCTGAAATAATTATTAAGTTATTTTTTAGTTTAATACCCACTGCTTCAAGATTGTTTGTATTTGTATCAATTTGGTGGAAGATTATGTCTTTTTTAATTAAAATGGCTACACCCCCTCCCCCACTATTATTAGTTCTATCTTTCTTAACTACATTATAGCCAGCGATTTTGCACTTTGGATTGTTTTTAAATTTGGTTTCACTGATCAACATAATATCAATGTCATGCGTATGCAGAAATGCCGTAACTTCTAGAATGTTTTGAGTTATTCCGTTAGCATTCCAGTATGAGATAAGTATTCTATCGCGTCTGTCTTGCATCGAAGTCATATTCAATAAGTATTTGAGTCATTGCTGTAAATTTTTCGATTTTACTTTTGCAAGTTGAAAGTCATTTATTTAGGGTTTGCAGTAAGCGTAGGAATTCGGCGAGATCAATTTGTTCATTTAGAGAGTGAATTTCGCTACTTATACTATTAACGAGTTTCGTAGAGCTGGTTATGGACGAAATCGGTTGACTTACTGCGAGATTTCTTGGAGCTTGAGGCTGTTGAATTATATTTTCTTGAGTGATTGGCCCACTCAGGCGGCAGCCGGTCTGAGTGTCGGGAACTCTGCGGGCTTGAAGGCTAGAGGTGTTCTGGAAGATAGTTTTCTTCCATTGCCTTGGTTTTTTCTCAACTCGATTTTGTTGATGTGTTCGACGTACGACGGGCATTTCCTGAAGTTTGCGGTGTGCGATCCTTTGCAGTTTGCACAGGCTGGTAGGCTGTCTCTGTCCTTTTTACATCCGCTGGCGAGATGTGGTCCAGCGCACTTGACGCACTTTGGTAGATGGTTGCAGTGTGAGGTGCCATGACCAAACCCCTGACACCTATGGCATTTGGTGACACCAATGGGATTTCTATATCGCTCAATTTTTATTTTAACACGGAGGATGTATTTAACTTTGTAGATGGTGCCAATCTTTGTTTCTGGGCGGAGTGTGATCATAAAGAATGGATGAGTTTGCTTGGAATCAATCTTCTGTTTCATTTTGATGCATTTTACACCTGGGAATCCTTGTTCATCCAGGTCGTCGACGATGTCTTGGATTGGGAGATCAGGCAATCCTTTGATGACCATTTTGAGTGGCTTTTCGTCCTTCGCTACATACGTATGTAAATTGAGTTTGGTGCTCGTGAATATTTGCACTAAGGCTGCGTGATCCTGCATATAATGGGGCTTGAAGGTGTAAGTCTTTTTAGGTCCTGGATCTCGGATTTAACAATAATTGGTGGAGGTTTGTTTTTTGTCTTCGGTTCCATGATTTCAGATTCATTTTCAGATATGTCGCTGCTATTGTCGGTCATATCCATGTGTGCACTGGTTGTTTGCGCGTCTTGCATATTTTTAAGCAGATCAAACTTGATGGAGATTTCTAGGGTTGATTTATCCTTGTTCGCCTTTTTGCATGGCTCGCCATCAGATAATTTAAAGGATTTCCTTTTCATGCTGGTGCTCTTCCTAACTACAGGCTCCCATAATCCCTGGTCCATATTTTTGACACTGTCGGCCATAAAGCCTCCAATATTGAGTATTTAAAGATTCTTGTTTTTGGTTAAAAATTGAAGTATTCCAGTTAAATATTGATCTCTTTGTAGTAATTTGAGAGATTTTATTATAAGTCGCATTGTTGTGAATAAAGAAAAAATTTAATTTAGAAACTCGGCAGAGACAAGATTATTCATTGTGATGAAAGAAAATGTTCCCTTCCCCTGAACTCAGAATTCATAACGTCTTTTCAATTAAAATCGAATTATTTTTATCTGTCACTTCAAAATTCTATTTCAGGATTTGAAAATTACTTTTGATGCATTTGCCAATAATTATTCATCATAAATATTAAATTTGGATATTTATATAATTTAAAATACGCGTGCTAACACTAACCAATTGGGTTACCGGCGCGATGCAAGCGCAGTTGAAAAAGTTCCCAAAATTAGGAGCACTGGATGATCCCTTTCCGTAGATTTTCAGGATGCTTAGTTTCGTTGTTGATGGGATACTGATGATGGGCTGGAGAGGGAGAGAGATGCGTTTCAAATTAGGAAGTGGAATTTTACAAAACGCCTGAGGTCCAATCTTTTGCTCTGAGTGAGAAAAAACCCCTGCAGTTTTGTTTTAAATTGAACTATGATTTGTTATCAAGAAATTATTGATTTACACATAAGTGCATACAAAAAGCGCAACAGTGTTGATTTAGCCTGTTTATCAATAATAATAACACTGTATTTGCAAGAAAGTAATAAAATAATTCATTATTATTAAATAGTCACATCGAAAAATCCTACAGTCTGAATTTTTCAGTTAGAAATTGAACTACGTGATTAAAATTTAAACTACTTTGTTGAAAAATGAAAATCAATTTCTCTTTTACTGGTAAAAATTCAACTACATATTTGGTTGAAAATTGATAATTTGCATTTAAAATGAAACTATTTGTTTGAAAATTTATCTTCTTTGTGGAAAATTTGTCTTTTTTACAGAAAATTAATCTTCATGGTTGAAAAATCATCTTTTTGTCATCAAATTAAAAAGTTAATCTTCGTGTTTAAAGATTCTTCTTTTTGGTAAAAAATTCAAGTATTCCAATTAAATATTGATTATTTTTGTTGAAAATTCATCACGTAGGTTGGAAATAAAATTATTGAATTGAAAGTTAAACTCTTTTATTAGAAAATAGTTTTTTGTTTGTTAAAGATTTATGAATTTGATTCAAAATTCGTTTCTTTGGTTCAAAAATGAGCTGTTTGATTGAAAACTTGTATTTCCTTTATGTATTTTTTGCGTAATTTTTATTTTATCTAAAATGGAACTTTATTCCAGTTAATTTATTCTATAATTTTATTTAAAAATTCATCTGCTTCACTAAACATTCATTCTTTGAATAACAATTTAATTATTCAATTTTTTGTTTAAAATTCATCTTTTTGTGGTAAAAATGATATTTTCCTGCTTGTAAATTAATCTTTTTGGTCAAGAATTGGATTATTCTAGTTAATTATTAATCATTTCAGTTAAAATTCAATCTTTTTTGTTGAACATTAGATTTTACATTCTCAGCAGAGAAGGTATTGGATTTGTGTACAATTTGACCGCCCCACCCCCCGTTTTTGTCAAATGTCCACATTTGAAAAACAGGTAAAACAGATAGTTTTTTATAGTTTGTTAACACAATAACTTTCGAAAGAATTGAAAGATTGGATTTCCGGGGGTTTGCGAGATCCTCGAATTAATAAAATGTTGAAAAATCAAAAAATTTGTTGAGGAAATGATTATTAGCACGACAAATATGAGTTTTGCGAAAGACAGGAATTAGCGGGTAGCAGCCGACAGCATTTGAACGGTTTATCATAATAAAATAATATTGTAGTACATTCAATCAAAGAATAATAGTAAAAACGTAAAATCAATGAATATGATCAAATATTATGAAAGGTGAAAAGTCCCGATGCTTTTAAATGACAAATAACCTCACATATTACTTTAATTTCAAGATTGGACTGTCCTGTATAAGCCCGTTACGTAAGTTCTTCCTATACGAGTCAGAGTATTTTCATCCCACAGTTAATTCAGCAGACTTGCAGCCCAAAAATTAAAAAGATTAGTTCATTAAGGAATTATTCTTGCTACTTAAGTAAAAGGTTACAACAACGCTTAACTTAAAAATGTAGATGTTATGCTTCACATGATCTACTCTGGTGTTACTGAACTGATGATTGAATAAGTCCGAAATCACTGATTAATCAATGAAATGTCTAACTATTTTTTCAATCAGTGAATTTTTCACTGATTTATATTTAGAGAGCACAAAGTAGAACAATGCCGGTCATCACTCACTTACCAAGAATGTCGTCAGCTTAATTTTTGTAGTATTTTATAAATACGTGATTTAAGTTTTAAAAACTTTTGTAACGGTTCATTTCAATTCAAGTTTATTAACACCCAGCAGTTTATACAACCAATTACAGGAGTTATTTATTACATTATAATAATAGGGCGCGCGACTGTTGGTTCTCGGACTTCAAGCTTGATATTGTATTTACCTCGCGCTACGCGCTCGCTCTTTCTGCACAGACTTTTTAAAACTAAAGGTGAAACTATCGACAATAGTAATTTGGTGATTGTAAATTCTCTTTTGTAAAAGCTCCTTTGGCTTTAACGAACACATTCTCATCACGCATCTCGTGCTTCGCACTCGAGTTTATCCCTGAAATTATATATTTTCCCATAAATGTATATTATTATAATTCGTAACTTCCAATGGTATTAAAACAGACGAAATTTCATTTTCCCGTTTAAAAAAATCCGCATTATTAAAAAAATTTGGTTATCCAACGTTTTATTGGAACTTTTGTCGTTTTTCCATAAACTGAATTTGATCAATTCAAATTTTTTCTTTATTATTTGAACTTTACACACACGGACTACTGAGCAACCTTACCGTTTTTTAACTTCTAAATTACGTATATATAAATTTTTTTGAAAATGCATTATTGTACTTGAGAATATTTGAAATACTGTGAAAATGTTGCATGAAAAAATGTAACTGCTGGATTTTCCATTTTTTTTATGCTGTGAAAATTTATTTTTTGATTCATCAAGAAAATTCAGACAGACATACAGACAGGCATACAGACATACATACAGACATGCAGACAGCAACATTCGTAAAAACCTGTTTTTCGTATTCAGGGGGTCTCAAAACTTGGACATTTTACAAAAACTGGGGAAGAGGGGGGGGGGGTCAAATTTTACACAAATCTAATACCTTCTCTGATGATAATGTAAAAATGATTCATTTGTCATGAATATGTTTCTGATACATCTGTTTTTAGTTTTAATCGTAAGAAATTAGCATTAAAAACATTAAAAAATTAGATTTTTTGAAAAGCCACACACGATACGAAAAAGAAATTAAAAGACAAAAGTTGTGATTGGAATGTGTCAGAAAGAAGTTAAGAACAAATTTGGAGATCTTTTTCAAATGCACAATTTTCGTCTCTTCATCTTTTACCGTATTTTGCACAGTTTAGTCGACAAATGTACTTTTTGGATTTTTCATTATTTTGTATGCTGTCAAAATTTGAATTTTGTATTTTTTAAGAAAATTTAAAAAGTTGTTATGATAATCTTGTAGGACATTCAAAAAGCAACATTTTTCTTTTCTTGACTTTTTTTCATATCGTGCGTTATTTGGCATAAAATGTTCATGTTCGTGTGTTTTTTGGAATTTTGTAAATGATATAACTCTGGTCATTTTTGATTTTTTTTAAAAAGTTATGAGGATAAATTGTTCGACTTTTTGAATACTATGAATAGCCGTACAGAGAATTTTTGAATTTTGAAAAAAGTGGTCTTAAAAATATTCAAAATGTGCGCACTTTTTGAATTTTTATTCAAAATGGCTGGCTAACGAACTTGACTTCCAGTTTAGGACACTAAATGAGTGTACCAAAAGGCAATCGAATAGGTTATTTTTTTCAAAAGTTATCGTGTTCACAGAAAGACATACATACAGACAGACACATTAGTAAAAACCTGTTTTTCGGATTCAGGGGGTATCAAAACGTGGACCTTTGACAAAAACTGGTGGGTCAAATTTTGCACAAATCTAATACTTTCTCTGACGAGAATGTAAAAATATCGTATCGCATAGCTACTAGGTTAAAATTTATATGGATTTATTCGAACATTCCTACTTTTTATTCATAATCCTATCATCCTGTACTTTCACTCACATTTCTTATGTTATTTTAAATATTATTTTTTTTCTTTGTTAAGAACAAATTTTGTTGCAATAACACTTAGTTTAGTCATCGTTGTGTTAAATACATCAAACGTATCAGGGTAACAATTACTTGAGGAACACCCGAATTCGGTTTTTTTCAACAGTACCGCATGGTTAACTTTATCAAATGTTTTAGAGAAATCTAGGTAAATCATGTCCACTTGTCCACCAACACTTATCACTCTGGATGTATATTCAGTAAATTCAGCTAAGTTAATTAACGATTATTTTTTTGGTACAAACCTGTGCTGCTCTGGTATTAAATTTGGCTTTAGATAGGACATAAGGATTTCAGCAATACACATTCACAGCAAAAAAAAGTACTTCATTTAAGTAGAAAATTCGGCTTATTTTAAGGTGTCACAAAAAGAAGCATAGGCAATCTGAAATTAAGAATTACATCTGAACATTAAATTAAGGGAATTAGATTCCTGAAATTTAGGTCGGTACTATTTGAAATTTAGGGAGGCATGACCTGAAATTCAGGTGTGCTCGCTCTTCAATTAAGAATATATTTATACTGAAAGCTAGTGTAACCTTAAGTTAATGCACTATCCTAACTGAAATCAAGGGTAATATTCTAACTAAAAATCAGGAATTTCTCACGCCTTACCGACACTCCTCAGCTGTTTTTATATAATAGTTATTCGTTTTAGAAAATATACAAGTTGGGTTCAAACTTGTAAGAAAATACAAGAAAAGTAGGACAAATGGAAAAAAACGGTATATTGGGGGCAGGTGCGGTCCAAAATCTTCAGACAATTGCATTACGTAATGTATTGAAAGGGCGCTCATACTGCGAAGTAAAAAGTTTTGTAATAATTTAATTACTTTGATGGGTTTAATAATCCAAATATTGGCTGATAACTGGAACTGATTTTGCTGCAGCACTTTTTTAAATCTGTGAAACGAAAACTCCTTGAATGATAGAAACATAGTATCATAGCCGACGTTGACCAACCATGACCCCATGTCATCTACTTCATTTTCCATAACCTTGAAATCCTTCCTAATACCAGCTATGGCATTTTTCACTTCAGCCATGCTTTTATCCACTGTTTTTTCTCGATAATCAATTTTCTCCTCTAGCCTATCTAGTCTTTTCTCTAATAAATCCTTTAAAGAGGTAAGGTCCACCATATAACGATCGTTTTCACTCATTGCAGAACAGGTAAAGTTGGCCAGTGCTATAGTTCTTGATCCGCAACACGCAATGAGAGATCCGTCCTTTCTTTTCCTCATCCTCTCACCACAAGATTTGTGGTACTGTTTTTGGCACCCCAAACATTTCTAAGCCTCATTCGTGACGATTTAAGGGTTTGTCTCCCTGCACTGTTTGTATGAGCAAATGTTCGAGTTATGCACAGACAGTAGTGTTTTATCGCATTTATTGGCCATTTAGTGAGTTTTAAGCATAACTTTCAAATTGAAAGTTTCGTAATAAAGAACAAATTAACGTAGATAGTATAACCTGGATGATCACAAACCCGTCTTTATTGACCAAGTTGGGGTGTGTTTACATGATCACTATCTGTAGTATACGCGTATACGTGTACCATATGTACGGAGAGGGAGAAGAGCGGTGGATGATTGGGACATGAGTTCCGATATTGTATGAGGAGTTGTATTAAAGAGATTAGATAGTAATCATGTCTTCTTAATCACACCCTGAACTCGCAAACACTACACTGTGTTCATTTTTGATGTAGAGGCGACGGCTGTGCTGTAAAGCGTTAATTTTTGCGATATTGGGGCATTGACTACTAGGGCGTCGACGTGTATCGGGTTTTCGTTTGGTTCAATCTATACAGCTGATTTAAGGGGAGTAGTTTCTTTTTGTGAATTTAGAGATTTTGGTTTATTATTATAATTCTTAGAGGCTTTTTTAAATGCAGAACAGCCCCTGTAACGAAGTTTCCTTTGTTTTATCGTAGGGTTCTACTTTTTATTTTTATGTGGGCAATGGACTGGAGATTGAGAAGCTCCTTTGCTTGTTAAGTATTCGGGACCGTTACCAGAAGCATAGGTAGGGCTTTCTTAGTTTATCGGTTTCTCATGCGAGCAACCGACGTAATAGTGTATCCGTCCTCTCTGAGTTCAGAAAGAACTGAATCTTCCGGGTATGCAGTGGGTATATTCCGAATAACGAGCTTGATAGGTGGAAAGTTAATGCTTTTATACAGATATTATTGGAAGCCTTGCTGCTTTAGATTAGTTATAATTTTACGGTAGTCTTCAATATAAGACACGCGAAATGAATAAACATCTGGGCCGATGTTATATACTATGGGTGGGTACTGAGTGGACCGTTTTCAGGAGTTTATGGAGAATTGTATAGGGGTTGTTAGCCTCGTCCACAATTACATTAATAGGGGGTATTTTTCCTGGTCCTGCTGATTTTTTAGTGTTAATGTTAGGTGGATCAATAACTCCTTTTAGGTTAGGCTGCGCAGAGCTAATTACTGACGTTCTCGACGTCCTACTACTTCCTCTGATTGAAGTGACTGAGGATTGGCTACTATTATCGCTGCCCGAAGCGTTAGGCGATATTTTAGCGAGTTTTCGCTTCTTACTCCTGGTGATTACTTCTGAGAAGTTGCTTTCAACTTCTTCCGTTTCCATCCTGGTGATGGCTACTTTGCTGGGGTGGGGCTGCTTCCTCCTGGTCAGGAGGCTGGTTTTGAGCTCTGTGACATGGCTGTCATAGAGCGCAAAGTGCTTCAATTAATCGATTCGATTTAATGGAAATCAATTTGAGTGCTAGCATTTACTTCATAAGGGCGATAAATTTCTGGATCGCATTATCTAGTTTAGCAGAATGGAATATCGCCCTGCTGCCGCGTTGGAGACCCGTGTTCGATTCCCACCAGCTGTGCAATTGCAATTTAAAGAAATATATTAGTGCGAAAGAGTTCATAATCCTATAATAAATAATTCTGAATTTACTTCGTATGCTCGTGTAAAGGATACGTGTGCCATAACCTTGAACGCGACGCGGCGCAAGTTGGGTTTATTTTTTTTCGTCCACTAATTTGACTGCACCAATTTTTACTAAATCGCTTACTGATTCAGTGCGCCGATCTCTTTTGACGTTACCTATAGTCCTTTGCGAATATTGCAATCTTCTGTAGATATTAATGCAAGAAATTTAGAATTTCCTTCCACTGAAATTAGTAAGTGGCTATAATAATACAATGCTTGCTGGTTTACTACAGAGCTTAGTAAATACTTCAAACCTTTTTTAAAATAGATGTAACATTTTCAATTGTTATTCCAATGAATTTTGTAATTCGGCATGCAGTTACTAGTTACTACTCGAAGTAGTAAACATTACAAAAGTTCCGCTATGTCCCTCCATTGCAAACTAAAAATAGTAAAGTCTAGTCTGATTTTTAGAAAATATTGCAGCAAAAGGTTTCTCCGTGTGGAATAAAATAGTTCAATTTTATTTTCTACCTAAAAATAAAAAATTCATTGAAATCCTATTATAAAAGATTAATCACAGTTTCAGATACAGAAATCATCCCTTGGTGTCGTGTATTATTTTATGTTAAAATTTTATAACACTCATTAAATATGTATAACATAGAAAAGATAGGATTTTCATTTATTCTTTTTCATAAAAAGATAAATAGGCGCGCGCAAGACTGCTAGTATATGTTTAATAAGCTAATCAAACCCAAGCTTAAAGTCAAATACCTTGGTTTAATATTACACTCTAAACTTAATTTAAAAACACACATTGATAATACGGGACAGAAAGTCCACGGAATTATGGAAATCTTAAACTGTTTAATACGAAGGAAAAGTAAACTTAGAATTAAAAATAAAACTCTTTTGTACAACTTAATCATCAAACTGATGATGCTCTATGCAGTACCGGTCTGGAGTAGTACCTGCCAGGAAAATATTTCAATGTTACAACGGCTAAAAAATAAATGCACCAGAATGATAGCAGATGCACATTGCAGTGAAAGAAATATAGGTGTAAATGAAAGACTTGGGATTCCACTTATAGAAAGAGACATTTTTAAATGAATACTGAAGTTTTACGAAACTCAGATGACGAAGCACGTTCAAAATGAAATACAAAATACCCTATCATCTATTGATAAAATAATCAAATGCGACACCTCAGCATCTTTAACTCTTATCTGTAGTCCTGGGATTGGATGCTAGAAATTTTGAATGAGGGTGCCGGGCATCATTTAGCTCTGGAAACATAGAAAAATTCCATGGTTGGGAGAATTTAAAGTATGAGATCAGAGCAGAAGTCGCGTAATCGGCGCCCTTCCCTGATTTTAGAATAGCGATTGGATTCGCGATTGGATTCGGTGTGGGCATCTGAAGATCCACAGCGTTTGCAACGTTGACTGGATTTACAATGTTTGCTAATGCGTCCAAAACGAAGGCAATTGAGACACATTCTTGATCGAGGGATGTAGGAGATGTAGGACAGTCTTTGAGGATTCAAATTTAGTTTCCTGGGTTTCGGGGTCTTTCATTTTTCTGTTTACACGGAAGGCATCCAGAACTATGACTCTTTTCCTGAGTGGACATAAAACCTGAAGATTCTGAACAATTTCTTCCCTAAAAATATCATTGGCTACGCCGCGAATTACACCCTTGTAAGTTGCAAAACTGCCTGGATTGAGGGTTGTGAAGCCGTTGATTTTTTTGGGGATTTCTTCAAGTAGCATATTAGCTAACTTGGCGGACTTATCAATGACCTTGACTTTCCCGAAACCACTGCCACAAACGTCTCTAATATGGCCGAGAAAGTATTTTTGGAAATGACTGCCGGTCGTATCAGCAGCAAGATCTTTTTTCGCGTTTTCCGAATTAATTTTAGGTTGTATTATGATTGGGCACTCGCCTGATTCGAATTCGCTGTAGCGAAGCTGGGTGTAGACTTTAGGGAGCGGGTTAGTGGATCTTCCGGCACCGAGCTTGGAATCGGCAATGGTTGCAGAAATCGGGGATGGAACCGAGTGGGTTTTAGAGCGTCGACGATCGGGGGTGGAATTAGTACGGGGTTTGCCACCGTCAGCTGTCACTGTCGTGTCCAGTTTGTCATTTTCACTTATCTCTGTCGTGTCCATTAAGGAATTATCAAATTCATAATCTGAGGGGAGAGAATTTTCCGTTTACTTTTTCCTTTTCTGAGCGCATTTTGACTCGTTTGTGGCAGATCCCTCGCGCCAGATTCAACATCCTGAGAAAGAGGAGGATAAGGGGGCTTCTTCGTGGGACTGCTCTCGCCACCCGACGAGGATTCATTAAAGGAGGCCTTGCCTCCGAAAAAGTTTTAGAAATCAGAACCTAAGGAGATACGTACAAATAGAAGAAAACTGAGCACGTGGCTCTTTAAAAATGGCTTACGCCTGTCGGTGAAAATTGTAGGTTACCCACCGTGCCCCAGGCCTGTCTGCCGCTGCGGTCACACCTGGATAGAAAGGGAAATAGCTTCAAGCACCGGAAAACTGGAGGAAAGGTTAAAGCCGAAACTCAGAGTCTTTATGATCGAAAACATCGAAAACAAAAATCAATTGCACCAAGTAAGTCTCACTTCTCTTTTTAGAAGTTATGTAAAGAAGACACAACATATTTGGGGATTTTTCTTTAGTTGTATCATATAGTACTGCTCTTTCGATTTAAATTGAGAGTTGCAGAGTTCAATTACCAATTTTCTTTACCAAGTTACGCCAATTTGAAATTACAATATATTTCCTATTATGTCTTGAGCATTTGCTTTAAATGCTTTGAGGCAGAATTTTTCCACTGGGTGTTTTCTGTTGGAAATTTGTACTTGGGGTTGTGCGGGGTTGCTGATTACGAATCTGAAGTCGAGATATTAAAATTTTCAAATTCAATGGAACATATCTCGTAATTTCAAATTGGCGTAACTTGGTAAAGCAAACTGGTAAATGAGCTCTGCGACTCTCAAATTAAAGAGAAAGATCAGTACTATATGATGATTTTTGGGTACATAACCTTAAATATCTTACAATCCTGACGTGATGGGCCAATTCTGACCTCGAACTCGTATTCTACGTAAAAAATTACTTCGGAAATGACCCTCCACTTTTGAACAACTGGCATGACCCCATTATTTGCAGGCCTGTGATAATTAGTTAGGTTCAATGAAGTAATTTTTTTTAAATTAAAAACTTTGGTAACAAAAATTAGTATTTTTTTAATTAAAGAATTTTGTTTAAAGTTAAAGACAAATTTTCATTCAAACAGTAAAACATTCTGATGAACGACAAAAAGAAAGGAGTCTAAAAAATAATTCTTTAAGTCAAAGAAAACATTGTTTTACTGAGATCCAATACATATTTTTCTTTGATTCCAACAAACTTGTTTTAAGTAAAACAAACTTTTTTCTGAGTGTAAATGGACAATGATGTTTTCAGAAAAAATTTTGCCATTTTTTCCTATTTGTTGCTTTTATAAACAAATTATATGAACAAATGTAGAATATATGCATTTGTGAATGAAAAGAAAGCGTTTTAATCGTATTTATGCTTTTTTTGTTTTGCAGGAGAATTTATTGATCACGCAGCGTCAGTTTGCCTTTTCAAAGATGTCGAAAAAATTGTGCCACAATTAGGCTTGCAAAAATAATTACACAGCCACACAAAAAAAAGTATGCGGATCTGGTAACAAGACACACGTATTCCTATGGATTTTGGGGCGCTGAATTCAAGTTCGGTATCAAAAATCACCCATCACGACATGGTTGAGCCATAACCTCAAAAAATGACGAAAAATCATGCACGGAGGCAAATAAATTTGAAAAAAATGCCAGTGATGCAAATTTTCACTTCAAAAACATGTCGAAAACTGTGAAGGATCAACCCTTGTCTGATATCAACTTATTTAACATGACTTTACCCAACAGAACCTAACCTCACCTGAATTAACAGAAATTTATTGAACTACACGTAAAGCACTGGAACCATATTTTCCCAGTAGCAAATGTGTGCTACATCGAATTGGTCAACTCGAGCCTAACCTAGAAATAAATCTAACCTAGCCTAACCTAACCTCACGAAACTCAATTAAACTGATTGTGTTGTCCCGTTGTGTTTGCGGTACCGTTTCATT
>NC_046657.1:100460098-100465041 GCF_010883055.1 Belonocnema kinseyi | reverse complement strand
AAACCTGACCTAACATAACCTAACTTAACTTCACGTAACACAATTAAACTCATTGTGTTGTCCCGTTGTGTTTGCGGTACCGTTTCATTCAGCTTCGGCTTACCCTACGTAGACGTTTAACCTATCCTAACCTAACCTAGCCGAATGAAATTCAATCACACGTGTAGCAATGTAAGTGTACGGTTCTCAGTCTTAAATGTGTGCTATATTTAATAGGTTAACTCGATCTTAACCTACAAATGAATCTAACTTAACAGAACGAGGTTAAGATCGAGTTGACCTATTAAATATAACACACATTTAAGACTGAGAACCGTACGCTTACATAGCTACACGTGTGGTTGAATTTCATTCGGCTAGGTTATGTTAGGTCAGGTTTTGTTAGGTTAGGATAGGTTAAACCTCTATGTAGGTTAAGCCGAAGCTGAATGAAACGGTACCGCAAACACAACGGGACAACACAATCAGTTTAATTGTGTTTCGTGAGGTTAGGTTAAATTTCTAGGTTAGGCTCGAGTTGATCTATTCGATGTAGCACAAATTTGCTACTGGGAAAATATACTTCCAGAGCTTTACGTGTAGTTCAATAAATTTCTGTTAATTATGGTTAGGTGAGTTCGGGTTCTGTTGGGTAAAATTATATTAAATAAGTTGATATCGGGCAAGGGTTGATCCTTCACAGTTGTCGACATGTTTTTAAAGTGAAAATTTGCATCACTGGCATTATTTTGAAATTTATTTGCCTCAGTGCATGATTTTTCGTCATTTTTTGAGGTTATGGCTCAACCATGACGTGTGGGTGATTTTTGATACCGAATTTGAATTCAGCGACCCAAAATCCATAGCAATACGTGTGTCTTGTTACCAGATCCGCACACTTTTTTTTGTGTGGCTGTGTTATTAGCAGGTCTGGGGCAATTTTCGAGTACTTTCAAAATGGAGGTGGTATTTCATAATTGATTTTTTTTCTATTACTTTTGTGAAAATAAGAAAATAAATGCTGTCATATTTTCTTTACTTTAATTTAAATTAGGCTGCGCTTACATGGTTTTACTCCAGAAAAATAGTCCTGCTACAGCACACTGTCAGTAGCCGGATGAATTTAATCCAGAAAATTAATTCCCCTAAAGCAGTGTCAGTAGCCGGAGCAGTTTACCCGAAGAAATTTGTCCGGCTACTGATACAATATAATTTTTAACGACGCGTCGAACGCGGCCTATTTCTTTATAATATTGCTTGTTTTATGTTCCTACAGTTAGTTACGCTTTCGCGAATCACAATACTGTTTTGGTAAAAAGAAATAATGTTACAAAAACCCACTAAATTTATGTTTTGTGCTTAATCTAAGGACTAGAAATTACAAACTATATGGCTGAAATGAAATAACTATCAATTAATATGTGATATGGCATTTTATACTTCATTTTGAACGGTGCTTCGTTCTTTTTAAGTAGTTTCGCCTCCTGCATATCAGGTACATTATTTATTGGATTCTCGTAGAAATTTTTTGTCCTATTGTATATTTCTGTTTCTATATCAGGTAAATTTAGTTTTCTATGGAGATCCGCGTTTCTCTCTCTAGGTTTTGGATTAGTTGTCATTCTAATGCATCTGTTTTGAATTCTCTGGATTTTAAGTATATTGCTTTTGCTTGTACTACTCTAGACTGGTACCGCGTAGAGCATTAGTGCTTTAATAATAACGTTGTACATGATAGTTTTGTTTTTAATACTAAGCTTACTTCTCCCAATTATCAGACAATATAAAATACCTATCATTTTTGTCACTTTAGCTTTAATCGCTTTAACATATGCAGTAAAGTTCCTTCTATATTGCAATATTAAACCTAGGTATAACACTTGTAACTTTGGTTCTATAATTTTATCACACATTATAAATTCAGGTATTTTTTCTTTCTTATCCTTATGTGTAAAAACTATCAGATCAGTCTTATCAGCGTTAATTTTAAGCTTCCATTTATCGAAAAATTCTGCAACAATGGTCGCATATTTCTGCAGTCTAACTACAGCAAGTCTTTTGCTCATAGATGCCATATACGCAGCCGTATCATCGGCAAATAATGAGAGCAATAGTCCTATCATTCGCGTTATATCATTTATAACTTGAAAAAAACGCATAATTATGGAAAATCGTAGAAAACATTGTTTCAACAAATAACTTGTTTATCAAAAATTTTGTTGTTTAATATATAATATTAGAACATCTTTAGCTAATGTTACTCTATGAAACCAAGGCGTTTTCAACCATTTTCCTGTTATTGATGAGCACCGGGAACTTCAAATAGATAAAATGGTCATTTTTTTCGTCACATTTGTTTATTTATAAAAAATTGAAAACTTAATTAAGAATTGAGGCTCGACAACTCTCTTAGAAATCTTACAGACTTTCTTTTCTTTTTGTTCAATTCGCTCAGTATTTGTGGGCTGTACGTTATTTTGAACCAAAAATATCATTTTTTTCCCAACGTGGTCCGGGAATGTGAAAATGAGATCATATAAACTCGATTACGATTTAGGGAAATCATAGAAGTATAAAAATTATTGTTAGCGTAATTATACGAAACTTTACAATTATAATAAGAAAACTTAATATCTTTAGAACAAGAATTGGTATATTCAATAGTAAAGATTGATATTTTATGTATAGAATAAGAAAAATTGATGATATACTTAAATAATATAAAAGCAACTATAGTAGTTAATAGATTGATGTACAGAAGTTAATATAGTGAATCGGAGAACTTCGTGTTTCCGCTAAACTGGTCAAGATTCATGTAGGGATACATTATATTTACATACATTATAAATTTTTTGTGATATTCAACTTGTAAATTATACAAATTATTAATTGAAAATTTCAAGAATTATACCACTCAGGTGTTGAGCATCAGATTACAAAGCATTGCTAAAGATTCTAGAAGGTTAAATATATTTTTAATGATTTTTGAACGCTTTACAAAGATTTAATGGATTTGAACGATTTAAAAAAGGCGTGTACATCACTAGTTTAAAAATATTTCACAACAATTTCACAAGACTTTTAAATATTTCAAAACTTTTAAAAAGGGTGCAAGTGCACCACATTTCAAAGATTTTCGGCTTTTTTACAAAGTAGTTACATTTTCGACTGGAGATGAATTTAAACAACAATTATGCATCTTCAACTAAAAAATGATGAATTCGCAACGTTCAATATAAAAACTTTCTATTATAATTTAAAAATGTTTCTTCTTTGAAAGAATAGGTACTTCTAACTCTAAAAACTGCTTTATTTTAATTAAGACATGCAAGAAATCCAATACTTTACAAGGTAAGATTTCCCAAGGGAAATCCCCACTCCTATAGCTCTAACCAATCTCTCATCTCTCCCCTCTTCGTGCATACCTCATTGGCTCGCTCAACCTTGTCGAAGTGCACAAAATAGCGGGAAATCAGTTCTTATCTTATATTCTCTCGTGCTTCTGCAGAATACGTCACTCACTCTTTCGTGCTTTGTTACGGAAACTCAAATCCTCTCATCATGGTTGAAGAAGTCGCTGCAGTACCTGTTATTGCTACGCCAGTGAAGAAATCTCCGGCAAAAAAAGCAGCATCCAAACCGAAGATTGCTAAGCCTAAAATTGCCAAGGCCGCACATCCACCAGCATCCCAGATGGTTTTGACTGCGGTCAAGGAGCTTAAGGAACGCAAAGGATCTTCTCTTCAGGCCATTAAAAAGTTCATTGCTGCCAAGTACCTCGTTGACCCAAAATCTCAGGCCCATTTCATCAAGAAATACCTTAAATCTGCCGTGGCTAGTGGCGCTTTGGTTCAGACCAAAGGATCTGGAGCTGCTGGATCTTTCAAGTTGCCAGTAACTACGAAAGTTGCTGCTGAAGGCAAGCCAAAAGCCCCAAAGCCAAAGGCACCAAAAGCGAAATCTAAGCCATCTGCCAAGAAGAGTCTCAAGGTAGCTGTTGCTCCTAAGACCAAAAAAGCTATTGCTCCCAAGGCCGCAAAAGTTGCAAAACCGAAAACTGCTGCTAAGAAACCTGCCATCACCAAGAAAACGGGCAAGGCTCCAACTTCCAAGCCCAAGAGCCCCAAGGCCAGGAAAGCTCCAACTAGCAGGGGCACACCCAAGAAGTAAATTTCATTCCTGATCATAACATTTTCAACAATCGGCCCTTTTCAGGGCCAACACTTTTTTTTACGAGGAATTTCAAATCTGTTTTCACTTTCGTTTTTAATTAGGTTCTGTTTAGCAAAATCTATTAAAAACAAGCTTATCATCAACTTATTTTCAACAAGTTAATTGCAGATTACTAAGATATATTAACTACTATATCAAATATTTATTTCACATAAACAGAAGTGCCGTAACAGTACACATTAAATATTTTATGTATTTCAAGTTATTACATTAAAATTAAAATTGTTTGATCAACTATAGTTCGCATCGATACATATTGTATTTCACACAATTGATTTAATGTATGATAAAATGTTTAGATGATATTGTTCAACTTTCTTTAATGAATATTTATTGAAATAAGCTATAGTTATACATATGACTATGTTATCTGTTAATACTTAATGATTAATAGGTAGTTTCAAAATTAATAAGAAAAATTAATATAATGCTTGAAAGGTGGAAGAATTAAGCAATTACTATATTTTATTGCAAGTTTTATAATAATTACCGAAAATAAAAATATTTGTATATAAATATTTTTTTATATAGTTTTGGTCCTATTGCACGGGAACAATTTCAATTCATTTTTATTCTCATTTAATTTAATAAGTGAGTATAATTTTATGTAATACCATTGAAAAAGAATGATTATTGTTATTAGTGAATATAATTATTATTAGGAGTAATTATCAAAATGAAATGAATGTTTCAATTAAAAGTGCTATCAAATATAATAACTAATCATACAT
>NC_046657.1:100452612-100459998 GCF_010883055.1 Belonocnema kinseyi | reverse complement strand
AATTCCAAACTTAAGAAATTTCAAATAAAAATTGTGAAAATTATAGAATTTTTAATTGTAAAACTAAAAACTTACCTAATTTGTAATTCTAAATTCTCAAAACAAAAACACCCTTTAATTTAAAAGACTGACAATTTAAATTTCGAAAAAGTACAAATGAAATCTCTTGAAATTTGAAGATTCATAAATCAAAATTGTTGACTTTTGATGGTGAAATTTCACAGATTGTGAGTGAAATTTCACTGATACAACTAGCCTCTCTAATGGAATTGTTTAAACTCTTAAATCGCCTATATTTAAACATTTTTGTATGAAAGCTTTGAAGTTCAAAGAGTTTCAAGTTTTAAAATTGTTAACTGTAAACAAAATTGAATGTTTTAAATCCAAAGCTGATGAAATTGTAGAATTTTAAATTGTTGATACGATTAAATTTATTTAGAAAAAATAACATGATAAAATATTTAAGTAAAATTTTATACTACCATCACATCAATTGCTCAAACTGTTTAGTAGAAAATGTATGTAATTTGTTAAAAATTCGCCTTTTTTTATAGATCTTAGTTGAAAATTCAACTATTTGGATAAAAGTTTATACGTTTTGTTGAAAATTATTTTGTTTGGTTGAAAAATGGACTTTTTTATTTGAAAATAGTGTATTTCGTGTAATTTTTTTCGAAATAGTCGAAAAATAGTGTCATTGTTACAAAAAAGTGTAAAATAGTTTAATAGTGTGGTGAGTCCGAGGCCCGTAGTTAGGAATTCAGTCGCTGCTGGAAATTAGTACAAATTTCTAATCATTCAAATTAAGAGTATTTCAAATTTGAAGTTTTAAAGATTTTAAGTTATACAAAACCTCTGTCAAGTATCTCCGAAGAGTTTTAATTGTAATTGATTTATTTCTTGTTTATCTGCTAAATTTGATAATGTTATAAATTATCTAGGTCCATTTAACAATTTTTATAAACTCTTAATATTCAAAAATCGGTTATTATGGATGTAAAAATGGATTGTTTTTAATATCAGGATTTATTTAAAATTACTTTATTTTATTGGGATATAATTTTTAATGTAATTATAATAATTATAAATTTAAGCTATATTTTTGATAAACTTAAATCTTAATTTAAAAATAAAATTTTTAATTATTCGTAAACAAATTGATTTTCAGTTAATTTTAATTGTGAGTATAAAACATTAAACTTGCATTAATTATTTCATTTCATATCATTATAGTAACAAAAACTAAACATTGGTTAGTTCTGGGTCAGAGCCGAGTAGCTCCGATCTACTCGCCTGGAATCGCTAGTAAACACCAGGATCACTCTGGTGTAACAGGTGCTCCGCGGGGTCTGCAGTTGTCTCTCAGGCATGCACTTGAAGCGTGAACAAACAAAAACGGAATAGACTAGAATGAGTTAGTTCGCACCCACCGTCATCCCCAAAATCGGCGCTATAGAAGAGTTTCACTGTAGAAATGTTCTCATGATTGCAGCACGTTTAACAAGTATTGACTTAACATATTAGTTGTTGGCGTATGTGTGTACAGGGTGTTCTTTTCATCTTGTGACATTAAAATATAACGTTTTCTACGTTTCATAAAAATGGCAAAATTCGTGAAAGTTATAAATAAAAAAATTAGTTTTGAAAATATAAAATGATCATGTGTTATTCTAATTTAAACTAAATGAGTTTCAGGCAACAAAATTTTTAACCTTAGAAAAAAATGGTGATCTAGCCCAATTCAAAGAATTAATTTTTTTTAAATGAAAAACAAATTCCTTTATTAGGCAGGATTTTGTAAAATAATTTTCAATTTAATATTCTTACTTGCTACCTGAAATAGTTAATATCTTGTTTTATATTTTTATGTTATTAATTGGTAATGTAAGGCTTTCCGCGTACTGTAGCGCGCATATAATGTTGTTATTTTAAATAATTAAGTAGAAATTTAGGTTATCTTAAAATAAAATTAACAAAATTAAGTGTTTCAGTCAATCGACATTTTCTTGATAATTTAAAAAAATTGTATGCGTTTTAAAGCAAAATATTTAAGAAAAAAGAATTCAATGAAATTTTTAAAAAGTTTATTAAGAATGAATTTAATTTTATAAAAGAACAATTAAAAAACTTATATTTACACATTTTTAAAATAAAATAATTGAGAATGCAAGAAGGAAGCAAACAAAAATTTTTCAGCCGACCACCGTGAGATCGTTTTTAACCTGCAAGTTCTTGAACTAAAGGGTTCTTTACAGAATTCTGGTTTCTTCTGATTTCGAAGTATTTTATATTTAAAATTAAAATAAAGTATCGAGCATTTTTTAAATAGGTGATATTTAAACTAGCGATCAATTTTATCTACATATTTTAAATTATTTTTTAGGAATTGTTATTTTAAATTAAAAACTGAGTTAAAAAGTATTATAAAATAATTAAATAAATCAAAAACTGTGCGTTTTACAAAGTTTTTTAAAAATCAGAAAATATTTATTTGTCACTGAGGTTATTAAAGCGTCTTTGAACTTAAAAGTTCTTTATTTTTTATATGCTTTAGATAGTTTTTTAGCAGATTAAATTTTTAAAGAAAAAAGTATTGAGCCCTTTGTAAAATAAGTAATGTTCAATTATTTTTTGCATATTTTATATTGTTGTTTTAGAAAAGCAATTCCACATTCAAATCTTTGTAAAAAAAGGTATGATAAAAGAATTCGATAAATTGAAAACTGTGCGGTGTATGAAAATTTTCGTATAGCAGAGCATAATTTTTTGTCATTGATGTTATTAAAGCATTTTTGTGCTTAAAACTTGTCTTTATTATTTATTACCTTTGGGTCGTTTTCAAACGTTTTAAATATTTAAAAACAAAAAGTATTAAATGCCTCCTTAAATAAGTGAAACTTACTTAGCTTTTTCAAATATTTTTAATTATTGTTTCAGAATGTTATTTTGCATTCAAAATTGAGTAAGAGAGTATTATATACAATAAAAGAGTTGGATAAATTGAAAACTACGAATTTTACGGGGAATTTTTATCTATAGTTCATTACTTTTATATATTTTAAAACGTTTAAAAATATATTAAGAAAAAAAGTATCGAGCCTTTTTTGAAAGAAGTAAAATTCAATGCTAAAATTTTTCTAAATTAAAAATGGTAAATTAAAGTTGAGTTCAACAACTTTTAGTTTGAAGTTGGCTGAGGCTCACCATATGAGTTCAGTTGAGGCACTAGTCTATTGCTCCGATACTACATATTCTTATATCAAGAAAATATATTCTTGAAGTGTATCAGAAATGATTTCTTGGAAGTAAACTATGTTCTGAATTTGAATACATCTCTATATGAAGTCACGCTATAAAGTTTTAGAAAAATAAAATGCGATATTCTGTCTAAGAATACATTTTCTTAGATTAAGAAAATGTACGCTGGTTCCAAGCATACGTTAGCAAGTTCTTTCTAATTTTCTTCAAGAAATGCCTAATATCGGCAAAGAAGAATCGTTTTTTATTTTTCCCCTGTAAATCGTGAAAAGTTGTCATATTCCAAAAATTCTTAAGTTAAATTGCCGTAAAATAATTCATGAAAATATATTCTGTGAACTGAAAAATATTTACTGCGTGTCAGAAATACCAATCAAATAATTCGAGAAAATGTATATTCTTTAAGGCCATGTGATGAGTATAACAGCTGATGAAGTCAGCCCTAAGATCAATATTTTTTCATCCATATTGAAAAATAAAAGTTTAAATAACGCAAAATTTTTTTTCTCGAAAAATGTTAATAAATATTGAAGGATCGTTTGTGGCCTGGCAAAGAGTTGGAGGAAGAAAAAAGTTTATTTATGCTAATAATGATTATCGACGGACACATTTAGGTTTTACATCAGAAGATTGACTTTTAACTTTCTCTGACGGTAATCATG
Organism: Belonocnema kinseyi; assembly: GCF_010883055.1. NCBI lineage: Eukaryota > Metazoa > Arthropoda > Insecta > Hymenoptera > Cynipidae > Belonocnema > Belonocnema kinseyi. Next base: position 100,456,078 of record NC_046657.1, on the reverse strand, counting down.
TAATCTGTTTTACCCACAGACCCCTACAAGTTCGAAGTTGTCTACTTGCCGCGCTACCCAGTGGGCACAAAATATGACGTCTTTACGACAACGTCACGACAGATTTAGTCAAACTTTACGACATCCTATGTCCATGTCGTTTCGGTGTCTTTGCGATATCGTAAAGACATCATCAGATCATACGACTTATTTACGATATCGTAAAGACACCTCAACGACTTGGACACAGAATGTCGTAAAGTTGTCGTAAAGGTGTCGTAACGACGTCGTAAAGACGTCGCCAAACTTTATGCCCACTGGGTAGTGCTGCTTTGACACAGCTGATACCAGACTGATACGTATGTCAGACCAAATATGTTTATTTGAATTTCAAGTCCAAACATTAGTTTTCGCATTATTTGTGCATAATGTTCGTGAGTTATTTTTGTTGTTTTGCCCCACTTTGATCAATATAAACCTCATAACTAGCCCATTGACAACATTGCAAATTGCTTGCAGGCATGGACATAGGAAACACGGGACTAGACATGCCATCCTAACATGGGCGAGCGGGGTTGAATCCACGGGAGGGGTGAGAATTCCATGAGAGGGGGAGAGCCGCCATCTTACGATGTGCCATTTGATTATGCGCACGAGAAATTTTGCCGACAAACTGTGCATGAAAATATAAACAATTGGGCGCTGCCATGTTTGTCGCGGGACATCAAAAGGTGGCGGACCTCCCCGCTCATTGCATCACCCCCGCAATGACATGCCTAGTCCCTTGTTTCTTGTGTCCATGCTTGCAGGGTTTGACGACATCACGGTCGGTATTTCTCCAAAATACTAATTAAAAAAAAACTTTTTTCAATATTCTAATTATTTAGGACCAGAGATACATTCTTGCATGCAGAGAACAAAGCAGAGACATAGACTTTATTACCTCTTCTTTTATTTCCCAAACTTTCAGAGCGATACCTCATTTCGTTTAGACGTAAGTTGGGAAAGAAAAATTAAAGACCAGGTTTGGTCACGTGGCCCTCTCGTCACATGGCCTTAAACTGAAAAAAATATTTATTCCAAGACAACAATCAGTGTTTTGTCAAAGTGTACACAAAAAAATGGGATGAATACGAAAAAAATCATAAACAGTTCATGCCTAGGTTTATTGTTTCTTTAGACCAGTGGTCGGCAAACTTTTTGCAAACTTTTCAGGAAAAGGCAGGTTTGACCCCAGAAATTGTTTTCATCTACCGCGCTTTGTTCGTCAATGCTACGATTTTTTTGAGATGGGGTGCTTTTCCTTGAGAAGGGTTTATTATTAGACGAGATACTGAATGTGAATAAAAAGTTAAAAATGAATTTTGTTTTAAATTATTATATTAACGATTTATAGTCTTGAAATCGAAAACCGACTTTTGCGATTACTTTCATCTAAACTTGTACTTGGGAAGTTAAAAATAAATGATTTGATGGAATATAATGAAAACTCAATAAAATTGAGTAACTATAAGTGTTATTATGCATGTATTAGAACGAAATACCATTTTCACGTTAAAACATTTTGTGGCCCTGAAAAGGGCCAATTGTAAAAGCAGTAACTGTATTTGAAAGTTAAGCCTTCTTTTCAGTTTTCTTGGGCAAAAGAACAGCCTGAATGTTAGGCAGAACTCCACCTTGAGCGATGGTGACATCAGAGAGAAGTTTGTTCAATTCCTCATCATTTCTGATGGCCAATTGCAAGTGACGAGGAATGATCCTCGATTTCTTGTTGTCACGTGCGGCATTTCCAGTCAATTCCAGAACTTCAGCGGCCAAATATTCCATGAGAGATGCCAAGCAAGCTGGTGCTCCGGCTCCTACTCTCTCAGCATAGTTTCCTTTACGAAGGAGACGATGGAGTCTACTAACGGGGAACTGAAGTCCAGATCTGCTTGAACGGGTCTTTGATTTGCCACACTTTGAAGAACCTTTATCACGACTAGACATTTTTAGATATTTTTTCAACACACGATGTAACCACGTAAAGTCTGACGAAGTATTAAATAAAACTAAAAAGGGGTGGGGGTGAGGGGGCCCCAACTATCGCCCCCTCTCGTGAGATCCAATGCACGGAAGTGGACGGCTGGCGCGGCAAAGCCGTGCCAGTCGCGCGCTCATGCATAATTATCTCCTCGAACAATGATCGGACTGGAAGAAGTTGTCGTGCCTTACCCGTTTGGGCATTGTTACACAATCTGCGAGAAATTTGACATTACTTGAACTAAGAGTGACGTTTATTATATGTGGGAAAAAAACCCGCAAGTGGGAAAAAACCACAAAATTTGATAATTTATTTTATGCGAGAAAAGTAAATAAGAAGAGTCGGAAGGGGTAGAGGGGTCGAAGAATAATATTCGTTATCAGACTCATTTCATGAGGAAGTCTTTTGGCATCACGTGCTTGAGAAGCGGATCAAAATCATATTTCCCGAGAGAGGAGATATTTTTATACGGTGATTACGATGCTGATTTATAGAATTTAGTGGCGGTTTCTTTGATATATTCTAAAATATCAGGTAATATTCAGGTTTAAGACTCGAGTGTCTATTGATAATAGGGCTTAAACTCGAGATAACCCCGAGAGCTTTCCCTTTAGTTTCATGGATATGCTGCTTCCAGTTAAGACGTTCATGAAATTTACCCCCGAGAGCGCTTTTAAGAGATTTACCATATTTATTTTGATAACTTGAGAGGGTGTGTTTTTATTGTGTGTGGGTTGAGGAATAGTTTTATTCTGAGGAGCATGAATTTTATTAGCGATTGGTGTCTTAGCTTGAATATTAGTAATTTTATGTTTTAACTGTCTTCATAGTTTTAGGCTTTATCGCGCATGCCTGTAATGTTCCGACGGCAACTGTGCTGTAGAGTTGTAATGTTTGCGGTGGCGGGGCACTGTCTACTGTCGGCGAGAAAACTATAGGCATCTGCCTTTGAAGCTTAACAACTCAGTCAAAAAAATGTCAGCGCAACAAAAAAGCAGTCATATAAAAGCTGAAAGTGTTTTACGTAAATGAGAATGAAGACGTTTATGTAAAAAAAAATTTGTGCATAGCAGTCTGAAAAATGTAAAAAAAAGTAAGGATTTTCGGGTACATTTAATGACAGTCAAGTTTAGAGCATTATTTCTTACACAAGAGGTGATGGGAAATTTTTAAAAAAATTCATGAATATGAGGAAAACCGTTGTGAACCAGTTGGAGTTGAGAAATTTGAAAAATAATCAAAATTGTTGCTTCAAAGTACAAAAATGTGAAACTAGATTATCTTCAGTTCTAATACAAATATTAAAGCGATTCAAACTGCAAACTGTAATTGATAGGCTCTGTATTTATTTTCAATCACCGGTAAGGATGTGTCAGTCTTATTTTTTTGTGAAAATCGCGATATTTTTAGACATTTTTTGTTGGAAAACAATGGACAGAAAGCAGGTGGGGGGGGGGGGGGGGG
>NC_046657.1:100448252-100452512 GCF_010883055.1 Belonocnema kinseyi | reverse complement strand
AAAACAAAAAAAGGCCCCCCCCCCTGGTTTCTGTTACTTGTTTTAAATCAAAAAAAGGTCGGAAAAAAGTACGGAAAGCCTGGCTGCTCTAAATTTGAAATGATTCTGCGATAATCTTCGATATAAGATACGCGAGCAGAACGTATGTCTGAGCCAGGGCTGTGAACTATGGGTTTATGGTGCGTAGACTCTTTTAATAATTTATGAAGGACTGTAAAGGGGTGATTTCCCTCATCTGCGATAACATTGATTGGGGGATTTTTTCCGGTCCTATAGTTGTACTTGGAATTTTATGGGCAGGTTTTAACTTTTTATTCGGGGGAAATTGTGAGTTAGATACTGATCTACTCATGACTGACGTTTTTGACGTCCTGCTGGTTCCTTTGATTGAGGTGACCGAGAATTGGCCACTGTGAACGCTATCTGAAGAGTTAATTCCTTAGATTCCTTAGTGGGAGCAGTGGTATGGCGCAACGTAGTTGGGGATACACAGACGATTCCTGCGTTTTGCCGACTGGATGCAACAATCAGCTTTAGTCCACACTACAGTTTGTGTCCATTGAGGCGCTCTTTTTTTTTTCTTTATTGATCATATAACAAATTTTTTAATTTACAACAGGTATACATTCATACGATATTGTCTATTCTTATAACAGATTTAGGTGTCTAGTTCGATTTATCGAACGCGGCCTACTTGTTCATATTTTTGTGCTTTTGCGAATCATAATACTGTTTGGGTAAAAATTTTTCCATCAAAAACCCACTAGATATATACATTTTGAGCTTAAACCTAGGGACTAGAACTTACAAACTATGATGCTGAGGTGACGCATTTGACCTATTTATAAATATATGATATGGCATTTTATATTTCATAGTAAACGGTGCTTCGTTCTTTTTAAGTAGTTTCGCCTCCTGCATATCAGGTACATTATGTATTTGATTTTCATAGGCATTTTTTGCCCTATCATATATCTCTGTTTTTATAGAAGGCATATTGAGTTAACTATAGAGATTAATATTTCTCTCTCTAGGTTTTGCATCAGCTATCATCCTAATACATTTGTTTTGTACTCTCTGTATCTTAAGTATATTACTTTTAGTTGTATTGCTCCAGATTGGTGCCGCGTAAAGCATCAGTGCTTTAATAATGACATTGTACAAAATGGTTTTGTTTTTAATACTAGGTTTACTTATTCTACAGATCAGACAATATAATATACCTATCATTTTGGTCACTTTTCCTTTAATCGCTTTTACATGTGCAGTAATGCTCAGTCTATAATGCATTATTATGCCAAGGTATAACACTTGTAACCTTGGTTCAATAATTTTATCACCCTTAATGAATTCTAGTATTTTTTCATTCTTATCTTTGCGCTTGAAAATAATTAATTGAGTCTTATCAACATTAATTTTAAGTTTCCATTTGTCAAAAAATTCCTTAACAACGTTTGCATATTTCTGCAGTCTAACTACCGCCAGTCTTTTGCTCATTGACGCTGTGTATGCAGCCGTATCGTCTGCAAATAATGAAAGTAGCACACCTATCATTCGTGGTACATCATTTATATAGAAAATAAATAGGATTGGACCCAGAATTGAACCTTGCGGTACTCCTGCAACGGTATTTCTTTTTGGTCTAAAACAAAACTGTTCCGGAATTAGTATTTTATTTTTTTCTTCAAAACTGCTTATCCTATTATATATAATTTTCTCGAATAATTTGCCTAGAGTAGGCGAAAGACTAATTGGTCTATAACTTGCAGGGAAAAGTTTGTCCTTTCCTGCCTTATGAAACGGAAGAACATTCGCAATTTTCCAGTTCTCTGGGAAGTATGACAACATCAGGCACGAATTAAAGATATATGTTAGTTGTACAAAGACTTTTTTCGGCAAATTTTTTAAAACAATATTTTGTATCCCATTCAGGCCTGGAGTCTTTCCGGATCCTGTGCTGAGTATTGCTTTCTTAATTTCGCTCGGCCTAACCAGTTCTATATCCTCTTTATTAATTATTTCGTTTTGAACCCGTTTATATTCAGCGTTGACCAACCTCTCGGTGTCATCGTCCTCTAAGTTATCCGTTAAATGATGGACCTTCTCATAGTGCTCTGCCAGTGCATTTGCTTTATCATTATCCTCCACCGCTAGACCTCTAGGCCCATGCAGTGTAGGCGTATAATTTTTATTTTTACTTGTTAAGCATTTTGACCTTCTACACTGCGTAGCACGTCTTGTATTTTTGAACACTTCCCAGTATATTCGTACTGAGCACACATATCTGATACTCCTCACTTTTTGCATGTCCGTATCCGCTCTGAACACCACCAAAAAATTTGGGTGGTACACTTTTGAACTAATCACTTTTTAACTTTTCTGCTCCGGTTTACGACTTTTTAATAGAGTCACTTGTGTGCATCCTACGTCCTGGGCCATCATCTCGTCGTAGATGTCTCCCAATTGTATGTTTGGTAGTCCTTTAAGAACCAAATGTTTTTGTTTCTGGCCCTTGAAGCCATGGGTAAAGTATGTAGCTCCTTCCTTGTCTAGTTCCCGTTTTACCGCATTGTAGTCCTCTAATGTGTCCGTGCGAACTGAAAGACCTTCCTTCGTGATTGCCACTTTTACGTTTTTGCTGATTGTATAGCCTTTAATTTTCTTGATCGTCTCCGCATAATCTGTAATAGCCCTTGTGATAACAATGGGCGGTATATTTATCTTCTTTGCTTTCGCGTCACTTGTTTCGTTTTCGTCATTAACGCTCTCTTCGGCACTTTCGTCATCCATATCTGAATATTCTCCGTTTTTACGTTTAAGAGTCTCTTCCTCATTCTCCGAGAGTGCTTGAAACCGATTGGCGGTAGGAACCGGTTCTCCGGATATTCTTGACCGTTTACTGCTCCTCATTTTCACCTTAGTGCAATCAATTCATATACAATTCAATTCCAAATTGATATGAATGAGCATGATGAATTGCTAATAATTTACTAATACTTAAGGCGCTCTTCCCATCGTATAGCTTTCAGCACGGTTTTCGCAAACGTCATGAAACAGCCCATCAACTTCTCCGTGTCTCCGAGTACATTGCCGAAAATCTCAACAAAGGTAGGCACACAGCCATGCTTCTTTTAGACTGCAAACAAGCCTTTGATAGAGTTTGGCATGATGGCCTTATCTACAAACTCATCAAGCTAAAATTTCCCCACTATCTTATCGGTTTAACTAAATCCTTTCTCTCGAACAGGAGTTTCAGAGCTCGCGTTGGGAAATCCTTATCGGACTCCCAACCTATCACCTCCGGTGTCCCTCAGGGCTCCAAACTCTCTACCTCTCTCTTCAACCTATTTTGCTACGACATACCTGCTGATGAGAAAATAGTCACGGTCCAATACGCTGACGATGTTGGTTTTCTCCATTCCTCCCAGGTCATCAGTCATTGCTCCTCCAGTCTAAATAGATTCACTCCAATAGTTATCGACTGGTACTACAGATGGAGATTTAAAATCAACAAGCCAAAATCTGAAGCTGTTTTCTTTTCTCGACACCAGCGCAAACCCCCTAAACTCTTTGTAAACTCTTTCTCTATTGAATGGAGTGCCTCCGCAAAATATCTCGGCGTCATTTTTGACAAAAGACTCACTTGGTCGAAACTAATCCACGCTACACGCAACAAAGCCAATGGGGCCTTTATTTTACTAAAACCCTTCTTCAATAATCCTACAGTTTCTCGAGCCACCAAAGCTCGTGCCTTTAACGCTATAATTAGAAGCATTTGTACCTACGCGATTCATATCTGGGGCTCTGCCACCCCAAATCGTCTTTCTAAATTAAATAGCACTTAAATGCGCCTTCTCCGCTCCGCTTTAAACATTTCTTGGTTCATCTGCAACAAACAAATCCTCTCGGAAACCAAGTTTCCTTCCATCATCGATGCAGCTCGCACTCACGCAGCAAACCTTCGTTTCTCAGTGGCCAGTCATCCAAACCCCAGCATCAATTCACTCGCAAATTATGCGAGTAAAACTTCCGACCGTTTTAGAAGGCCCTGTCTTCTAGTCTCGCCGCCCTAATTTAACTCACCCATCTTTCTCTCTCCATGTTTCGCTTCATGCGCGAGTGTCCTTACAGTACTAACTGCTTGGACCACCAAATTTGTATTGTAAAAATCTTTATTTGTTCTTTAATATTTTTGTACAGAAAGATAATGCTAATATGTACAAAAGTCTTCAATACTGTAGGTACCTATTTCTCTACAAG
>NC_046657.1:100446966-100448152 GCF_010883055.1 Belonocnema kinseyi | reverse complement strand
ATGCAGTAAAACTCCCAGATAATTTGCAACCGATTTAGGCTTAATAATCTTATCCCGAACAATGAAATCAGGAATAGCTACCTTCCTCTTTCTCTCTGGATGATTAAAATTTTTCCTTGTGAAAATTATGATTTCAGTTTTATCAGCATTAACATTTAATTTCCATTTATCAAAAAATTCTACTATCAAGTTAGTGAGTTTTTGTAATTTATCCAAAGCTACTTTAGGGCTCCAGGAAGCGGAATACAAAGCTGTGTCGTCGGCAAATAATGATCGCAATACTCCTTGCAACGCTGGTATATCATTAATGTAGTATAGGAAGAACAGCGGGCCAAGAATAGAACCTTGTGGGACTCCTGCGTCAATGCTTCTGTCTTTAGATTTAGTGCCATTTATTACTACGTTGAATTTTCTCCCAGAGAGATAAGCTTGCGCTATTCTGATTAAATAAATTGGAATTTTAAGCTCGCTAAGTTTATATATTAGGCCATTGTGCCAGGCGGTATCAAATGCCTTTTCCAGGCCAAGGAGAACCATGACAGTAGTCAAATTTTTGTTGAAATTAGTACTAACAGTATTTACTAATCTAATTAGTTGCTGAACCGTGCTTCTATTTTGTCTGAATCCGAACTGCTCTGGAATTAATATTTTATTTGCGATTTCAAATTTCAAAAGTCTATTATAAATTATGCGTTCAAGAACCTTGGTTAGAGTTGGCAGTAAACTTATAGGGCGATAACTTGCCGGGAAAAGCTTATCCTTACCAGCTTTGTGGAAGGGCAAGATGTTTGCAGTTTTCCAAGCATACGGAAAGTAACAAAGCATGAGACAGGCATTAAAAATATAAGTAATTTGTACAAATGCCTTCTTTGGCATATTTTTGAGCAAAATATTCTGGATCCCATCATGACCCGGTGCCTTCCTTGAGCCTGTTCTCAAAACAGCTTTTTTAATTTCTCTGGGCGTTGCTAGTTCAACTGTCTTTAAATCATGTGCAGAGTTCGCAATTTCTTTATGCCTAATGTTGACCAGCCTCCCAGTGTCAATATCACCAAAATCCTTTGTAAGAAAATGAACCAATTCATAGTGATCTGCAAGCACTTCTGCTTTTTCAAAATCTGATACAACTAGTCCACTTTTACCATGCAGTGTGGGAATCTTGTTAATATTATTTTTCCTCACGAGG
>NC_046657.1:100441614-100446866 GCF_010883055.1 Belonocnema kinseyi | reverse complement strand
CATTACGGGACGGAAATCATCGGGGTCATCGGTCAAAGATTCGGGAGCGATTTGGGGTTGGAGGGTGTCCATGGCTACAAGACCGTCGTCTGAAGAAGGCAAGGAAGAATTTGAGGCGACCCGAGCAAGAGAGAATGACTCGAAAGTTTTTAATGCAAGACGTAATTCGGAGATGAAAGAAGCCATCTCGGCTTCGGAGAGATTAGCTGGGTTCGGGAGATTGAGTTTAGGCAAGAGGGCGGGAGAACCTCCATCCGAATGAAGGTCAGACATGTTTAAATCAGTTTGCCCTGAAAAGGGCAGGTGCTTTAGGAGAACTCTGATGGCCGTGCGTTAAGATCACTTCCTCGCGTGCGGTACACCAGAATCGATCAGTGTACCGATTGCGAGGACCGGTGACTTTTTAGGCTGTTCAGTGCTATCGCAACGATAGCTGAGATGTGAATGTGGTTGATGTTGTTGATGGTGGCAGTTCTTTAACTTTTTGTCGGTCCTCGTTCTCCACAGTATCTTCCTCCTCTGGATGCTTATCCGTGAGATGCGCCTGCGCACACCTGACACATTTAGGTGGGTTTTTGCAGTGCGAGCTTCCGTGCCCAAATAATTGGCACCTACGACATTGCGTAACTCGTCTGCTGTTTCTGTATTTATGCCAGTATAATCTCACTAGGCACACATATTTCACTTTCCTCACTGCACTTAAGTCTTGATTTGGTGGTAGAGTTATCAAGTAATTGGGGTGATCCGTTGTAATCCTTTGCTTCATGCGAATTACTTTTTCGGTTTTGACACCTTGGTGTAGCAGATCTTCTTTGATTTTCTTAACAGAAATAATAGGCAGTCCCTCGGCCACAAGGTGTCGTGGTTTCTCATCTTTGAACGGGTGAGTAAAATAGGCTGCATTTAAACCATCCAGCTTCTTCCTTATGGTGCGGTAGTCATCCTTGTCGAACGCGAGGATTGAAAGTCCTTGTTTGGAAAAGTTAAACCTTGTCCTTTTTGAGACTGTAGCTTCATTTATTTCTTTCATAACCAAGCCCTGGTTATTAATCTTGGCGGTTAGCACAATAGGTGGCACCTTCTGCTTGGGCTTCTTGTCAGGTTCCCCCTTGGTATTAACATCGTCCTCCTCATCCATGCTGTCAGCGTTGTCCGACAGGACTTCATATCTGTTTTGTGTACAGATATCTTCGTTTTCCGTCGCCTTCCTGGATCTCTTTGGTCTGCTTGCAGCCATGCTAGATGACAGTGCGCCACGCGCCTTCCGTCCTAACTCAGGAACTGATAGACGCGAGCCAAACACCTTCGCCTCCCAGTTTTAACACATTTATCTAACCAAATTCTAAGGAAGTGGTGTCTGTACTCTGCAATAATATTGAATATTATAATACACAACAAATATATAATCAATGGACCACCAAATTTCGTTGTTTCCTCTTTTTCTTTTAACTTGCTTCATAACCTTCAGGTTTGGCAACCAAACGGGGAGGGGTTTTAGTCGGTAGGCGCTCCAAGCGAATCCGATACTACCCACTTTTCTTGGGTGTCTTTTAGAAGATTCCCCCTCCTCGGCCCCTCAAACAAAAAAAAGGAAAGGCAGTAAAGAAGGCTGGTAAAGCCCAAAAGAACGTCGCTAAGTCCGACAAGAAGAAGAGGCGTAAGAGGAAGGAAAGCTATGCTATTTACATCTACAAAGTTTTGAAACAAGTCCACCCTGATACTGGAGTCTCCAGCAAGGCAATGAGCATCATGAACAGCTTTGTCAACGATCTTTTCGAACGTATTGCTGCTGAATCTTCCCGATTGGCTCATTACAACAAGAGATCCACCATAACATCTAGGGAAATCCAGACTGCTGTCAGGCTTATGCTTCCTGGTGAGCTCGCTAAGCACGCCGTCTCTGAGGGCACGAAAGCTGTAACAAATTATACAAGTTCAAAATAATTTTTTTCCTCACATAAACTGTTACATCAATCGGCCCTTTTCAGGGCCATCAAATCTTTAAACGGAAGATTACTTTTTTGTTACAATTGCATGCTTTATTTAGGTTTACGTATTTCAAAATTAGTTTTTATAGCAAATCTGTTGTACCTGTAGATCCTAGGGCTGAAAAAAATTGCAACCCAATAACCAAAAAAAGTATTTCACGATTGGAGATAAAGTAAGAGTATATTGAATGTACCACCTGAAGTACACAATTTTTTAATAAACACTTCCTCTGAAGTTAATAATTTTAACCTTCCATCTGTGCAATTTATGAAAGTTGGAATTTTTTATTTTACCAATATTTATATTAAAATTGGAAAATTATTCTTTGTTTTTTGTCAATTAATTGTAAGGGCATATTTTAAACGATTTTCAAAGTTCTCAGACACAAAATTTAGGTTGTTGAAGATTTTGATTCTTTATAACCATTTTGAAAGGCTGAAAAGGAAGACATAAATTTGACTTTAATTCATATAAAAAAAAATCTATAATATTATATTTCACCTATTATCATCAAACATTATTTTGATCAAGATATGCAATAATTGAAAAGTTGAGGGAAATACAACACTGAATATACATTAAATTGAAATATTTGGTATCAAAAATGTTTGGTACGATCAACTTTTCGAGCAAATTAAAAAAGGTGTTATGATTATCTTGTAGGGGTTTCAAAAATGAACATTTTTCTTCTCTTGATATTTTTTCATATCATGTGTTGCTTGGCTTGAAATGTTCATTTTAGATTGTTTTTTTGGAGTTTTAAAATGCTCTAACTGATAATTTTCTTTCTATAGAAAAAAGTCATTAAAATAAATTGTTTGAGTTTCTGTGTACTATGAACAACCGTTGATTGAATTTTGAAAACTTAAAAAAAATGTGATTTCGAAAATTTTGATCCAAAACAGCTTGTTTACGAATTTGTTCTTTCTTTTTATGCCTTAAAAAAGTGTGCCAAAGCAGAATCCAAACTGTTAAAATTTTTCGAAAGTTATCGTGCCTACAGAATACAGACTACATATGGACAAACACCTTCGTAAAAATCGTTTTTTATGCCTCAGTGGGTCTCAAAACGTGGAGATTTCATGAAAACCGACAAAGTGAAATTTTACAAAAAACAAATACCTTCTGAGTAGGATGAGAATGTAATAATTATTAAACATTATATTGCATAATAGTGAATCAATGTATTAGATTTTCAAAGTTAAATTTCTTTTTTTTTTAAGTTCTTTTATATAAGTTTTCCAAGGGAAAGAAGTTGCGAACAATATTTTCGTCGATATTATCGGTTGTACTAGTTTCTGAGATATAGATGTACTATAGAAGTGGGGCAGTTATGTTGTTTCACAATTTGTAAAATGATGATCAATTTAAAAAAAATTTAATTACAAGTATCATCATTTTAAGTTATAATTTTGGAATTTTCGAATGTACTTTTTGGATGTTTGAATCTTTAAAACAGAAACCTGTTTTCATATATTAATCCGTAAACTGATCCTATTTAAAAAGCAATTAGCGCTATTTGATGCATATGTACGTTTTATGTTATTACAAGAAAACATGGGAATTATTGAATTTGAGTATCCTGAAGTTTCCTACCTATTTGGATTCAAGACTTTGGCAAATCTTTTGAAGAGCGAATTCGAATCGAGGCTCTACTTTCTTAAGTGTATCTCATTTTATGCTAGTTGCCGACCGCACTCAATTCATTCAAAATTGTACATTTTAGACCTTAAGAAGATTTAACATAAAATTGCTGTGTAGAAAATTATTCAGAAACCCGTTTTACTTCTTTAGATAATCGAAAGAATGTTGCTGCAGCGCCATGATGCACTGCGATTTCCTAAATATTTGCTTTCTTATCTATTTCAATAAAATAATTTGGTTATGCACTTCAATTTGTAATTTTGTTATTTTATCCCAGTAAAATATAAATGAATTACATCTTTATTGTATTCACTTAAAATTCTGTAAAATTATCAGATTATTTTTCTTATTGGTAAAATATGTCTCGCCGCTTTGGAATTATCATACAAAGTACTCTGAATATTTGTTCTAACATTTGAAAAAGATGAAGTCAAAATGGTATTTTTGCCATAAGTAAAAAACAATCATTTTGATATATTTTCGTTGGATTATTTGCATTCATGTAATAGTTTGAAAAACAGAACCTACCACAATTGGTTCAGTTTTGCGAATTCTGTTAAAATTTAGAGCTTCTTTTTATACGTTGATTGTAAAATATTCTTCTTGGTACCCAATTCATCTTTTTGTTTAAAAATTATATTCTTCGATTAAAACTGATTTCTTAAATTGAAAGTTAGTTTTTTTTTATTAAAAAAAAATATTTTTTTAACTGTAAATGTAACTTTAAATTTTTGTAGAAATTTTATCTTTTAACATTTTCATCATTTATGATTGAGAAAGTATTCGAATTTTCCGAAATTTGACACGACAGTTTTTCAACCGATCTCCACATTTCGAGACCCCCTGAATCCGAAAATCAAGTTTTTACGGTGGCGTCTGTTCGTCGGTAAACACGATAACTCTCGAAAAAATGAACGGATCAAATCCATCTTTAGCACACTTTTTTTAGGTCCTAAAAGAAAGGATGAGTTCGTTAACCAGCCATTTTTTATGAAAACTCAAAAAGTGAGTGCATTTTGAAAATTGTTGAAACCACTTTTTTGTGAATTTAGAAATTTTTTGTGCGGATAATTATAGATATAAAATGGACAAACAATTTATCCTAATGACTTTTTTGTATTAAAAGAAAATTCTTAGAGTTATAGCATTTTCAAAGTTTTACAATCAACCCAAATTCAAAATTTTAAGCCGAACAACGCACTACATGCAAAAAAGTCAAGAGAAGAAAAACATTGTTTTTTAAAATCCCTAGAAGCAAAGACATTATAAACGTAGATGCGGTGCGAGCTTAGTTACCCGCCATAAATATAGACGGCGCGTCCGGGGAAAAAAGTCACTTCCCCTCTACCCACCGCTCCCCGTAGATAGCACCATCCCATATAGTTTGCCAAGAGCCACTTGGAACGCTGTAAGCAACTCTCGGCACACCTTTGAGGCGCACTGATGGTAAACTTAGCTTGGACAAGAACCATTTAAATTAAAATTAAATTGCCAACATTTCATAACATTACGTAAATTATCCACGCTTTGTAAGACATGGTTATTTTAATAGATACCAGAGAGAAAATTAAATGTATAATTTATATTTCTGTTTCATATATTTTGTAATATTTCTAAAG
>NC_046657.1:100440468-100441514 GCF_010883055.1 Belonocnema kinseyi | reverse complement strand
CCAAGATCATGAACGCGTTAGAAAGCAATTTATACCAGAACAGTTTGGATTCAGAGCAGGCCACTGGACAGTTCAACAGCTAGCTCGGATCACTGATTATATCAGCCTACACTTCAATATGAAACATAGTACGGGTGCCCTATTCCTCGACATGGAAAAGGCATTTGATACTGTATGGCACAAAGGGCTCATAGTGAAGCTTTATAGATACGATATACCGCTATACCTGATTAAATTTATTAAAGAATATTTAAGTGATAGAACATTTGCAGTAGAAATAAATAATGAAACCTCGACAGAAAAACCTGTAGTAGCAGGAGTGCCACAAGGCTCTGTGTTAGGACCAGTATTATTCTTATATTATCTTAATGACATACCAAAATCTAAAGATGTGCAATTAGCTCTATTTGCGGATGACACTGCGTTATATTATGCATCTAGGCGTAAGAAACAAGCTGTAGCCAAGTTACAGGGGCAAGTTGTAATATTAGAAGAGTATTTTCATAGGTGGAAACTTAAAATCAACACTGATAAGACTGAACTCGTGATATTTACGAATAATGTTGGTGATAAAGTTGTTCCTAATATAAAAATGTACAATGAACACATTGTCCCTAAGAAAGAAGCAAAATATTTAGGCGCGATTCTAGACTCAAAGCTTAAGCACACAAAACATGTTAGAATAGCTCACAAAAAGGCCTCGGCAGTTATAGGAAGCGCTACCCACTTCTCTGTGGAAAGAGCAAAATGAGTGTCTCAAATAAACTTACTACTTATAAAATGATTATTAGACCTATTATGTTATATGCGGCCCCCATATGGGGAAGTACCTGTAAATCAAATATAAGAAAACTGCAGAGTACAAAATAAGTGCCTGCGCATGGCAACGAATGCAGAAAGGGGTACGAGAACCTCCACTCTGCACACAATACTTGGTATCACTACAATTGTGGGTCTGGATGCAATAAGGGCACATAAAATTTTTTCGTGCGAAAACGAAGTCCCCTGGAGGCTTTAGAAAAAATTTTCGAATTTTAATTTTCAAA
>NC_046657.1:100436518-100440368 GCF_010883055.1 Belonocnema kinseyi | reverse complement strand
TATTTTTCGGGACAGAGAGTTTTACCGAGTCGGGAATTTTATTTTTCGGGATATTTCAGCCGTCCCCATAGAATTACAGAAAATTTGCTCTAATTATAATCTTGCCGCTCGATCTTGTTAATTTTTTCCTACAGTATTAATAAAAAAAATTGTATGGAAATTTTTGATATCACAAAGTTAAAGATAATCACAATTCAAAATTAAAAAATTCGCTGTATATTCAATTTTTATTCTTGGATCTTGGCGATTTTTTTCTAATCTATTTCAGTCACTGGTAGGCTTTTTTGACATCTAGGTATGTAAAAAAGGTAAACTTCAGAAAAATTAAAAACTAATTTAAGAACTATTTATACGCTTTTAAGATACCAATACAATTTACACAACACTAATTTAAAATTTGCAAATTTTTAGGCCTTCAGTTTAAGAACTTTAATTTTAACGTTAAAATTGCTTCATTTTCAGAATATAGCTTTATTGTTTGAATTTTCAGAATTTTCGTTATAAGTTATAGGTTAGGTCAAAAATAACATTCTGGGATTCGAAATTTTTACAACGCGAAAAAGTTTTCATTTAAAATTTAAAAATGCGAAAATACACCATTTTCCATGTTCATTTGCAATTCAGCGAGTCACTTTCTTTCGATTCCTTTGAAAGTCGTTCCTTTGCTTTCAGTTTTCTTTTTAAAATATACCTTGAATTCAAAGTATTTCAAATTAAATGTTTGCAGCTGCATTTAGATTGAATTATACAAAGGTTTTTTGTTTTAAATATAAATTGATTAAAACAATTTTATTTGTTTTTCACAATTGTAAATTATAACTTCTAAAATGGAATAATTGTAGCTCAAACATGAAAAAGTATAGACTAATTTCAAATTTAAAGAGGTTCTATCACATATATTGAACTATTAAAACCTCCGACCTTTTTTTAAGGTTTTTAAAACTCTTTTAAAAACTTGCTTTAACGATTTTGGTTATGATTTCTTAATAAAAGAATAAGTGCTATTTAGTCTCCAGAACAGCAATTTCAAAAATATTTAAACCCTTAATAGTTGATACATTTTAAATTTGTAGTCTTTACAGTATATTGAATAATTTCAAGTTTAAAGCTATTTAAATATGTCATCTGAATTTTTAAATTAAAATTGTTCGATAATTTTAGATTGAAACCTCTCAAATTATTTAGTTACAAATTAAAATGGTACAACTTTAAGTTTTATTTATTTTTTGATCATTTGTCGCCCCCCTCCCAATTATTTTTTTTTTTTAATAAAATAACGCCCGATTTTTGTAAAAATTAACAAATATATATTAAAGCTTCACTCAAGGTAATATTTGTTCAAAAAGCTTGTTCCTGAATAAATTAACTCTTATTGTTTCAGATTTCGTTCTGTTACTTAGGGATTGTGTTTTCATAGAAAAAATTGAAATGTGGTTTTTTCACGTTTGTAAAATTATAATTGAGGGTCACTCGGGGTACGAGTAATTTTCTGTGAAAAATATTGATTTACAAAGAATATTTGTCAAACAATAGAATGGATTTCTTCGCCCGAGATACAAACGTAAATTGTACTATAGTAAAAACAACTGGAAAAATTTAGAGGAAAGCCAAATTTGGTAAAGAAAACAAACCTTTATCGACCTATAAATACGAATTTTATTCCCCGAAAGATTTTTATAAAAATCTCTTCGAAACACTTTTTCTGCAACAATTTGATTGAAGAAAAATATTTGTTATAAAAATAAAAATAGTACAATTTTTACATACAATTCTTAAAATAAAAAATCTGTGTGTCAAAGCACAATCCAATCCGACTGTTCTTTCAAAAGTTATACGATATACAGACAACCACAACATCAATAACAACGACGACGTAGACGCAAGAGAGACAGACAGATACCGATGTAAAAACTTGTTTTACTGATTCAAGGAGCCTCAAAACGTCCAAATTTTATAAAATTCGCGGAAGTTTTAAAAAGTTTAAAAAAAGTTTTAAAAGATTTAAAATAATTTAAAAGAGTATGTATACTTTTAATGATTTTGAAATGTTTTGAAATGTTGACTTTTTATTTTGAAAAAAGACATAATTTTAAGAGGAGATATAAAAATATGGGACCACTGTAAAAAATTCCGAAAGGGTTGAATGAAAAATCCCAAAAATGAAATCTCCGGCACCTGAATAATAGTTTTATAAAAATTGTATTAAAAAATACATTAAAAAACACGTGCGCTTTGAAAGAAAAAAATGTTCTGCCTAAATTTTCTTCGTACCTAGATAATAACATTTTTGCACAAACTTTGCAGGATTCAGTTCAACAACGATTTATTTCAAAATTTATTTTTATTACTTTTATTTATTTTTTTATTAATAAAATATTCGATTTTTCAGAACTTTTTTATATTTTTTTCAAATACTATGCACATTTTCAAACAAATTTTTTCATCCAGAAATATATATTCGATTATTGTATTTTCAATAGATAAATAATATTTAATAAACAATTGTTTTAATTGTTTAAATTCAGGAATTTTCTAGTTCGGTTATTTTATAATTCAGACATTTTCTCTGGTGATTTTTAAAATTCGGTAATATCTTATTGTCTGGAATTTTATTTATTTTATTTTCCTGAATTTTGCAATTCGACTTTTATATTTCGGGACTTTAATAATTTCGGGAATTTTATTATTTGGTTATTTTTCAATTTACGAATTTTACAGTGTCGGGAATTTTATTTTTCGGGATATTTCAGTCGCTTTTTCCGAAAAATAAAATTCCCACATCACTGTAAAAATTCCGAAATTATAACATTGTCGAAATATAAAAGTCCCGAATTGAAAAATTCTTGACAATTTACAATCTTACCGAATTTGAGAATTGCCGACAGAAAATTTCCGAATTATACAATATCCGGGCTAGACAACTCTCTAATTTGAACAATTATAAAATAGTTTGTTTAAAAAATTTTTTTAAATATGATAATAAAATATTTTTACCAAAGAAAAAACTTTTTTAATGTTTAAAGTTTCTAAAAATTATTGTTGGAATATAAAATAACAATAATTGAACAAATGTATTTTTTGACAAAAAGTTATTTGAAAATGTGCATTGTATTTTTGCACATTACAGAAATCGCTCGCAAAAATGAAATTATTATTTAAAAAAATAAAAATTAAAGTCGCGTTAAATCAGCCTGCATTGAATCCTGAAAATTTTGTTTAATTTAAAGATCACGTGTTTTAAATTTATGTTTGTATCAAATATTTATACAATTATTGTTATTTTAAATTAAAACAATAATTTAAAAAATTAAACATCAAACAAAATTTATATAATAAAAATATTTGATTATTTTATTTTTAATAAATAAATAATATTGATCACAAAACTGTTTTCTCAATTTCTGCAATTCGGAAATTTTCTAGTTTGTATATTTGATCATTAGACAGCATTCGGCCCGGAGTTTTATTATTCGGGAATTTTCAAATTCGATAATATTGTAAACTGTCCAGAATAACGTTTTTATAAAAATATAATTATAATTCAAAGTGATAGGGAAATTGTTCTTTCGGTTTTTAGATGGTAAGACGACAGTTCCAAGCCAGATTACGTTTCACATTGTCAAACAATATTATACGAACAGAATTTCACTGACACATTCATAAAAAATATCATGTTCCATAAAGTATATTTTAAAATAAACTTTAAATTATTATAATTGATACAGCTTATTTATTTTGAATTTTTTTAAAATTTAAAATGGGTTATAAAGTTTTAATCGCGAGTTTCTATTTGTTTAACTTCTAAGACTTTCTAATTGAAACAGTTTAATTTTTAACGTTAAAATTGGAA
>NC_046657.1:100434086-100436418 GCF_010883055.1 Belonocnema kinseyi | reverse complement strand
AAAATTATTTTAAAAATTTTACCGACAAATTCATATACAAAAACACGTGTTTTTTAATTAACATTTCGATTTTTCGGAAGAACTTTTGTGATTTAAAAAATAATATATACATTTTCAACCAAAATATCTTATCCAGAAATATATTTTGTTTTAATTATTTTTATTTTAAATTTAAACAATAATGTTTAAACACTTCAAACATTAAAAAAGTTGTTTCTTTGGTATAAATATTTGATTATTTCAATTTAAAAAAATAATTTGTCAAAGAACAATGTTTTCCACACTTGTTTATCTCGAAATGCCTTTTTATAATACTTTTTTAAAAATTAAAATATGATTTTTCGAGAAAAATTTTTTTATAATTAAAAAAAAAGACTGTACCGAAAACCTAGATCAAGCTTCAGATCTGAAAAAATTCAGCGATACATACATGTCAAACTTTTCTAACCTCAAAAAATCTTAATACTGCTTTACCGTCATATTTTACGAAGAATGAGAAAATAAGAATTCGACTTCGTAGTACGATGAGGGCAGCACATCGATAGGGCAGGAAATGTGATGTCCTATATATATAATTCCCCACTCCGACGCCCCGTACCGCATCTACGTTTATAATATCTTTGCTAGAAGACTGTCATAACAAAATTTTTGGATTTTCTTAGAAAATCGAAAATTAACCAAAATTGTTATCCCAAAAAAATCTACAATTTCTTTAAGAATCACTTCTTAATAGGACGTGTACTTTTTGTTTTATTTGTGAAAAAATACATTGAAGATTAAAAAAATTAAATAAAAATTTGTATAAAAATGACGCAAGTTGTGAAAAACAGAGTGTGTACCTCAAGGCCTACAGAGCTTTGAGGAACTTAATCTTTGATTATAATTAAGTAGACCATTCAGAATATGAAGACGTATTTAAATACTGTAAACATGCTGAAATAAAATAATTAAAATTCTAATCACCATTACAAATTTCTATTGAAAAGTTAGTCGCACCAAGCACCCTAACAGATATTTCGTATCTGTGGTGCTGCTTGGTTCTGAGTCTACCACCACTCTCCAGCCGAAATAGTGGTAGGCGCAAAACATGTGTGGCTGGCGGGAATTTCTCCAGGTTGGGCATGTCTGATCTAAAATATATCCTTTTAATACAAGTTTTATTGTAGCATTCTAAATGTAAAGAATAAATATCCGAGAGATTGGTTTCTTTCTTTGAAGAAAGTATTAATATTCATGATCATAAAAATGTGACTTTCTTTGTCACTTCTCTTTAACTGAAACTGAAATACACTTATTATTATTTTAAAGGACTATTTTTATTTGACGATTCCCCAATGCATGCTTTTCGCAATCATTACCACATCCATTTTCAAATAATGTTAATAATGATATGTTTCACGCAGAAATATATTTCACTTTTACATTCTAGCTAGAACACAGTATAAGGAAACAGAAAACATTTGTCCCGGTTTCAATCGCACGTTGTTTTTTATGGGAGAAGTATTTCAAGACTTCTTGCCCATTGTCCCATTTTCATGAGAGAAGCACCTGAAGAAAGCTCTAGCGCAATTCGTGATAATGAAAACTGCCTACTTTTACACCTTTTTTCCTGGCGCAACTCAGATTTCAGTTGGGAGGGTGGTTGACCGCTGGCACAATTCGAATGTGCCCCTGGAGCACAGGGTCTTGTCGCAATAGATTAGAGCGCGAACTGTCAGATTAATGCACTCGCCGGCAATGAAATAGTTCCCTAAAATCTATAAAATTATTCAATTCTATCAAGGAATTATTAAAACAGTAAAAAATAATTCAAGTGGAATTCATTAAATTTGTTTTCCTAAAATTGAACCATCAAAATTATAATGCATGATTTTGTAGTATAAAGCATTATTAAAAAAAAATTAATATGAAAATAAAAGAAGTTTTTTCCATTTTTTATTATAACAAAAAAAGATTTTCGGTAGAGTTGGCGTAAATAACCAGTACAGATGAAGGTGTTTGGCTCTCTTCTGTACTGAACATTTTTTCACAATAACTGTGCTCTCAGGCAGGTGAAGGTGTTTGGCTCGCATCTGTTCTGAATACTTTGGAGAAGGCGTGTGGCGCGCGTCACTCTCATAGGGCGGAAGGGCATTTAGCCCTGTCCTGCACCTTGGGCAAAATGCCTAAAAATCAGAAGTTAATGGTCAGGGACTGGCCTGACAAAAACGTTCGGACTTTTAAACCCTAGTGCAAAGTCAACAGCAGCGAACCACTGAAACTGTCAAACAGATTTGATGAACTTCAAACTTTGGAAGATGCAGACATCACTGATCTATCCCAGACGAAGCAG
>NC_046657.1:100429090-100433986 GCF_010883055.1 Belonocnema kinseyi | reverse complement strand
GGAATCTTTTAACAGTTTGTGCAAAACTGTATAGGGGTGGTTACCCTCGTCCACAATAACATTAATGGGGGGTATTTTTCCCGGCCCTGTAGTCTTAACCGGATTAGGTTTTTTATTATTAGGGACTGCGTTTGAGTCTGGTAGATCCCTACTCACGATAGACGTTCGCGACGTACTACTGCTTCCTTTGATTGAGGTGGCCGAGGATCGGCCACGGCTGGCGCTGTCCGATGCGTTTTCGAACGATTTGGCGAGCTTTCGCTTCTTACTTTTGGAGGTGACAATGGAAAAGTTGTCGTCTGATGAAATTGTCAGTTCTGACGCTGTTTTTATGGACAGAAGGACACATTCCCTTTCCATAGAACCGACATCTAATGAGCCACGCGTTCTTCCTTCTCTTGCATTGTGAACCAATGAGCGACTCGGGCTCCTTTCTTTGTCCCTCTAGCCAACGAGCGACGGGTAATCCCTTCTCTGGGGACAATGGTTGGAAAATGAATAAATAAGCGCGTTTTATGGCCCTGAATTATATTCTGCATCTAAACTCTCGTAGTGACGAAGTTCTATTTGATTTTAAAATGGCTCGTACCAAGCAAACTGCTCGTAAGTCAACTGGAGGAAAGGCGCCAAGGAAGCAGTTGGCAACCAAGGCTGCAAGAAAGAGTGCTCCCGCTACAGGAGGAGTAAAGAAACCTCATCGTTACAGGCCAGGAACCGTCGCCCTCCGTGAGATCCGACGTTACCAGAAAAGCACTGAGCTTTTGATCCGCAAATTACCCTTCCAACGTCTCGTTCGTGAAATCGCTCAAGATTTCAAGACTGACTTGCGATTCCAAAGCTCTGCTGTTATGGCTCTTCAGGAAGCCAGTGAAGCTTACTTGGTTGGACTTTTCGAAGATACCAACTTGTGCGCTATTCACGCCAAGAGAGTTACCATCATGCCGAAAGACATCCAATTGGCTCGTCGTATTCGTGGAGAACGTGCTTAATTTCGGTTCGCTCTAAACATTCCAACAATCGGCCCTTTTCAGGGCCAACAAATATTTTTTAACGCGGGTTGATTCTTTTTGCCTAACATGCTCTTTTCATTGAAGTTTTCACATTGCCTTAAGACAGTTATACTTTTTGTATAATTAGCATTTCTCCTTTTTTACATTGCGGTGGTTGCTTCTTGTCCTCGTCGAATTTGCAATGTTTGACATGAACGGCACACGCTGGCATTGAGTATTTGTTTTCCCATATGAACAAATGACTTCAAATTTCACGAGAACTACAAGAAACACACCCTCTTTATATTTTTCCATTTGTCCACCTTTTGCAATACATTTTATTCTCAGCTACCTCCAAAGCCGCATCATTTTAATCAATTTGTAATATTAAAATTCATAATATTCATTAATATGAAACAAGTATTTTTATTGCTTTGTTTTTATATATATTTTTTAATTTTGTTTTTTGAAAATTGAAAGAAAATCTACTCATTCTGTCTCGAAATTATTTGTAGATAACTTGTAGATCGTTTTTGGGTGAACAAATTTGTTCTATTAATTTTTTTAATACCTTGTTTCGTTTTCCAAAAAATCTTTTTTTTTTATTTTTACTGTTATTTTTAAGATTATTAATATTATTTTATTAATTATTTATTGTTAATATTAATTTTTAATTACAAATTTTTAACTCTTTTTTGGATGAACAACTTTTGTCAACCCATTTTCTTCATAGTTTGTGTCGTTTGTTAAAAAATTGCATCTTTTTATTTTTATGTGGCTTGTGTCGTTTGCCCAAAAATTCAATTTTTTTTTATATTTTTAATTTAGATTTACGAATAAAATAAAAACCACTTATCCTATAAAAAAGTAATTCATAAACAATTTTTAGATCTTTTTTAGGAGCACAATTTTTGTCGCTTCATCTTTTTTTTGTGATAATCTCGAAGAACTTTAAAAAATCAACGACTTTCCTCTCTCCCCGCTTTATTTGATACCGTGAATGTTGAAAATATTACTATGGTAATTTTTTTGTTATCAAAAAGTCATAGGAATAATTTATTCGTATCTTCTTTGACTATAAACAGCCGTCCTGCGATTAATCTTTCGAAAGTTATCCGTTATAGATGCGACAACGACGACATAAACCGACGTAAAAACTATTTTTTCTGACAAAGATGGTCTCAAAACGTCGACATTTGATGCAATCCGCGAAATTCATTTTTCACATGAAACCAGTACCTTCTCGTTATAATGAGAATGTAATCATTCATTATTTTTTGTGCGATCAAATTTGAATTTTTTATTTTTTTTAACATAATTTAAAAAGTTGTTATATTAGAATTGTAGGGCTTTAAAAAATAAACATTTTTCTTCTCTTGCCTTTTATTCTTATCGTGCGTTGTTTGCCTTAAATGGTTAATTTTCGTTTGTTTGGATTTTGAAAATGCTATAATACTGCAAATTTTCTTTTTATCGAAAAAAGTCATGAGAATAGATTGTTTTTTTTTAATGTTACGTAATATGTGAACGCTCCCTAAGTGAATAAAATTTTGTGACATCGCGAACAGAAGATTCATCTCACAGGCTTTTAAAGCGCTAAGACATCTCAGAAAACAGTAAATAAGGTTATTCTTGATGCAAGTAGGGGAGTAATAATAAATCCAGTTTTATTTTAAAATTTATGCAGAAAATTAATTAGCCCAATTTTAAATTTAATATCTTAATTTCGGAAGCTATGCGGCTAAATTGTTAAATTTAGAACTGATTCAAACCTTAATAGTTTCATTATTTTAGATTAAAATATATTACAAAATGAGTTGGATTTTCAGTTATTAAACACACCTCAAATTTAGCGATTTTTATTTTAAAATATTAAAAAATGAATTTAATAAATAAAATATAAAATAAATATTTCTCTAACTTCTTTAAATGTAAATTTCGATTACGATATTTTTTAAACATACATTTAATTCCTAAAACATTCTAAAATCTCAAATTAACATTTGAAATGGTCTATATCTTAATTGAAAACGTTTGAAATTAAGCAATTTATACGCTTAAAAACTTAAAAATTTTAGATTTAAAACAATAATTAAAGGTGATTTAGTTTAAAATTTTAAACTTTAGAAATATGCCGTACAATAAAAAAATTCAGAATATCAATTTGAAACTTTTGCATTAATAGTTATTCAAAATTTTAATTTTAAATTGTTCACAAATTGAAGGCAGTCGAATTGCACTTGAAATTAATTAACTTTTTATCAAAAAAACATCTAATCATTTAGAATGTCACTGCACTTTTAAATTTTGAAGAAATCTAATTTTTAAATGTTCGCATCACAACTTAATTGTGAACTTTTAGAATTTTATTGTATTTAAGGAATTACAAATACAATTTTGAAAACTGAGATTGCAAACTTAATTTTACTATTATTTCACTATTATTTTGCACCAATTTATTTATATTATTACATCTTCTAAATAGAAAAAGAAACAATACAAAAATTGGAATAAATTTCTAAAATTGATCTTATTCAAAAGATCTCTTGCAAGAAATTAAGAATAGAATATGTACACTCAATTAAAAGAACGCTTATAATATCAATAAGCAAACCCTACAGATTGGAACGAATTATAAGTTTAGTTTTTCTGTTAAAAATTGTAATTTATGATCGAAAAGAAACATATTTTTTATGAATAATTTTGTGCAAAGTGAGCATGAAAAAGATTCACAATAAAAAACCAGACTCCCAAAGTACCTTACTTTGCGGTTCATTAGAACAAAAACATAAATGAAAAAAGGAAAAAGTAAACCAAACCATTCTGTCACTTTTTCATTTCTCCTCCTTTTTGATGCTAATTATTTAATTATGAACACCTGGAGGTCGAAATTTATCAATATAAAAATATAATAAAAACCATTCATTTTGGGATTGCTAGTATTGAAATCTGTTACATTTTAACACCTAAAAATAAAAATTCGTTATTCGCTTGAATTATATAATGTCTATTGTAAAAGTGTTTACATTTAGATGCTTCTGATTTGATAATTCAGAAAGTATCACAATTTCTTGATTTAAAGTATATCTCTAATACCTTTAGATTTGTTTTTTTCTTTCTTTTTGGGTGTTTTTTCCCTTAACACAAAGTCTTTCGGGAGATCCTGTTGTTCCACAAAGGCTTTAGATTTGTAATTGTTCTATTTTTTCAATGGTAAGGTGTTTCACTTTTTCAATTTTTAATATCTCGTGTTCGAAGGTTTTTAAAGTGAAATGATAAATTCTTTACATTATTAATAAACAAATACTCACTTTTAATTTCATTGCATATTTCCATAGGAGGAAACAAAAGCCAAACAAAGAACCAGGTGTATATTAACAATGTGATCACATAACCTGTAACAAATGACAATTTTTATTGCTAAATTAGCAGAATATTGTACAAAATTTTTCACACATACATCTACTAATTTAACTAGAACCTCACTTGCCTATTCCGATAAATATATTTTTTTATCGCTGTTGCACGTGGTCGAAATGCTGCCAGTTTAAACACAAGTTTAGCTGTATAAATAGATGACGTCACATACTGCAGAAAAAGTCAATTTTTCAAAAAGTGGGGGACTAGCTATTTTTTTGAATCCCGGGTTTTTGGTGATATTAGCCGGAACTATTTTTAAAAATGATCAGAAACTCTAGAACTATGTTTAATCTACCCAGAACTCCAAAAAAAGTTCACTTTTGCAAAAGTGGGGGTAGCGTGAAGTTAGCCCCCCCTTTTCGAAAAGTCAAATTTTTTTTTTTCAAATTCAAAATACTCTTTATTGTTCATAAAATTTGAAGGTACATTTGTTTTGTGGCATTTATGTATTTATATATATTTGGTCCCTATCTTAATCGATTTTACC
>NC_046657.1:100427291-100428990 GCF_010883055.1 Belonocnema kinseyi | reverse complement strand
CCAAGCGCCGACGCCACTAGCTTTGTTCACTTTCACTTCTCACTTTCACTTCTGTAATCTTAGCAAAAATGTAACAGAGAGTAGACTCTCAGCGAGGTGTTCCAAAGAATGATCTCGAATCGCCTAATCTGAATCATCTGATCAATCTCTCTCTGACGTGTGCCACGCCACTCCACGTTGTGTGAAGTGCGGTGGCGCGCATCAAGAGTTCTACATGCAAAAAGAATCCTGAATCGCCGGCTACTTGCGCGAACTGTGCAGGGGACCATCCCGCTAATTACAGAGGCTGTCCTGCCTTTAAAACAGCTGCCAGGAAACCCACAAATAATAAACAAAAAACTAACAATACGAGTACGCGTAAAGAAACGGTACCCAATAAACCATCTGCTCAGACCACTCAAAAAGATAATCATATACGTGAATGCACCCAAGTCAGTGTCCAGCCACAGAAAAAATCACCACTCTACAGCTCTGTAGTCGCCTCTTCTTCAGAAGCACATACGATCAAATCTCACACTAAACAGCCACCCAAAATTAATAACACTCGCGCTAAAATACCTATCGCCAAGAAAATTCCAGGCCAACAAAATAAAATTACTCCAACTCCAATTAAAAATACTCCCTCTGAGGATATCAAAGTAAATTTAGTAAAACTACTAAAAAGAGCTACAACCTTAACCTCTGATATAATGGGAGGAAAAATTAACATTACCGAAGCTATAAATTCAACTGCAGAGATCATAAATAATATACTATCGCTTGCTATCGAAAATGGCCACCTTCAATAATAACACTTTAAAAATAATTTTTTGGAATGCTCAGGGTATTCTTAAAAACAGACACGAATTAGCCACATACCTCTACAAAAATAACATTACCATTTGCTTGCTAAGTGAAACTTTACTACGCGAATCTCTACGCGTTAATATAGTTCATGGTTATAAATTATACAGAAATAACACAAATAGAGGTACCGCGATCTTAATTTAAGAAAAAATTGAGCACCATGAACTAATAATTCCTGAACTTGGAGCCCCAGAAGCTACTGCCATACAAATAAAAATTCACGGGAATCCATATGCTATAGTCTCGCTCTATCAGGCTCCCTCTCGCGAATTTCTACAAAGTGACTACTGAAAAATATTCAAACTAGCTCCCTCGGTAATTGCTGCAGGTGACCTAAATGCTAAACACTTAGCCTGGAATAGCAGAACAACACCAAACATAAATCTGACTTTATTGACTTTGCAATTTCCAAAAGTAACTTTTACAACCACGAAATTTTCACTATAGATGAGCTTGACTCAGATCATCATCCTGTCCTTCTAAGTCTTTTCACCAATTGTGAAAAAGCCCCTGTCGCACCTCGCTGTAATTTCGTAAAAGCAAATTGGCAAGCATTCAACATGGCCCTAGAAACACATGTTAACTTTGAACCTTCAATGATAAACACTTCCCACATTGACGAAACTATAACCAATCTCACCTCGAGCATAAAAACTGCCATTCACAGATCAGTTCCTCAAACTACCATTAGCAAATACGATCCACCTCTCAGCCCTGAGATTACAATCTCAGGGCTGATAGCTCAGATAGAAATCAAAGTTCAAGAGCACAGATGCAAAAATTGGAATAAAGAAGTCGGTAAACTTCAAATTAAAGATAACTCTATTTATCGTATGACTAAAGCCCTAACGAA
>NC_046657.1:100417826-100427191 GCF_010883055.1 Belonocnema kinseyi | reverse complement strand
AATTAACGTCACTCTTAATTCAAGTCATGTCAAATTTCTCTCAGATTGTGTAACAATGCCCAAACGGGTAACACACAACAACTTCTTCCAGTCCGATTATTCGTCGGGGAGATCATACATCGCGAGTGCGCGACTGGCGCCAGCCGCCCACTGCCGTGCATTGGATCTCACGAGAGGGGGCGATGGTTGGGGCCCCCTCATCCCCACCTCTTTTTTTTTACAATTTCATCATTCTTCGTTTATTTTTGTTGCGTAAAGTATTTGCTGCGGAAAAATGACTGTTCGTGGAAAGGGAAAAAAAGGACTGGGAAATGGAGGAGCGAAGCGCCATCGTAAAGTTCTCCGTGATAACATCCAGGGAATCACAAAGCCCGCTATTCGCCGTCTTGCTCGTCGCGGTGGTATCAAGCGCATTTCAGGCTTGATCTATGAAGAAACTCGTGGTGTCCTGAAGGAGTTTCTTGAAAATGTTATCCGTGACGCTGTTACCTACACAGAGCATGCCAAAAGGAAGACTGTCACCGCCATGGACGTTGTCTATGCTCTGAAACGTCAAGGCCGTACTCTTTACGGATTTGGCGGTTAATCATTTTACCATCTGCCTATATGCAAACAACCGGCCCTTTTCAGGGCCACCAAATATTTTTTACGGTGGATTATTTCTTTTCAAACCATTTATATTGCATAATTAATTGGTTTTCCCATCATCTGTTACTGGTTGGCCTTTTGGGTTATGCTCCTTTTTTCGTCTGTTGGTGTAATTTGTGTGCATTGCATACAATGAATTAATGAGGTACTACCATGGGTGTAATATTAATGCAAAGAAGACCAATTTCATAATTTTTAGTAAAAGAATTCAAAGAAATAGGATATGCTCTCAATAATAATAAATAATGTTGAAATGCATCACCAAAAATCTGCAAAATATTAAGGGATGATATACTAAGGTTTTGTATAGACAACAGATTAAAGAAGCATGTTCAAAAGGCTATAAGATTATACATTTGTTATGTGCATTTATATAACAAAGATAATACTCCGTTTAAAATAAAATACGTTACACCTTATGCTGTCGTAATATAATAACTACATTAAATAAACGACAGAAAATTATAAATCATGCTATTAATATACATATTAGGATAAGCTAGCATAAGTTACATAAATATCTAATGGGGGTTTTTACGTTCCAACCTTTGTGCCCAAAATTACAAAACGAAACGCTCACATACTGGTATTACAATAAATTACCCTTACAGCTATAAATATTCTACAGGGTTCATCGAGAACTACACTGGCGGCATTTCTTGTTATATAAGTTTCTACACTTTCATTAGAATTTAAAATGTTAGACGTAATTACCACAAAGTTTCTTTTTTTGCTTCGGGGCAGACAAAAACACAGGAGTTCCTTGTTAATGTGAATGGTATCTGCCTTTGAAGCTTAACAACTCAGCCAAAAAAATATGCTAGCGAAATAAAAAAAAAGTCATGAAAGCTAAGTGTTCTACGTGAACGAGCTTGAAGACGTTTATGTAAAAAATTGTTATGCTTTATAGACTGAAAAATGTAAAAAAAAGTAAGGATTTTCGGGTATATTTAAGGACAGTCAGGTTGAGAGCATTATTTCTTATACAAGGGGCAATGGGCAACATTTTAAAAAATTCATGAGTATGAGGTAAACTGTTGTGAACCAATTGCAGTTGAGAAATAATAAAAATTGTTGCTTGCAAGTACAAAAATGTACAACTATATTATCTTCAGTTCTAATAAAGATATTAAAGCAATTCAAACTGTAACGGATAGGCTCTGTAATTATTTTCAATCACCCAGAAGGATATGATAGTCTTATATTTTGTGAAAATCGCGATGTTTTTAGACATTCTTTTTGTTGGAAAACAAGTGCCAGAAAGCAGGGGGAAAACTTTTTTACTGCTGACCGCGCAAGCCTATTGGCGACCTCGTTTCGGCCGGCTTGTAGTTTACTCCTCGCGAGATTTTTTTAGGGAATCTGTTGTGTATTGCTGCGGATGTATTTTTTGATGCCATCAAAATTATTCACAGAACAAGTAAGTGTTTTGTGCGTCGATGTGATACAGGTACTACTTTTATTATGACTCAAGTCATCAAAGTCAAATACATAACCTCAAATTCTTTGATAAAAATGTACCCCAATCTTTTTTTATGTTTTATAAAGGCAATGGCAGATGAATTGGTGATTAACATACTATAAGATTTAAATTTACTATAACAGTTACCGAAGTTCCAAGGTTTTCAAATATACTAATAAATTAAGGAGGTTTTTTAAAAAGAAAATTTGGTATTTTCAACTTGTATATAATCTTCAGTTCTAATAAAGCGATTCAAAATGCAAACTGCCGGATAGGCTCTGTAATTATTTTCAATTTCCCGGAAGGATCTCAGTTTTATTTTTTGTGAAAATCACGATATTTTTCGACATATTGTATGTTGGAAAACAAAGGGGGGGGGGGGCTTTTTTACTCTCGATAGCTCGTGCCTTGCTTCGACCCGTGACCAGGTGTCACCCAAGGATTCAGAACCGACAAATGCAGTCTTTATTCCGCCTAACAAAATTACGTAAGATCCACCGTTCTCATATAACAACTCAAAATATAAACTAAAATACATAAAAGACCTAAAATAGCCAAATTTTGAAAAAATAAAACTTCTGCTGAGTTGTGCTCGACAAATGCTGTTTTTATTCCTTCTTACGTGAGATTAACAGTTCTCATATAAAAACTCAAAAAACATAAAATGTCCAAAAATAGTCAAATTTCGAAAAAATAAAACCTGTGCTGAGTTCTACTCGGGAAATGCAGTCTTTATTCCCTCTAACAAAATTACGTAAGATCAACCGTTATCATATGAAAACTCAAAATGTACTTGAAACTCAAAAAACATAAAAGATCCTAAAATAGCCAAATTTCTAAAAACTAAAACTTGCGCTGAGTTGAGCTTGACAATTGCAGGCTTTCCCTTTAAAAAATTTATTTGAGATCAACCGTTATCATACGAAAACTCAAAATGTACCTAAAACTCAAAAAACATAAAAGACCCTAAAATAGCCAAATTTTGAAAAACTAAAACTTGTGCTGATTTGTGGATTCGATACGTTATTCAAAACAGAGAAATTCACATCGAAATTATTATTTGTTAATTACACTGCAATCATGAACAATATATTATGAAAATCATTCTGATATTTTATTAAATGATGAGAGAATTGAACAAGTTGATAAGTTCGTATACCTTGATAGCTTATTTACTAGGGACGGGAAGATAGATGAGGAATTAGATAGACGAATAAATGAAGGTAAGAAGGTTATTGGTAGAGCAGGTCCCCTTATCAGAAGTAAAAATATATCAAATATAGCTAAAATGGCAATACATAATTCCATATTTGTACCGGCAGTACTATACGGTAGCGAGACATGGACTTATCAAGAAAAAGATAAGAGTCAAATTAACGCAATTGACATGAGATTCATGCGCATCATATGCGGGAAAACCCTGATGGACAAAGTAAGTAACGAGACAACTCTAAAAAATGTGGTGCAGAAGAGACGCTAGTAGACACATGGGAAAAAAATCGGTTAAGATGGTTCGGACATGTTGAGAGAATTCCAAATGAACGACTAACGAAACAAGTGTATCAAGGTAAAGTAAATGGCAGCGTACCCACAAGTAGACCGCGGAAAGAATGGTTAGAATGTGTGAATGAGACCCTAGTTAGAAGATACATAAGAAGTCACAGAAACACGAGAGCCTGCATGAAAAAATGCATGGACATAGAAGAAGCTAGAGAAGTATGCCAGGACAGGAAAGTATGGCGGCAAATAGTTAATAAAAAGAGTGTCAGTAGAGTGAATGACGCCTGAAACAAAAGACCTTGGCCACTAATGGACCCAAGTGGGGAACCTTACATAACGACTTCGTGAGGTTCTTCGCTTGGGGTGATTGCTGGAGAGATTGATCAATAACCTGGGTCGGAGCAGTGTTGCGGAACTAACGTGTTATTTACGTAAATAGCATGAGAATTCTGGATCAATCTGAAATATCTCTATCCCTTCCACACACTACTTCTTTCCCCTACCGAGTGAGTCACGCCTACCCCGAAAGGGAAATGGCTAAATGGTGTAATAATAATAATAATAATAATAATAATAATAATAATAATAATAATAATTCTGTCTTTTATGTATAATTATTATTAAAATATAAACGGTTCATATTACAAAACAGAAATGCTATTCTGTGAATGAAACAACTTAGCACAAGTTTTATTTTTTCGAAATTCAACTATTGTTGAAGATTTGATGTTTGTTGAGTTTTCCTATGAGAACTGTTGATCTTACGTAATTTGGTGAAAGGGAATAAAGACTGTATTTGTCGAGCACAACTCAGCTCTAGTGTGGCCAGAAAAAAAAACACTTTTGGTTTTCTTGGGAGCGAACGGCAAATAACGGTAGTTTATGGTATTGTAGAAGGTAGATTTTTGTAACAAAAATTTTAAACAATATTTAGAGGTAGCGCATCGTCTTTAAAGTTCTTATGCAATTTACATGAGCAACGCCAACTTTTTTTTTATTTAAGGTTTTAACGACGAAGTTACCCACTTTTCAATTTGAACTTTTTATATGCTGTTCTTGAGGTCTTTAGAATCCATATAAAAGAATTTTTTAAATTAAAAATTCATAATGCATATTATTTACGGTTGTCTAAAAAATGCTATTTTCACTATTCTCCACTGTTTTCAAAGACTAATATCCCCAATAACATATGTATATCTGATACTGAAATTTTGAGAAAATTTTCCTTAAAGGTTGAAGATTTTATTTTTGAAAAAGCAGATTAAGAAAAAGTATAATTAAACGTGCTACATTGAAAACAAATCTTAGTAAAATTTTAAAATTTGACAGGTCTACGGCTTAAGCTGTTTAATTTTCGGGGCGGAGCGCTCATCAATGAAAAGAGCTGAAGTTGCACTTTTACGATCTACTCTTCACTTGCAGAAATTTTCAGCTTTTGCAATAAATAAGTTTAAAGACTATACGACACCTCTGAATATTGTTTAAAATTTTTAAAAAAATCTTCCATCTACAATCGTATAAACTACCGTTATTTGCCTTTCGCTGTTAAAAAAACCAGAAGTGTTTTTCTCTGGTCACCCTACACAGCACAAGTTTTATTTGTTCGAAATTTGGCTATTTTAGGATCTTGTATGTTTTTTAAGTTGTAATATGAGAACTGTTGATATCACATACTTTTGTTAGAGGGAATAAAGACTGCATCTGTCGAACACAACTTAGCACAAGTGTTAGTTTTTCGAATTTTTTAAAATACTAAATTTTTTTGTTTTTTTAACGGTTATGTTTTTGGAATTTTTTTCTTGCACAAAATTGTGTATACTTCGAGCCGCCTAGCACATCCTTTCTTTTTGCTCTAGTAAGAAGTTGCGGAGCTAGCAAAAAAACGTTTTTCAAAAATTGGGCACGTAATTTTTTATTTTTCAAACAACCATTTACGGTACAAATGAGCACAAGTCTAGCACAATTCAGCACATCTTGAATTGTTTGGAAAAAATAACTTTGCGGATCTAACTTCTGGAACATTAGAAAGATACCAGCGGTCGGTAGTAAAAAAAGCCCCCCCCCCCCTCTGATTTCTGTCCCTTGTTTTCCAACAAAAAAAATCTGCCCGCTAAGCGTGCAAATTCCCATCGCGCGCTAAGCGCGCGGCTTGCTTCGCTCGCAGGTCTGAGCGCGACTGTTGGTTCTCGCGCTACGCGCTCAATAATGTATTTATCTCGCGTTTCG
Organism: Belonocnema kinseyi; assembly: GCF_010883055.1. Lineage (NCBI taxonomy): Eukaryota > Metazoa > Arthropoda > Insecta > Hymenoptera > Cynipidae > Belonocnema > Belonocnema kinseyi. The sequence goes on along the minus strand of NC_046657.1, from coordinate 100,421,355 downwards.
CGGTCGATTATGTATTAAACTCGCGCTACGCGCTCGCTTTCTATATTTTCCCACATTCTGGCGGAAAAATTTTCCAATTAAGACTCAAAACATCCACCAGTTTAATTTGGTGAGTGTGCATTCTCTTTTGTTAAAACAGCTTAGCTTGAGAGCTTGATCACACCTACGGCACGCGACTGATGGCTATGGCACTCCACGCTCGGTCGTTCCATTTCTGCCACATTCGTGCACAGACCTTTTAAAATTAAAGGTCAACGGATCGATAACTGTAATTTTGTGATTTTGAACTCTCTTGGTTAAAGCTCTTTCGGCTTGAACGAACACATTCTCATCACGTATCACGTGCTTCGCAGTCGATTCTGTCCAAAATGTCAACTTTTCAACATTATACACAACACTTTTATATCAAATATAATACATTTTTTATGTAACTCTGCCTGGGATTGCTTATTCAGAAATTGCAAAATAAAGAACAAATTGTATTTATCATGATTATTTTAATATTTCTTTTGTATTTTGCTTTAAATTGTATTCTAAGCTGCGCTAAAACATCTATCATTTCAATCAATTTATATAATTACAATTCATAATATGCATAAAAATTGAATCATACTAATTCTTATTTCTTTTTTTTTTATATTTTTTATTTTTAATCTTACTTTTTAAGATAAAAGAAAAACTATTGTGCATCTGCATATGGTCTAATACAGGAACCTATATAGGGTCATATGTAGGATCCTTTGTCCTCTTTCGTCTTTTCTGTCCTTTTTCCAAAAATTTAATTTTTGTATTTTTAATCTTATTTTTTACGATTGAAAGAAAATCTACTCGTCCTGTAAAAAATTCTTAATAATAAATTTATAGAACTTTTTAGACGAACAACTATGGTCTATTAATTTTAGTTCGTACTTATGCAAAAACTACGTGTCCTATCAAAAATTATAGCTCTTTTTTGGATAAACAAGTTTTGTCCCATTTTTTTCGTAGCTTGTGCCGTTAGTCCAAAATTTTTATTTTTTTATTAAAATTTTTTGTTTTTTACGACTAACAACAAAAACTACGCGTCTTATTGAAAAGTGATTGATTACAAATTTGTAGGTCTTTCCAGGACGTGCAATTTTAGCTTATTCATTTTTTTTCGTATCTTGCATAGTTTGACCAAAAAATGGAATTTTTCATTATTTTTGGTACGATCGAATTTGAAATTTTCAACTTTTCGACCAAATTGAAAAAGTTGTTATGATCATCTTGTAGGGCTTTCAAAAATCACCGTTTCTATTCTTGTTCTTTCCTTTTAGGCCTTGAAAAAGTGTGTTAAAGCATAATCCAATCTGATCAATTTTTTGAAAGTTATCTTGCCTACAGAATACAGACTACAGACAGACACCTTCGTAAAAATCGTTGTTTCTGACTCAGTGGGTCTCAAAACGTGGAGATTTGATGAACACGGACAAAGTGAAGTCTTGCATAAAATCAATACCTTCTCATTAGGATGAGAATGTAAAAATGTCTAAAAATATCGCGATTTCTACCAAAAATAAGACTCACATCCTTCCGGGTGATTGAGAAAGAAATTATTAACCGAAAGAAATTTAAACAAAATATACTCAGTGGAAAAGCAACATATAATACTGGAGGCCTTCTGGCCGACAGTGTCAAAAACATGATCAAATTGTAAAAAAAAAAAATGGCTGAAAATTACCGCATTAATCAGTGGACATAAAAATACCAGTGATTAACGCGGGAATTTTACTGCAATGGTTAAAAATTAATGTTATACTTTAAAACCACACGCAGATAGGAATCTTCCCGTAACACTTTCAGACAGTGTAATTTTACGTTCCTCTTGTAAAATTCAAGTGTCGATGTAAAATGGCAGTGGCCATCTCCAGACAAAGAGACGAATAACCTCAATATTGACATAATATTATAACTCTTGATTAAAGAAGTCAATTTATAAACATGATACTCTTAGCTAGTTTAAAGAACTTTTTTTTTCTATTTCTACACAAATATCACACACGCAAGGAGGAACTTTTTCTACTCACCTCATATACCAAATATCAGTATTAGCATAAGTGCTGAGTTATGGGAGATAAAGTTTAGAAGGCCTGCTTATGGCAATATGAATTTATCCCAACTTCATATAGACGGAACGGATGAAATTTTTAAAATATATTACATTTCATACATAAAACACGCGAACGTGTTGTTGTGTTGTCGAGTGACAACGGCTGCAGTGGAATTAAAAAATTCTGGTAAAATTTCCATCATTCTGCCTTTTTACACTTTCCACGTGAATTTTAAATATTTTGATTTTAAAGAAGCCTGGGAAAAGTGCATGATAATATCGGTTTTAATATGGTTGAAATTTAGTACGTTAATCACTGGTATTTTTATGTTTACTGATTCCTGTGTTAATATTACACTTTTACGGTAAAATTTATACAAATACTGTGAATTTTCACTGTTAATCGCTGCGTGTTCACAATAAACTTGTAGAATTAACGCATAAATAATAGTAAAACGTTTACAAACCGACTTGCAATTTTCAACCACTCTTTTTACAGTGCAGGGAATATGGGAATCTGTAGTTAAGAAGAGCACCAGCATGAAAAGGAAATCCTCCAAAGTATTTGATGGCCAGCCCTATAAAAAGGCGAACAAGGATGAATCAACCCTGGAAAACTCAAAAAAGTTGCATCTGCTTAAAAATATGCAAGACGCACAAACAACTATAGTGCACACATGGATACCACCAGCAATAACAGCGTCACATCTGAACATGAATCTGAAAACATGGCACCGAAGCCAAAAAAAAAACCTCCACCAATTATTGTTAAATCCGAGATCCAGGACCTGCAAGGACTTCTAAAATCATTGAAATCAAGGCTGGAAACATCACCTATCCTCAAAATAAACAACGGGATCTACACCTTCAAGCCCCACAATATGCAGGATCACGCAGCCTTAGTAAAGATATTCACAAGCAACAAACTTAATTTCCATACGTATGCAGCGAAGGACGAAAAGACACTCAAAATTGTTATGAAAGGAATGCCTGGCCTCCCAATCCAAGACATCGTCGACGACCTGGATGCACAAGGGTTCCCAGGTGTAAAATGCATTAAGATGAAACAGAAGACTGATTCCAAGCAAACTCATCCATTCTTTATGATCTCACTTCGCCCAGACGCAAAGATTGGCACCATCTACAATGATAGATAGATAGATAAATAGATTTTTTTTAACGAGGAGGGGAAATCTTCAAAAAGACACCCAGCTGAATGCTGGGTAGTGTCGGATTTGTACCGACTAAAACCCCTCCTCTTTTTGCCCACCTAAGTCTCCGGAACCGCTTCCGCATTACTTCAGAGACTTAGGTCACGGGCCAATGCACTATGGCGGCGCGCCTATATGGAGTAAAACGTCAGCGACAAACATAAAAACTTTACAAATTGTCCAAAACAAATGCCTGCGTATGATTACCAATGCAAAACCTAAGACTAGGATCATCGATTTACATAAA
>NC_046657.1:100416575-100417726 GCF_010883055.1 Belonocnema kinseyi | reverse complement strand
AGTTCCAACATCTTCACAGCTCTGTGCTGCTGTTACTTTTATCTAGTTATTTAGTTTTTAAGTTTATTCCTTTAGTTTTAAGAAAAATTAGATAACTTTATGAGTTTTTACACAACTTTTTACCCGATACTCATACCAGAATTAATTCGATCGTGATAAATAATTAGAAAAGTAAACTAAATCAAATAGATTATTTAATAAGATAAAATTTCTCATCGAGAAATGGGTGCCTCTTCAGTATTCATCTTAGACCTTATTGTATTATATTTTTATGTACAAATCCTGGTTCATATTGAATAAAGATTGTTAAAAAGCAAAAGACGATCAGAGTGATTCTGATCGTCTTCCTTTTTAAAAACCAAACTTCAGTATAAAAAGCGTAACAAAATGCTCTAAATTTTTTAATTTTGGTTGGAAATATCTGTTTAACGAACTTAACCTTCATTTTGGGAACATTAAGAAGTGTATCAAAAGCTGACTTGATTGGACAAATCCTTTAAAAATTAGCGTGGCTACAACATTGAGATAACCATACATACAGACATACAGACAGCCATACAAACAGACACATATACAGACATACAGACAGACCGGAGGAACTGAGTTGCGCAAATCACCCTCAGGTAGGCCGTAAGCCATATAGCTTTGTTGCGCTAAAACTCTTCAAGGGATGAATTAGGAGTATTAGCTGCTCAACGATGAGAGGGTCTCTTTTAAAACAGACTAATAAATAAAGAAATACAGAATAATAATGCAGATCCATAATAACATAAGAATATTTATTTGTGTTCATCCATCTACATCATTTCGTAGTAAATTCCAAATCTTATGATCAATTTTTTATATTTTGTCTAAACATTGTCAAAATAATTATATGAAAAAATAATTAAAAATTTTCTTACGAGGGTAGTTTAATAAGTCCTTAGAATGACCAACAAATGGCGCGCGAATCGCTTCAAATCATCTGTATTCAGTCAGCACCACTCCCGACTAGATATATGGTGCAGTCACAGTCCACATCTTCTGAGTTTACGTGTTTTTATAACCATTTGAAAAAAAAAATTTTTCGTTAAGAAAAATGGAAAAAAACGAGTTCAGAGCGGTAATCAAACATTTTCATTTAAAGGGTTTAACTCCATATGAGATAAAAA
>NC_046657.1:100412493-100416475 GCF_010883055.1 Belonocnema kinseyi | reverse complement strand
AGCTCCAAGGAGATTATGTTGAAAAATAAAAAAAAAATTTACCCAAAAAAAATTGTTTTTATACTTCATTCTAAGGACTTATTGAACTACCCTCGTATTATAAAATGATTACATTCGATTACGTTCGAAGGTTAAAAAAATGTCGAGGTTCAGAAAAAAGATGAAATAATTTTCAGTGAAGTTCCTACCAAAATGCAGTACCTAAACGTACTTTATTGTACTCTAATACATTTTCCAAAGTTTCAGCTCGATATTTTATTTACAAAAAAAGTTCTTAGGTTCAAAAAAACATTCAGTGAACTGAAAAAGTGAGATCGGTAATATAGGTATTTAGCTGTGTCATATCCCCTTAATGTTAAAAAAAAGGAAATCCAAATTCGTTAAGAATTTCCTTCTACAAGTTATTCAAAACCTCGTTTTTTATTTCCCTAAAATATTTTGCTGTATTCCAAAGTATTTGTCTTTTCAAATAATTTTTATTTTACAGAATTCAAACCAGTAACAAATATAGGAGAAGGTTTCGTTCCGATTATCGACAAGGCGCTGCAGATAGTAATTTTTACGTGGTTCACTAATTTGTGCTTTAATGTGATATATACATGGTTTATATGTAGGGAACTTTCGAATTTTTTACCAAATTTTTTTTGCAAATGTTTACGGTTCATGGGTATAAAAATAGCCACTAAATCCTGCTAGTTTTTTGTTTGTCACCAAACAAGGCAACAGACACATATTTAACTGCATTGGATCTAATAATATTAGAATGTGGAGCGTTTACTTTTAAATGCAACTTAGAAGCTCAGGTCATCAGGGATGTAGCCGCTTTTTATCATTAAGTAGTTATGGGTAAACAAATTTTGTTTCATTTTCAGAGGTTTGTATTACTTGAGAATTTATTAATCCATTATTTCAACTATGACATACTTTCATTTTTCCATATTTCTAAAAATTATGCATTTTGAAGATCCATTATTTATCGCAAATCTACTGCAACCCTATAAATTCTCAAGTTTCATTTTAAAAATACATACGGTACTATTTGGAATTTTCCATTTTTTTGGTAGAGTCCTGGGTTTAAACTGAAAGCATTCCATCTTAATAGCCTACAGTTTTCCGCCCAATTCTCATTAGGATCCAGAGATTTATTTATTACCCCAGTTCACAGGCACATTTCAAAAGATGAAGTTGAGTTTATTTAATTTTACCAGAGGTATAAGGTTTAGCGCAAGTTAGCCAAAGGATTAGAGAATCTCTTCTGAACCAGGAATTAGAGACAGGTCTATTCGCGCAACCCAGCTACGCTCAGACAGACAGACACCGATAAAATTGTATGATTTTCAGATTCTGTGAGTGCCGAAACGTAAAGATCCGTTAAAAACCAGAGATCGAAAATTTGGACGATTACATTACACTTTCATGAATGAGAATGTAAAAATATTGCGAACAGGTTGAATCAAAAAATTAAATGGGAACAAACTGCATATAGAAACAATAACTGGTCTAATAAATTAAAAACCTTCAAAGCTAAAGATAACTCACCCTGGAAGTTAACCAAAATATTAAAAGGGAATCGCTCTAACGTAAAATCAACTTTGCACGGCCCACGAGGTCTAGGTTTTGAAGATAAAGCAAATGTCTTGGTATCCCAGTATGAGAAAGTGCACGTCATGACTGAAGACATGAGTGATGAATCCACTCGAAAAGCTGTGAATCCGAGCTGTGATAATATCTCTCATAGGATTCTTAAAAACCTCCCTAAAAAATTAGTAGCACAAATAACATATATATTTAATGTCTGCTTTTTACTTTCTTATTTCCCATCCTAGTGGAAAAATGCAATAATTCTGTCAATTCATAAGGTGGCGAAAGAAAAAATCTTCCGCCAAAGCTACCGTCCTATTAGTCTCCTTCCGACTGTTAGTAAAATTTTGGAAAAAATGATTTATAAAAGACTTTGGGGCTTTCAAAAAAACGTAGCACAATTCACCAATTAGTTAGACTTAGAATTAATTAATCTTAATCTTTAAAAACTCATCTTCTTCATTGAAAATTCAAGTATTCCAGTTAAATATTCATCATTTTTGTTATAACTACAATGATGAATATTTAAGTCATATATAAAGCAAAAACATGATTTTTTTTAAATTCATGTTTTTAATTTAAAATTTTCCTGTTCTATTTGAAGATTTATAATTTTACTTGAAAATTTATCACTTTGTTTGAAAAATGAATTATTTTGTTGAAAATAATTTTTTTTGTTTCGTTAAAAATTAATTTTTTCAACTAAAACATTAACTATTCCATTTGTTGTAAAATCGTATTTTTTTATTGAAAAATATAAGTATTTGTTTCAAAATTAATTTATTTTGCAATGATTTGCTGTGTGGTGATGAAGGATGTTTAGAATGTACGTCATGATTTAAAATAAATCTTTGAATTTTGCGGCAAATATGAATTTGTTACTTTAAGCTCTAAGTGGACCGGGAAAAATGAAAAACTTGTTCGGGAAAAACTGGGAATTTAAAATCTTCTGCCGATTCACCACCCTATTATTGAAATTATATTGACAATGATGTTTCCTGAAAAAATTTCACTATGCATTAGTGTTTGTCCAATTATAAACAAATTGTATAAAAAAGTTAACGCTTTTTTAAGCGAAAATAAATCGCTTTTTCCATCTGCCCTGGCTGAAATCATGTTGTCAATGACGTTTTCTACCAAACAATTAACATATGAAAATATTTGTTTACTTTATAAACAAATTAGATAAGGAAATGCACACTTTTTGCCGTTTTTTACATACAGGAAATCGTTTTGCTTATATTATTTTTTAAATTATATTGACAACGATATTTTCAGAAAATATTTCGCGCTTTATTGTGATTCGTTGTTTTTATAAACAAATTATATTAACAAATGTAGATTTTAGGCATTTGTGTCCGATAAGGAAGCCTTTTAAATCGTAGTTATGCAAAACGATAGCGATATTCTTGCATTTTCACAAGTCCCTTTTTTCGTTCATCATTTACGAAGAAATTTGAAATAAAAAAAGAACGATCAAATTATGATGCACTGTAATTCGTGCATTTCTATTACTTCTACTTATAATATCATCTAAATTATGCTTTTGTTTATATAATTTGTTTACAAAACTGAGAATTTATAATAAATTAAGAAATTTTGTCAGGAAAATCATTGCCAATATAATTGCAACAATATTAGACGAGAAATTGATTTCATTTCGCACAAAAACGCCTATATTGTTAATTTGTTTATAAAATGAACCAATATTGACGAATGGCAGAATATTTTCAAAATACATGATTAGTAATATAATTACAACAAGACTAGCAGAAAAATCGATTGGCTTCTGCTTATTCATGCCTGCGATGTACATTTGTTAAAGAATTAATTAATATTATTTAATCTCAAATTTAAATTGCCAAATATTCCTAATGATGAAAGCAAGCAATTTTAAAAAAGAAATATACTTTGAAGATGAATGTGCAAATGTCCATTATTTGTTAATCAAATTTTCTATTAACAAGTTGACAATTTTCTTTCTTCTTATACCTCCGTGCATTGATTCCAAGTGGCGGGAACTATGCGAAAAATTTTGTCTAGGATATAAAAAATAAAATAAAAAATCTATACTTTTTTCTTTGTTTGGCTTAACATAAAAATTAAATAAACAAAAATAAAAAATGTACTATCGTCTTTTTTGGAAAAAATTAGTCCTAACTCCTAAAAAAATAAAATCGGTGCACAATTGCGTTCTAAATGTCATTTTGGGCCGCGCTTTTTTTATGTCACATCACTGTGTGCTGGTACTGTACTTCAAAAAACTACTTACCCTATTTTATGAAAGAGTATTCTTTATTGGAATACCAGGTGTATACATATGAAACCGGTATTGCCATCTAGCGGCCAGTAGGCACACTTGTAGGCACTGTCGGAACTTACCATTTGTGCTAATTGGCGT
>NC_046657.1:100404050-100412393 GCF_010883055.1 Belonocnema kinseyi | reverse complement strand
GCGCATACTTTGAATAAAATATTTGTTATCATTCTCTTGAAATAAATGTGTTTTTTTCTTGAAAAAATACCGGTTTCATATGTATACACCTGGTATATTCATTCGCTTACTATAGCTAAGATATCAAGCTACCTAAATCACAACGTTTCATTATATGTGGTGGCATATTTTTCTTATATAAATTCACAAGGAATTTTCTGAATGAAAACTATTAACAAACTGTTGAATAGGCAATAGAATGTTAAATAAAATACTATTATTTTCATTTTCTAATCGGAAGATTTTTAACATTTCTTTCTGTGATTTAAAGAAAACATATTGAATTACATGGTAAAGTAATTACATTCAGAAAAAAATTGTAAACTAGATTAATTGAAAAAAAATTTTTTTAAGAATTTATTTTGTGCGCATAGCTATAATATTTATTCGCTAACAAGACATTTTGAGGTAAAAAGTAAAAAACTCTAATGAAAATCAGGGTAGGCAAGTTTTGGGAATCTAGTTTCAAAAAAGCATCAAATTTTCCTTTTACAAACGCGAAGATTAATCATGAAAGAGCAGTTTCAATCCATTGAAACATAAAAATCTTGATTCTCCGCGGTTTTTACATTGCAAAATACAGAGAGGGAGAGAGCATTTTTATCCTAACACTTTTTAAAAATCGTCAGATAAGTGAATTAAATTCCATATTTAAAGCAACTTAGCGAGACCCCAACAACTTTTTTTGAATAATAGGAAAAATGCAAGCATCCGGTATCGGCTCACAGGAACAAATGTGAAAATTTGTGAAATTAGGACTGGAAACTTCTTATTATGAGATAGGACCGGCTTTAACGACGTTTTCTCGGATTAAGGAACTTACTTCTCTTGGAAACTGAGGGCCTGTTTTATTGTTACCTGATGAGTTTAAAATTCTTCTATAACGAAAGTGCAATTGTTAGAACTCTAAACAAGGATAAGGATGGGGATTTTTCCAAATTATATGAACGTTAATTGCCCTGAAATAAAAGAATATCTAATGCACCGCTGTAATTTCCTATTCAAAATATAATAGAAAAATTTGAATTTTTCATAAACGGCTGAATTCCACGTCTTAGAGTCTGGTGGACCAAAAATTGTACTTTTAATTTTTTATTGATCGACCCCCCTGAGCTTGCTCATTTTCCGGGAAGAGAAATTTTCTTATTATTATATAAAAAGTGCAAAATGGCAGTTCTGCATTAAATTTATGCAAGAAACTGTTTTTTCGGAAGTTTGTTCAATATTAAATTTTCTTATTCGGAATGGGTCAATTTTCCAAGCATTTTAAATAATTTTTAATTTGGTAATGAATTGTCGTTTATTTAATCCATTTTCTCCAACTTTAAAGCATTAAAAGTTACGATTATTTCAAATAAACGATATATTTTATGAATGTTCCGAGCCATACATATATATTTTTTAATAGAAAATTGTGTGTGATGCAGTAATTACCCCTTCTTCAGACAAAAAACTCGGCTAAATTCCAACATTTTAAAAATGGATTTTACAGAAAGTCCTATATAATTTGAGAACATTGTATATGCTATACAGAAGTTCCCTTATTACAGCGAGAAAATTAGATAATACAATTTTTTTCACTTATTTACAATCATTTAAAAATGGTAGATTACTTATTTCATTGGCAAGGTATGACATCCAACTTTTTACATTTTGTTTAAGTTTACAGAAAAATTTGATTCAAATTTTCTATAAGGCTTAATTTATCGCATTTCTTGGAAAAATTTGTTTCATTAATGTATGGAATTATTTTGTTTTTATATCAAAATTTTATTTCAAATTTATTTTTAAAGCTCATCTATTTGTTTAAAAATTAAGGTATTGAGAATTACATAGCACAAAAAATTCGAATATTTCAAAGATTTAAACAAGAATACAGTACACCATATTTCAATGATTTCGAAACATAATAATATTTAAAAAATATTCCAAGATGTTTTACGGTTGCAAACGGTTTTCACAAAGTTTTCAAACATTTCTAGTGATTCAAAAAAAATTCACAAAAATGCAAAGATTTCAAGGATTTCAAGAGATTCAAAAAATTAAAAATTTTCAGTGCAAAAATAGATCTAGCTGGAAGGTTTTCAATTAAAGATCCCTCAATTTTTAATATTTATAAGGGAAAATTTGGTAATTTTTATTAATTTTTTTTATTGATCAATTTTTTGATCTAATACTAGGTTTCAATTCTAAATTTTTCAAATTGAAGAAATATTGAAAGTAAAGCAACAAAACGGAAGAATTTTAAATTTTAAAGCTTAAAAAACCCTGAAATATGCATAATTTTTAATGGTAAATTTCCAAAATGATAAAATCTTCAATTTTACAGATTAGCAATTTAAAAATTCTACAATTTTGAAGATTTAAAATTATTAAAGTTTTCAGTGCTAAATATTACAAATGAATGAAATATCGATTTTAAAGCATCAAAATCCAGAATTTTTAATTGTAAAAGTTAAAGCTTCCATAATTTTTAATTGTAAATTTTCTACATAATTTAAAATTCTTCAATTTTAAAGGTTTAGATTTGAAAAATTGACTTTTTATTTTCAAAATCATCAAAATTTAGAAAATTATTGAAATTGAAAAAATTTCGAAATTATAGTATTAAAATGATAGAATATTAAGAACTTCCGGTTGGGATCGCCAACAGATAGCACGCGCGCGAAATCGGGAACAAGAAAATTGAGTTTCGTCGGTGTTTTCAAAACGTACGTTCTAAAGTGAAATGCAATTGGATTAAGTGTATGTGATTATATATGGGAAAGTGTTATCAGCAAGTAAGCTGAGTTGGGCAATTGCATTTTGGAAAGAAACATAAAGTGATGGGGGACAATGAGGTTACTGAAATTGGTGAGGAAGATGGTGGCTAGGACGGATTGTCACCGGAAGTAGGGGAACCTGCAGCGCCACCTTTGTCTGAACACGTGCAGTTTGGGAAAGGAGTACAGAGAAAGGAAGCTGCTGTCAAGGAAGAGGCTCGAAGGAGGAGAGGTCTTAGGCGACCTTAAAAGGCAGATATACTGGCCAGAGAAAGCGCCAAGAGCGCCAAAATATTAGATGGATTCCTGGTTCGCATGGTAGACGATGGTTTGAATGGTAATGAACAGGCAGTATTCAGGGCTACACACCGATTACAGAGATCTCCAGTCAGGGAAAAGAAAGCAAAGGATTATCAGAAGAAGTAGCCGAATCGGTCAAAGAAAGGACATTGAAGGGGGAACGGCAAGCAGAAGATCTGAATAAAGAAGTTTTACTTGAAGTAATAAATGGAAGCGATTTCGACGGGGACAAAGAGGGCGAAATCGAGGAGGACGTGACAGACGGTGTTGGGAAGACGAAACTGTGGAGCGAATTGATAACGGGAATTCTTAATCAATGGTGGGATTCAAGAGTGCAAAAGGAAATTAATAACAAGTGTAGTGACCTCCGTATCAGCTGATGAGGACCCACAGATAACGAAAGAAACTGATGAGGAAGGTGCTTCACGAATAACAAAGGATGAGAATAAAGTAAAAAGCAGAGAGAACTTGAGGAAAAGTAGGGATGGGAAAAGAGCTAGAGCGGGATGACCATGCCAGATCTGAATCTCGGGAGAAAAAGAAGAAAAACCGAAGGTTAATGGGAACGAACAAAATTCACCAGAAAAACTTGGAACGAATGAGCTGGAGTATGAACTTGGGGAAAGAAGAAAGAGAAAAAACAACACGATAGTACGAGGATTTAGATCTAGAAGAAGAGATCTGGGAGAGGAAAGAAGAACAACTTTGCTGGGCTTGACGGGAGTTAATATTCAGATCAAAAGTCTAAGACACATAGTTGGTGGAGTCTTGATCAAACTGGATTCATCGGGGACAAAAAGGCGATTACTGGTCAATAAGCATAAACTTGGTGTGACAAAAATCTTTGTGGACGACTTGACATGCAGAGAGCAGGAGATCTAGGAGTGGATACGAAGCAAGATGGGGGTTGCAAGGAGGAATAGAAGAAAAGCTAGTTGGACAATCAATGACAGAATTTTCACATAGATCGAGGAAGATGGTAAATTGGAGAAGAAGCCCTTGCGTGCAAGAAGAGAGGGGGTGGGGCGGTGAGTTGGGATATTGAAGGAGTCGTATAGAATCTTTTGGGGGCTAGAAAGGTTAAAGGAGCGTGGAGTTTTTTAAAATCCTTTGACGTAGTAATAGTGCAAGGGACATGGATTGAGAAGGAAAAAGAGGACGCTCTTTTAAACTCCCTTGACAACGATTTCATGTGGATAACCAAAGCTACGGTAAGAAAGAAAAAGAAGGGCAGAGCAATGGGGGGGGGGGGCAGCTTATTGAAGTGCGTAAGAATGTGTGTGGGAATGTAAAAATGGTGGAGCGGGAGTTTGGAATTGTGATTAGTGCAGATGGACTAGGGAACTTGGGAAATAAAGTGAATATTGTATCTATTTATAATAATGTAGGGGTTTTAAGAGTGACTATCATAGAAGCAGGAAATCCGAAGACAAAAATGTAAACGCGGAAGGAACCAAATTGTTAACATTTTGTGAGGAAATGGGGCTAATGATTATGAATGGGAGGATTGGTAATGATTGCAAAGGGAAGTGGACGTATCTCGGGGAGGATGGGTGTTCGGTTATCGACTGCATAATTGGGTCTGAGAGAATCGGAGACTCGGACATAAATGATATCGAGGTGGTTACTAACATGGAATCTGATCATTTTCCAGTGGCCTTTAAGATAACTGGGAAGGGGGAAGCGGGGAAAGGAGCTAGAGAGAATAATAGAAAGAAATAGAAGGGAGCGAGTAGGTTATAGATTAGCATGGGATGAAAGTAAAAGCAAGGAATATAGAGATAACATGGAAGATATCGGGAAAGAAATGGTCATGAAAAACGAAGGGGAGTAGGAAAATAAGTGGGAAGTGATTGATAAATACTTTTAATCACTTGAAAAAATATTTGAAGACAAAAAGAAATAGGGAAGATGCAGTGATCCCAGATCTGAAACGAGACGTGGTCCAATACTATCACAGGTCTATGTTCGTGTGAATATAATAGGAGACGATGTGTATAATAGAAGTACGATTGCCGGTCGGAACACTTCGGCGGTTCTATTTATATCTCTATCTGCTTTGAAATAAAATGAAGATATTGGGATTTTAATATTTTCAGATTTCGATGCTGGCGATTCTCATGATTTGAATACTTCGCGCGCCTCTGTATATGCGTATATTTTGAGGTTACGTTATTTCAAGTATAAAATGTAAATTATATAAATATTAATACTAATATATATATATTATTACTGATAATATTATAATTATGTTATATTATAATTGTCTTATTTATATCTTGATCCGCATTTGAAAAAAATTAAAGATAAATTAAAGATTTAAAATTAAAGAAAATAAAAATTAAGTATTTTGTTGAAAATGTAACTATTTTGTAAAAAGAAGTCCTTTTTTCTATCAAAAGTTCAACTACTTTGTTAACATTTTTATTTTTTTATTTGAAGGTTCGTCTCTTTCGTTGAAAATACATTTTTGAAACTGACAATTATTCTATACCATTTTTGGTTAAAAAAATCATGTATTTTGTTAAAAATTCATCTTTCTATGTGCAAATTAAATTTTTTAATGAAAAATTTATACTTCTCGATTCAAACTTAAATTTTTCAGTTCAATGATCAACTGTAAATATTTTTTGGTTAATTTTTTCTTATTAAAGATTCATAATTTTAGTTGAAAATTCAACTATTTGCCTTTAAATTGGGTTAAAAATTCAGCTTCTTTGTAGATAATACTCTTTTTGATTTTAAAATTAAATAATTTCGTTGAAAAGTCATGTATTTTGTTTAAAATTGTGCTTGTTTGGCAGAAATTTAATCTTTTTCGTTGAAAATTTATCATTTTTGGTAAAAAATGCAATTGTTTGGTTGAAATATCAACCGTACATCTTCTTGTGTTTAAAAGTCGATTATTTCACTAAGGGTTGAACTACTTTGTAAAAAAAATCCGTTTTTTTTAAACAAGGCTTTTTAATTATTGTTGAAAATTTAACTATTTGGTTGAAAGTTTAAATTCATCTAATTGGATGAAAATTTAACAACTTTGTTGATAATTAATTTTTTCTGTTAAAAATTCTTTATGTTTATCTGAAAATTTAACTATTATAGGATTGATTAAAAATTAATCGCATATATTGGTTAACTTGGAAAATCGTTTTTTTTTTATAGAACATCAATCTTTTTGGTCAAAAATTCACCTTTTCCCTTGAAAATTTAACTACTTTGTTGAAAATTAGTTTTTTTCGTTCAATTCAATTTTTTATCGCAGTTTTTATCTGGAAATTGAACTATTCCATTTTTGGTTGAAACTTTACCCTGTACATTGTATTAGTTAAAACACCAATTATTTGATAGAAAACTAATTTATTTGTTTTCGATTATGATTTTTTTAATTGAAAGAATTTTGAAATAAAATGTTTTAAATTGAATTTAAGGTAAAAACTATACAAATTTGAACAGAGTGGTTCGAAATAGAAAGCCTTGAATTGTTAAATTTGTAATGAGCTAAATTTTAAGTTTGAACGCTACAATTTTAATTTAAAAAAAGATTCCAAATTAATTAAAAACTTGAAATTATTTCAAATAATTTGAAACACGATGTAGATTTTTGCAGATTTAAAAAAAATTAAGCTTTTTGAGAATTGTAAAATATTTAAATAGAATAACAAAAATTGTTGTGATTGCTAAGAAAATTAAAAATGATTTTTTATTTTGAAAAATTAATTTTAAGTGTGTATTTGAAAAGAATTAAAAAAAAAAGAATCAGGACGATTTTAAGGCAATTTTTTTATTTCGCAGTTTTTTTAATCTTAGGAAAAAATCTAATTAACAAAATATATAAATTTTCAACCCAAAAGTTTACTTTTTAACAAAAAAAATTAAATTTCTATAAAATAATTGGTGTTTTACCCAATACAATGTACAGGATAAAGTTTCAACCAAAAATGGAATAGTTCAATTTCAAGATAAAAACTGTGATAAAAAATTGAATTGAACAAAAAAAAACGACTTTCCAACAAAATTGTTAAATTTTCAAGGGAAAATGTGAATTTTTAACCAAGAAGATTAATGTTCTATAAAAAAATGATTATACAACTTAACCAATATATACGATTAATTTTTAATCAATCCTATAATGGTAACATTTTCAGATAAAGATAAATAATTTTTAACAGAAAAAATTAATTTTATACAAAGTTGTTTAATTTTTAACCAATCAGATGAATTTTCAACCCAAAAAATTAATGATCTACAAAAAAAGACAAATTTTAAACAAAATACATGAATTTTCAACGAAATTATTTAATTTTAAAGTCAAAAAGACGAATTATGTACAAAAAGTTGAATTTTTAAGCGAAAAATATGAGTTTTCAATCAAAGATTTAAACTTTCAATCAAATAGTTAAATTTTCAACCATAATTAAAAAACCTTGTTAAAAAAACGTATTTTTTTACAAAGTAGTTCAACTCTTAATGAAAGAATCGACTTTTAAACCCAAGAAGATGTACAGTTGATATTTCAGCCAAACAATTGCATTTTTGACCAAAAATGATACATTTTCAACCAAAAAGATTAAATTTCTACGAAACAAGCATAATTTCCAACAAAATACATGAACTTTCAACGAAATTATTTAATTTTAAAGTGAAAGAGATTTATTATCTACAAAAAGCTAAATTTTGAACCCAATTTAAAGGCAAATAGTTTAATTTTCAACTATAATTATGATTCCTTAATAAGAAAAAATTAATTTTTTTACTAAGTAGTTCAACTTTAAGCGAATAATCGAATATTCCACCCGAACATTATGATTTTAATTTTTAACAATATAGTTGCATTTACAACAAAACGACTTTGCAACCAAAAAATATTTACAGTTGACAATTAAACCAAAAAATGTAATTTTTAATCAAAAAGTAGAAATTTTCCATAAAATAATTTAAGTTCTACAAAGAAAGATAAATTTTTAACAAAAGTACATTATATTTTAACCAAAAATCGTATAGATTAATTTTCAGTATCAAAAATGTATTTTCAACGAAAGAGATGAAACTTCAAATAAAAAAAAATAAAAATTTTAACAAAGTAGTTGAACTTTTGATAGAAAAGAGGACTTTTTTTACAAAATAGTTACATTTTCAACAAAATACCTTATTTTTCAATCAAATAATTGAGTTTTTATCCAAACGAGATGAATTCCAAAATCGCCAAATTCTTTAATTTCTTTCAAATCCGGATCAAGATATA
>NC_046657.1:100398381-100403950 GCF_010883055.1 Belonocnema kinseyi | reverse complement strand
GAAATTTACATCGTCTCCTACTATATTGAGGTCTATAAAGCGAGTATGAGGAAACTAAAGGAATACCGCAAAGAAAGAAAGAATTGGGAAAGAAAACAGAAATATGAGAAGGTGAAGAATAATAAAAAATATGGGTGATTTTTGGCGGGAAGTAGGGGATCTTAGGCCAAAACGGAGATTTAAAGGGAATGTAATTAAAAAAGCTCAGCGGAAGAAGCATGTCATGAAGCTACTTGAAGGTCAGGATACTGAATCAGGCAATCCAGGAACTCAGAAGGTAATAGAGGAAAGGGAATGAGCAAACACAGAACATGAGGAAACAGGGGAGTGTCAGGACGAGGGGAAAAGAACCTTGAAGTGGGGAGGGAGGTGATTTAGACTTGGAAATAAATAGGGATATTTCGTTTGAAGAAGTAACGAAAGTATTAAATAGATTAGGGAAAGGAAAAGCTGAAGGTGAATACGGCATCGCCATAGAATTCATGAAATGTCTACCGCAAGTTTGGGCTTTAGAAGTACACATGATACTAAACGGGTTCGGAATGGAAGGGAAATTGGTTCGTGGCTGGGAAAAAGCGCAGATATTTCCTATATATAAAGGGGGCAATGAAAATGAATCGAGTAATTACAGAGGAGCGGCACTCCTGGATACCGGGTACAAAATCCTAACAGCCATTTTGGACGAAAGACTTAGAGGCTGGCTAGAAAAGAAAGGGAAGTATGAAGAAAGCCAGGCAGGTTTGAGGAGGATGTTAGATATGATAAGAATGATATACAGCAGAACATTAAATCAGGCCATTACGAGTGAAGGAAACATGAACTCGTTCTCTACAAATAGGGGCGTAAGGCAAGGGTGTCCACTCAGTCCGACCTTGTTCAACATATTTATAGGAGATATGGATGATGCTTGGGGAAAAGGGAAAGTAGAAGGAACAGTAATAGGAAGAACCAAATTTTTTGGACTTAAATTTGCCGATGATGTGGTTTTGGCGGCGAACCACGTGGAGGGGCTCACGGGAATGCTAAGAAATGTAGAGAAATATGTTGAGAATAATAAATGACAAATTAACGGAAATAAGACCAAGGTAATGATATTTAGAAAGGGTGGAGGAGAACACAAGGGGAGAGTTGGAAAGTGCACGGGGAAACATTAGAAGTAGTAAATAACTTCAAGTATTTGAGATACTGGTTTTCGACAGGGGGAACTTTTACAAAGCACACGGAGAAAATAGCAGGAAAAGCAAGCATTGCCGCGAATGCAGTATGGGGTGCTTTAAAAAGAGCAGGAGTTAATAGGTTGGATAAAAGATTGTATCTTATGGAGACGTTAGTGAAATCAGGAGGGATTTATGGTGTAGAAATCTGGGTCTTGGCTAGAAGAGAATCAATAGAAAAAATGCAAGGTAGGTTCGTTAAAATGGCAATGGAAGTTGATAGCACAACTCCAGGTAACATATGAAGAATGGAGGCAGGAAGACAGAGATTAGAGATCCAGGCTAGGGCGCGAGCAAGCAAGTACCTTATAAGAATTTGCGAAATGGACAATGAGAGATGGTCGAAAATCTGTTTGAGGGAAGAGTTGAGGGGAATAAAAAATAGAAAGCCCTCGAGTTTGGGCATTACATTTGAGAAAGCTTTCAGGGATTTAGGTGACAGAATAACTGCAGAGTTACTTTGGGAAGGGGGGAGAGAAGATGAGACCCAGAAGAACCTAGAGAGAGGAGTTGAGACGATTTTAGCGCAAGAAATGCAGGGAAATTGGAGAAAAATAAAAAGGTCATCACATTGTAGCGAATATAAAAGTTGGAAATCCCAATTGGGCAGGGAAGGAATACTGGGAGGACGAAAAGATAAATGAGAGGCATAAAGAACAATGGTCACGGTTAAGATGTAGAAATGTGGAGAAAGTGGGAAATAAAGGTTTTAAGAACACAATATGCAGATTATGCAAAAAAGAGGAGGAAAACATTTTCCATATGTTCAAATGCAAAGGCGCTATTGAGGTATTAGAGAAACAATGCGTGGAAGAGGTGAGCGATTAGGCAGGTGGAAATGAAGGAAGGGATTTTCAAGAATTAGTATCTCAAAATTCTGCTTGACGAACTTAGCCTTCATTCTGGGAACGTTAAGAAGTGTATCAAAAGTTGAATTGATTGAACAAGTCCTTCAAAAGTTAGCGTGGCTATAGCATTCTGGTAACCATACATACAGACACAGACCCCGATAAAATTGTATGATTTTCGGATTCTGTGAGTGCCGAAATGTAAAGATCCGTTAAAACCAGAGATAAGAAATTTTGACGATTACATTGCACTCTCATGAATGAGAATGTAAAAATGACAGAAAAACTTGGTAGCAGTCGTACACTTGTCGTGACAGTCAGCACCTGCTTGAAATGGTGAGCTCTGCCCTGGAATGACACTGGCAGTCCTTGCAGCCAAAGATTGCCTTCTGTCGAGCCCTGGCATTTTTTGTATGTTACTTGTTCTTAAAAAATCGAAAATTTTGATCACACAAAAATGTATGAAAAATAAAAAATTCCGTTTTGCGGTAATACTATGCAAGATGCGAAAAAATAAACAACAAAAGACGTGCAAGAGTTTCGCTCCGAAAAACCGTTTTATAAGCTCGAGCATTCAGATTTATATTTCTGTGAAGTGTGATGTAATAGTTTTTTTGTACGGAGTACATAGTTTATAGGCACATTATGGAAGAACGCTTGCAAATGATTATTTTTGAGCTGTTCACGGACATGAAACCTTTAACGAGCTCTCACGCTCAGCTGAGAAATGACGTCCAGGAATCTTGTAAAGCTTCTACGGGCGTTGCTGCAAAAATTTTGTCCCTCTACAGTAAGATATCACTTAGTTTGCTTCGGTTACTTCGATTGTCCATAACGTCGGCCTGTAGACACCAGAGGTGGCCTTGGCTGATGTTTGCAGATGTTTACAGATGTGGAACCCTTCCTTCGGAATCTAAACAAGGATTCTGCAAATTCAGCCTTTCAGGAGTCCAATGACCCCGATGAAGATGAATCTGACGCTTCTGAGTTTAACATAGTCCGTCTTTCTAAGGCCTCCAGATGGGGACGTCCGCCTAAACAGGACCTGAGAGATGCCACGCCGAATAGACGCATAGACCAATTTTTATCGAATAATGCTGCTACCCCAGCGACTGCTAAAATTCCCTGAGATCTCTACATTTCGAAGGCGTAGCTCGCTGGTGGTCTCTCTGAGATCATACAAAGTGATCCCTGGCCTATTGCTTCCACACGTCGTTGGTCTACTTCTCTTTCGAATGTCTGCACGCTCATTAAAATCATATTTTGGAATGTTCACGGGTTTTCAGATCTGGAGGACATTACTAGCACTTTCAGAAAATTTGACATTTTGTGTATTAAAGAGACTTGGATGGATTTCTCAAGAGCCGCTTTTAAAGTATTTCCCAGAGACTTGCTCGTATTTGACTCTTCGGCGGTGAAAAATGCTATCAATGGAAGAGCCAAGGGTGGCATATTGATTGCGTTAAATAAGAATCGATTTTCAGTACTACTGCTGCCAGTTTCGCCGGAGTATATAATACGAAAGGTAAATTCCTGTTCGTTTTCTTTTATTCTCTGTGTAATGTATCTCGTTCCCGACACAGATATTGATTATATTTTTAATAATTTTAACGTTATCCTCGGCTCGATACGCATGTCTTTGTCACACATACCAATTTTTTTCGGTGGCGATTGCAATTGTAGGATTTCGAACCTCAATATTCTCGACGAGCCAATTTTCGTTAACAATGTTTCTTTTATGGGTAATAGATCATCTGAAGATAATTTTGTTAATAATAAGGGGAAACTAATAACTGGCTTTATGTAAAGTAACCAGCTGTTTTTATGCAATGGGAGAGCAAGCGGTGATTTTCCCGCACAGTTGACATTCCACGGCACTATGGGAGGAAGCGTGAATGATCTACTATGGTGTTCTGTAAACAGTTCGCCCTTTCTGCAAGAATTTAAAGTTCTTAAGGTCAAAACTTTGTCTGATCATTTCCTGATTGCTGCTTTTGTGAATTGTGCAGGTCAAAAAGTTTCGCAAAACCTTGCTAGTCTGGAGGAATAAAATTCCTAGTATGAGTGGCGATGTAGACGAGATGGAGATGAACGAGAATCTGTTTGGCGCGATAAGACATGTTGCAACAGAACTAGGTATGAGAAAAGTTTATGCAGGTAGGTCCAGCAGAATTGTCTTCAGTAACAAATCATGGTATGACGCCATGTGTCATGATGCAAGGAAAAACTTGCCTGTGATTTTTCAGGATAGCAGGAGAGTAAATTTTACTTCCGAAAGTCTTAAGGCTTATAGAACCGCTGCAAGAAATTACAAGAAGTTACTGTTTACTAACAAAGTCACGAAAAGCGACTGATAGACGAGTTGGCTACAGAAAATAATTCTACTGTTTTTTGGTCCATTGTTCATGGCAATCGATTTAGGCCACAAGCGTCAAACAGCATCAACCTTGAAATATGGCATGCATCTGGAGGACTTGTTTAACAAAGTCATGGTGCAGGAATGGGTACCGAGGTCCTGGGATAAATTATCCATGATTATGTTGCATAAGAAGGGGATCCTGGCGATACTGGCAATCATAGATCCATCTCCCTTGTGAATTGCATCGCAAAAATTCTCACGCAAATTTTGTCAATAAGGCTAACTGTTTGGGCAAACGAAAATAAAATAATTCCGGAATTCCAATCTGGATTCAGGGCTGGCAGAGAGTGTCTCGCCAACTTATTTACTTTGTTATCTATAATCCAGATTCGCGTGAAACACCCTAGATCTGCGGTGTACGCAGCTTTTATAGATTTTAAAAGTGTCTTCCCATCGGTGGCTCATCATTTTTTATGGCAAAAATTACATAAAATAGGGCTTATCACTAAGCTGATTAAAGTGATAAAAATGTTTATGAACTCATGTTTGCAAGAATTAGGAGTAACAATGGTCAAACTAGCTTCGTTAAGGTAACACAAGGCGTCTTGCAGGGTGAGGTCCTAAGCGTTCTGCTTTTACGAGTATCTATTTTTATGCATGATCTAGAAAAGTTCCTGATTGAGCAGGGGTGTAGGGGTATTGCTATTTACAGCTTAACTGAGGTTCTTTTACTCGCTTATGCATACGATCTTGTTTTTCTTTCTGACACGCCGACTGAGCTCGCAAGGAAACTTCAAGCTTTGAATTTATATTGTGAGCGGAATATTTTAACTGTGAATCTGAAAAAGACTAAGATTGTAATATTCCGCAAGAAGGATAGCTCTTCTGTAAGCAAGTTTTCAGTCTTTCAAATTCGGTGAAGAGAAAATGGAGGTAGTGAACCAGTACCCTTACCTAGGCGTCCCATCTTTTATACAATTGAGACTCCGGATTCTATAACCACGCATAAAATTTGCCTGGCCGCTTCAGGCCGCTCGAGTTGGCCGCTGATGGCTTGAAAATCAGTTTTCGAAAATTCAACTTTTTAAGATATCACTTCATAGGAAATTTCATGGCGCATCTTTTTTCTCTCGACAAAAAAGTTGTAT
>NC_046657.1:100397066-100398281 GCF_010883055.1 Belonocnema kinseyi | reverse complement strand
TAATTATGTTATATTATAATAGTCTTATTTATATCTTGATCCGCATTTGAAAGAAGTTAAAGAAATGGGCGATTTTGGAATTCATTGGAATTCATTGGAATTTGGAATTTCTCGTTGAAAGTTAATGTATTTGGTTGGAAATTGACCTTGTTTGGTAGAAATTTAATCTTCTTGGTTGAAAATGTGTCATTTAACAACTTTGTTGAAAACTTATTTTTTCGGTCAAAAGAGATTTATTTTAATCTGAAAATGTAACTATTCTAGGATTGATTAAAAATTAATCGTTTTTTAATTTTTAATACCTTAAATTAAATTTAAAACATTTTATTTTTAAATTATTTCAATTTAAAAAAAATCATAATCGAAAACAAATAAATTAATTTTCTATCAAATAATTGGTGTTTTAACTAATACAAAGTACAGAATAAAGATTCAAATAAAAATGGAATACTTCAATTTCCAGATAAAAACTGTGATAAAAAATTGAATTGAACAAGAAAAAAACGAATTTTCAACAAAATTGTTAAATTTTCAAGGGAAAAGGTGAATTTTTTACCAACAAGATTAATGTTCTATAAAAAAACGATTTTTCAACTTAACCAATATATAAGATTATTTTTTAATCAATCCTATAATAGTTACATTTAAACTTTCAATCAAACAGTTAAATTTTTAACCATAATTAAAAAACCTTGTTAAAAAAAATCGTATTTTTTTACAATCTTAATGAAATAATCGACTTTTAAATCCAAGAATATGTACAGTTGATATTTCAACCAAACAATTGGATTTTTGATCAAAAATGATACATTTTCAACCAAAAAGATTAAATTTCTACCAAACAAGGCCAATTTCCAGCAAAATACATGAACTTTCATCGAAATTATTTCATTTTAAAGTCAAAAAGAGTACTGTCTACAAAAAAGCTGAATTTTTAACCCAATTTAAAGGCAACTAGTTGAATTTTCAACTATAATTGTGAATCCTTACTAAGAAAGAATGAATTTTTTTACTAAGTAGTTCAACTTTGAGTCAATAATAGAATTTTCCGCCCAAAAATTATGATTTTAATTTTTAACAATATACTTGCATTTACAGTTGATAATTCAACCGAAACGCGCTCGATCAGTGCTATTTGAATGATTCTATTTTGTTAACGAATCACTCAATTAAGGTAATACTTTTCAAAAAACTTCATTTTATCCTAATAAACAT
>NC_046657.1:100395673-100396966 GCF_010883055.1 Belonocnema kinseyi | reverse complement strand
TATATAATTTATATTTTATACTTGAAATAACGTAACCTCAAAATATACGCATATAAAGAGGCGCGCGAAGTATTCAAATCATTAGAATCGCCAGCATTGAAATCTGGAAATAATAAAATCCCAATCTCTTCATTTGATTTCAAAGCAGATAGAGATATAAATAGAACCGCCGAAGTGTTCCGACCGGCAATCGTGCACCTTCGAGTTTTCAAATTCAGAAGAGGAGAAATGGGTTGCGCGCGCAACCCAGTCATTTATATCGTCTCCTACTATATTCACGCGACATAGACCTGTGATAGTATTGGACCACGTCTCGTTTCAGATCTGGGATCAGTGTCTCCAGAACGTACGATTTTTCGGCCCCCACCACAAATTAGTTTTTAAAGAAGAATAATTCGCCAAAAAAGAAGCTAAATTTATAACTAAAAAGACAATTTTTCAAGAAAAAAAATGGTCAACAAAACTGTTCAATTTTCATCTATAGAAACGAATTTTAAACTAAAAAATAAGTATTCGATAAAAAATGGACTAATAAACTTTTCAGACAAAAAATGCATTTCCATCCAAAGAAACGAATTCTTGATTAAAATGGATGAATTTTTAAACAAGAAAAATATTTTTCTACCAAAAAAGAAGAATTTTTGACTGAGAAAGGTCAATTTCCTACCAAAAAAAACAACCAAAAAGGATACAATTAAATTTTTAGTATAAGAAAATGTTTTCTCAACCAAAAAAGAAGCGAATTTTCAACAAAACAGTTAAATTATCAACCAAAATAGTTATTTTAGAAACTTTTAATTTTAAAATAGTTTCATTTTCGATGGAAGAAATGAATTTTCAACTGAAAATTTTTTTTAAAAAACACAATGGAATTTACAATAGAATAGTTCATTTTTTAAACATACAGTTAGATTTTCATTAAAAAAATTATTTTTCAACAAAAAATGGAATTTAATGAACTCTGACAGAAAAAAAAATATCACAATTTTTTAAAATTATTTCGTAGATTTTCCATATTATATAATTTTAGAAAAAATAAGGAATTTAATTCTTATTAAGCCTTCTTGCGAAATTTTGTCGCAACGTTTTTTGTCATGTTTATGTTGGTTTGTAAAATTTGCTTTCAAATCTTAGTAAGTTTACGAAATATTCATAAATTTTGAAACGATTAAAAAATAATTAAAACTTTTTAAAAAATCAGGAAAAATTTGAATAATTCTTAAAAATTAGAAGATTAGAATGTCTGAAAATATTAGAAAAAAGAATTATTTTTCTAATAATCGTTTGAAAATT
>NC_046657.1:100389451-100395573 GCF_010883055.1 Belonocnema kinseyi | reverse complement strand
TATGGGGAAACACTTTCAAAAGTAATGTAGAAAAACTTCAAAAAATACAGAATAAGTGCCTGAGAATGGCCATCAGCGCAAAAAGAGGGACAAGGATCACTGTGTTGCATTCAAAAGCTAAAATCTCTACAGTCAAGCAAGAAATATTTCAAATAACTGAACACTTTTTTGTAAATCAACTGTCTCTTCCAATCCTGAAAGATACATCTTCGGTACGATATGAAGATGTGCCTTTCAGGATCAATTATAAATTACCGCAGCACTTGCTGCAGAATTAAACGAACTATCTCCACAAAACTTTAATTTTCGCAGCCTGTATTAGCTAAAGTAACTGTAAATATTGTATATAGATTAAGCTAGATTAAGTTGTAATATATTCTAAGTCTCAAAAGTAAATAGGTTTTTCCCAAATTTTTTCCTAACAAATAACATACAAAACTAGAGAAACAAAAAAACTCATCACAACTACAACAAGAACTCAAAAACTATTTTCGGGTAAAGTCGCTTAAGATAGGAACCAAAAATGTATACCACACCTATGTAACAAAATCTAAGAACAATAAAGAACATTTTTAACTAACTATCGTCATTCGTGAGGTCGGGAGAGCTCGGGTTCCAGCTCGTGCATTTTCGTCTTTACAAAGGCTGGGCTTCGCAGCATTTAACAGAGCTGACTCACCGACACGCTACGTTTGAATGTGTCACTCTCAGATGGAAGAGTGGTGAGGGCCAGTGTCTCCAGAACGTGGGATTTTTCGGCGCCCACCACACTCCCATCTGGGAACGACACATTCAAACGTAGTGTGTCGGTGAGTCGGCTCTGTTAAATGCTGCGAAGCCCAGCCTCGTGTAAAGCCGAAAATGCACGAGCAGGAATCCGAGCTCTCCCGACCTCACGAATGACGATCTAGCTGCTCCTCGAATTTATTCAGGTTTTGAAATCCCGAGTTACCTTAGAACCATTAGGCTTATTGCGAAGAGGCAAATATAATTGACTTTATGTAAATAGATATAGGAGACATGACTTCTGGGTCTAAAATGTTTCAAATTTAGTGCTGCATGCCTTAGTCATATTTTTAGTAAACAATGGATTTTTAACAAAAAAAAAACAAATTTTCGACAAAATAGTTAAATTTTCAACCCAAGAAATTACTTTAAAAAATAAATTTTTTAACTTAAACATTGTAGTTTACACTGAAGTTTGCAGTTGAAAAACTTAATTTTTAAACCCAAGTAAATACGATTTTATCAACAAAAGTAATTCATTTTTATCTAAAACAAATTAATTTTTAAAGAAAAATAATTCGCCAACAAAGAAGATAAATTTATGACTAAAAAGAAAATTTTTCAAGAAAAAGAATGGTCAACAAAATTGTTCAATTTTCATCTATAGAAACGAATTTTGAACTAAAAAAAAAAAAGTATTCGATCAAAAATGGACTAGTAAAATTTTCAGACAAAAAATGAAATTTGCAACGAAAGAAATTAATTTTCAACTAAAATTATAATGTTTCAACGAAAAATTGAATAGATAAATTTTCAGTTGAAAAATAATTATCAACCCAAAAAAATCAAAGTTTCAACAAAATATTTAAATTCCTAAGAAAAAAATTAAATTTGCAAACAAATATTTTAATTTTCAAACTAATAACTTCCTACCGAAAACAAAATTTCAAAATTTTCAAAATCAATTTTAAAACAGAACCATTTTTTTAACAAAATAGATGAATTTTCAACGAAAAACGGTTAAATTATCAGTTTAAAAAAATCAATTTACAACCAACAATTTTTCAGGCAAAATAATTTAATTTCCAAAAAATAGATGAACTTTTAATCATTTTATACCAAAATAAAAGAAGTTTCAACAAAAAATGCATTTTCATCCAAAGAAATGAATTATTGATTAAAATAGATGAATTTTTAAACAAGAAAAATAATTTTCTACCAAAAAAGAAGAATTTTTGACTGAGAAAGTTCAGTTTCCTACCAAAAAAATTCAAACAAAAATAATACAATCAAATTTTTAGTATAAGAAAATGTTTTTTCAACAACAAAAAAATCGAATTTTCAACAAAACATTTAAATTATCAACCAAAATGGTTATTTTAAAAATTTTTAATTTTAAAATAGTTTCATTTTCGATGGAATAAATGAATTTGCAACTGAAAATTGTATTTTAAAAAACATACAATCGAATTTACAACAGAATAGTTCAATTTTTAAACATATAGTTAGATTTTAATTCAAAAAATTATTTTTCAACCAAAAATGGAATGGAATGAATTCTGAGAGAAGATTAAAATCGTTTGAAAATTTTCAATAATTTTTATTTACAAAAATGTACTTTAAAAAAAATCAAAAAGATTTTGAAACACTTCAAAATATTTCCTAAAATTTAAAAGAGTGTAGAAGATTTTAAAGCAAAATGTTTCAATTTGATAAGATTAAGAAATTTTAAAAAACTTAAATAAACCAGTAAATTCAAGAAATATTTAGAAGAATGGAAGAGATTCAAATCTAATTTTAGACTTAAACTTTTTAGAAATGTAGATCTTCAAAGATTTCGAAAAAATAAACTTTAGAAGCTTTAAGGGAATTCAGAAAGATTTCAAGGAGGTAAAATTATTTTTCTTAAAATTCCTTGTGAAAAATTTAAAAGATTATGAGTCAATTTTTTCACATCTTGAATTAATAAACACAATTCCTACTAGGCCTTCTTGTGCAATTTTGTTACACAATTTTTTAAATTATATGTTGCTTTAAAAATCTACTTTCAAATTTGAGAAAGTTTAAGAGATATTCAGAAATTTTGAAAGGATTCAAATAAAATTGAAACTTGTAAAGATTTTTCAAGAATTTTGTAAGTTTTCACGAAAATGAAAAAAATTATTTGAGGTTCCTAGAAATAATTAAAATAAAATTTTATTTCGAAAAATTAATTTTAGGAGATAATTTTAAAGCATTTCAAAACATTCAAAAATACGTCAAAAATTGTCAAAGTATCTGAAAAATTTTAAAGGCAATATTTTTTTAATTTTGCAAAATAAAAAAAATTAGGAAAAATTTGAATAATTTTGAAAGATTAAGGGACCAGACAAGATTAGAAAAAAAAAGAATTATTTTACTATGTAACGTGTAAAAATTTTTAATAATTTTTTATTTTGTAAAATGTGCTTTAAAAGAAAATTAAAGAAGATTTTTAAACACATCAAACAATTTCCTAAAATTTTGAAAAAGTGTGTAAAAGGTTTTAAAATCAACATTTTTTAATTCGATATCATTACAAATTTTTTAAAAGTGCAAATAATAGAATATATTCAATAAATATTGAGTAGAATTGATGAGATTAAAAAAGAATTTAAAGTTCAGAGGAGTTTTAGAAACGTAGGATAAACTGATTTAAAAAACTGAAAAACCTGAAAATTCCTGTAGAATAATAAAAAAGATGCGCCTGGAAATTGTGTACACTTATCAGTCTTTAAACTTAAAATTCGAATGATTTTTTTAAAAATTACTTTCAGCACATTTCTTCTCAAGCAGAATCCCCGGTTTTAATCGCAAGAGGTTCAATTATTTCAAATCAGAATAAGTAATTACATAAATTTTGAAAATTCAAAAAAGATAACTTGGAATAAGTACAATGAGATTTAAAAAAAGTTTATTTTAACTATACATAAAATTTGTTGAATTATTTCTAAAAATAAGGAAACATTAAAAATTGTAGTACTTAAATACACTTAACATTTCAGACTTTTATATTAAATTTTGATAAGATATAATAGATACGTATGTAAAATGAAAAAAATAATAAAAGTCGATAAACGAATAATTTTTTTGGAATGAATTCTAACAGAAAATTGAAAAAAGATTACAAAACATTTTTTATTATTTCCTAAAATGTCTAAAAAGTACGTAAAATATTTTGAAGCAAAATGTTGTAATTTTTTCATATTACTTGACTTTAGAAAAATTAAGGAACATAATTCTTTCAAATTTGAGTAAGTTTTAGAGATATTCAAAATTTTTGAAACGATTCGAAAATAATGAAAACTTCCAAAGATTTTTAAAGGAATAATTAACATCATTTTTTATTTCCAACAATTAATTTGAAACGATTATGTTTAAATATTTCAAAATATTGCACAAAATTTCAAATATTCTCAATGCATCCGAAAAACTTTGGAGGCATTTTTTTTAAATTTTGCAGAATTAAAAAAAAAACAGGAAAAATTTGAATAATTTTTAAAGATTAGAGATTGAAAGGTCTGACAAGATTAGAAAAACAGAATTATTTTTCTAATAATCGTGTGAAAGTTTTTAAGAATTTTTTATATAAAAAATTGTACTTTAAACAAAATTCAAGCAAATTTTTAAACGCATCGAACGATTTCTTTAAATTTAAAAGAAGAGTGTACAAGATTTTAAAGCAAAATGCTTCAATTTGATAAGATTAAAAAGTTTAAAAAAAGGAAATAATCAAGTGAATTCAGGAAGTATCTAGTAGACTTGATAAGATTCAAAAAAATTTAAACTTTAGAAATGTTTTAGAAACGCAAGATAAACTTTAGGAACTTTAAAAGAATCTCAAAAGGTTTCAGGAGAGTAAACATGGTTTCTTAAAATGCTTGGGAAAATTTAGAAGATTACAAGGAAATTTTTTTCTACATTTTGAATGTTTTTTTTTTTTAATTTTTGATAAAAACTCGAGAAAGTTACCAATATCTTGAAGAATTCAAAACGTTTTAAATAGACAAGACATTTTCATAATATTTTTTAAAATCCTATCAAATAAAAATAAAATGTCTTAAAAATCTCCTAGGATCTTTTCTGACACATCTGATATATTCGAAAATCTTTTTTTTTAATTTTCTTGAGAATCTTATAATAATTATTTATATATAAATTTATAAACTGATAATACTTATTGAATTGTATATGAAATCTTTATAAAATCTTTAATGCCTTAAAATACTTATCTCAAAATTAAAAAATTTAGCTTTTACAATTTTATTTTAATTGTAAAATAATTGTAATGGGAAATTGATTGTAAATAATTGTAAAATAAATGCAACAAAATTTATTTTATGGAGAAATATCTCATGATTATAAAAAGAGAAAAAAATGTTTAAGGTAAATCTTTGTAGCATTTTAATAACTAATGAACATATTTTTAGATTATTTTTCCTTGATTCTGGCCGAGCGTCAAACATGGTACAAAAAACCGTAGTGAAATTTCAAATAAAAACTGTACTCTCTATACATTAATTTTTTTCAATTAAGAATAATAATACTTTTATAAATATTGCCAAAATTTATTTGAATATGATACACAATGATTTTTATTTTTAAAATTCCTATAAATAGTTGATGTTTTTTAAATTTTACGATATTTGTGTACCATGTTTGACCTTAGGAAATAGATTTCAGGAATAAAATTATAAAAATATCTCCATTAGTTAGTAAAATACTATGAAGAATCGCCTTTCAAATTATGGTTGAAATTGAAGAAATAGATATTTCTCTTATCGTTTTTCAGCATATGATTTTTCACTAAATGTAAAGCAGATTAAAATACACTTAAAAAAATAAGAAAGTTCAGAAATTCATGCAGTTTTCTGTTCAGAAAATCTCACACATTTTTAAATAAAATTCCTATCCACACCACATTTAAAGGAAAATTTTACAACATTTTTGTCAAATGATCAGTCTTTTGAATGAGGTCAAGTTAATAACTTTTTGGCTTGTTCTCTTAAAATCCTCAAAAAAATATTCGAAAAATTCGAGTCTTTTTAAAAGATGATTAGGACATTTAGAAGTTTGGAAGATATCAACGAATAATTGATAAATTTTGATAAATTTTTTCAAGTTTTTAAATATTTCTAGTACGTTTAAAACAAAATAAATTTCAAAAAAAAATTTTAATTTACTACATTTTTCTGAAAATTTTAAAAAAGCATTCAGGATGTGAAAAAATTTACTCATAAGCTTTTAAATTTTTCACAAGAATTAAAAAAAAAAAAAATTTTATCTCCTTGAAATCTTTCTGAATTCCCTTAAAGCTTCTAAAGTTTATTTTTTCGAAATTTTTGAAAATCTACATTTCTAAAAAATTTAAGTTTAAG
>NC_046657.1:100382520-100389351 GCF_010883055.1 Belonocnema kinseyi | reverse complement strand
GTATCAGCCTTGGAGGAGATTATGTTGAGAAATTAAAAAAAAAAATTCTTAAAAACGTTGTTTTTCTTGGTCAGGCCGGAAACTTATCAATCCACCCTCGTAAATTTTCATGTAGGTATTTTCAGTTGAAAAATATTTATCAACCCCAAAAAATCAAAGTTTCAACAAAATATTTAAATTTCCAAGCAAAAAATTAAATTTGCAAACAAATAATTTAATTTTCAAACCAATATCTTTCTACCGAAAACAGAAATTTAAAAGTTTCAAAATCAATTTTAACTGAGAAAGGTCAATTTCCTACCAAAAAAATTCAACCAAAAATGATACAGTTAAATTTTTAGTATAAGAAAATGTTTTTTCAACAACAAAAAAATCGAATTTTCAACAAAACAGTAAAATTATGAACCAAAATAGTTATTTTTAAAAAATTTTAATTTAAAATAGTTTAATTTTCGATGGATGAAATGAATTTTCAACTGAAAAATGTTTTTAAAAAAACAATAGAATTTACAGTAGAATAGTTCAATTTTTAAAGATATTAGGATCTGAAATACAGCGATACGCCATCTGGTGGCTAGATTTGGCTCTAAAATAACGGTGTCGTTTTTAAAAGGCTGTGTGCTATTCCAGTGATATTCAGAGTAGAATATCAATATATTTTTTTAGTGCTACGATTGAAATCATCAAATTAAAAAAAAAAGTCCGATAATACAGAAATAGACGATCTAGGTACGAGATTCAGTCCGAGGAAAAGCAAAAGTAAAAGATTTTGCTCTGTTTTCCGATGTTCAAGCAAGAAATGATCTGAATGTTCTGAAGAAATGATCGATCGGAGAAATTGATGGGAAAATGTTCTAAAACTGGAGAAGTAGGTAACCTTAAACATATGTGTGTTTGTTCTTTGCATTTTAATAGTGAGAATTGCTCATTTCGAACATATCAGTTTACATGGATTTCTAGAGAAAAATATATTTTCTAATATTTTGAATTTACAAATAATTTAGATATATCATTTGAGCCATCTAAATTGTCCTTAATTTTATTTTATAACCTCAGAATTTTGATAGGAACTAATTACAAGTTCCCTAAAATACATAAAGCAAAATCGTTTTTATTTTTTATACATATCGAAAATATTTTGAAAACTTGAGTTTTGCCAGGTTGAAGTTTTTTTTCAAAAACTGCCAAGAAAATATTAATATTATAATTAGAGTGAATAAATTTCTTCTTTATATATAAAAAAACATGCTCAATTATGATGTGAAACTGTACTTTTTGCAGATTGCAGTGCAGGGAAAAGGTACTTCAAACTGGTACCGCAAACTGGACAATTGTAAACAAAAGAAAATGAGCTTTATGTTCGTTTGATCATCCGGCTGGTTTACAGAAAATAATGTGCCTAGCGTGTCACACCTTTTCTCCTTCCACAAAATTTCTACACGAAGGAGTGCATAACGTAAATTTACAAATTTCAGCAATGCTGAACGACATCTTCAACATACTAAGCACGGAAAACTATTAAAATTCACTAACAACATACAAATCAGTTGCAAAGTGACCCCGTTGTCGCCGGATATCTTTGTTTAAATCCCCCTTCTGACGTCATGATTTCAGATCCCATAAAAAATCATTTTTCTACCATAAATAGAATGGAATGAATTCTGAGAGATAATTAAAAAAAAGATCACAATTTTTTAAAATTATTTCGTAATTTTGCCATATTATATAATTTTAGAAAAAAATAAGGAATTTAATTCTTATTAAGCCCTCTTGCGCAATTTTGTTGCACCATTTTTTGTTATGTTTATGTTGGTTTGTAAAATTTGCTTTCAAATTCTATTAAGTTTACGCGATATTCAGAAATTTTGAAACGTATTTTTAAAAAATTCAAAAAGATTTTGAAACACATCAAACGATTTCCTAAAATGTAAAAAAAGAGTGTAAAAGATTTTAAAGCAAAATGTTGTAATTTGATAAGATTAAAAAGTTTTAAAAAATGTAAATAAATCAGTAAATTCAAGAAATATTAAGAAGAATGGAAGAGATTCAAATCTATTTTTAAACTTAAATTTTTTAGAAATGTAGATTTTCAAATATTTCAAAAAATAAACTTTAGAAGCTTTAAGGGAATTCCGAAAGATTTCAAAAAGATAAAATTATTTTTGTTAAAATTCCTGTCAAAAATTTAGAAGATTATATAAGTCAAGTTTTCTACAACTTGAATGCTTTTTTGAAATTTTAAGAAAAATGTAGTAAGTTAAAAATATTTTTTTTGAATTTATTTTGTTTTAAACGTATTAGAAATATCTAAAAACTTCAAACAATTTCTCAAAATTTATCAATTATCCGTTGATATCTTCCGAACTTCTAAATGCCCTAAGCATCTTTTAAAAATACTCGAATTTCTCTAATATTTTTTTTAATCCAATAGAATAAAAAAAATTTAAGTCCCCTAGGTTCTTTTTTGATACATATCTTTTCATGCTTTTTTCAATTTTCTGTTAGAATTCATTCCAAAACAATTATTTAAATTTTTTCCCAAGGAGTTTCTTCCATTATCTTTCATTATAGGAAAGTTCTTCGTTTATTGACTTTTATTATTATTTTTTCATTTTACATACACATCTATTATATCTTATCAAAATTTAATATAAAAGTCTTAAATGTTAAGTGTATTTAAATACTACAATTTTTAATGTTTCCAAATTTTTAGAAATAATTCAAGAAATTTTATGTGTAATTAAAATTAACTTTTTAAAATCTCATTTAACTTATTCCAAGTTATCTTTTTTGAATGTTCAAAATTTATGTAATTATTTTTTCTGATTCGAAATCATTGAACCTCTTGCGATTAAAAACGGGGATTCTGCTTTTGAAGAAATGTGCTCAAACTAATTTTTAAAAAAATTATTCGAATTTTAATTTTAAAGACTGATATTTGTACACAATTTCCAGGTGCATCTTTCTTATTCTTCTACAAGAATTTTCAGGTTTTTCAGTTTTTAAAATCCGTTTATCCTACGTTTTTAAAACTCCTCTGAAGTTTAAAAGCTTTTTTAATCTCATCAATTCTACTCAATATTTATTGAATTTTTTCGATTATTTAAATTTTTTTTTAAATTTGTAAGGTTATCGAATTAAAAAATGTTGATTTTAAAGCTTTTACACTCTTTTTCGAAATTTTAGGAAATTGTTTGATGTGTTTAAAAATCTTCTTCAATTTTCATTAAAGCACATTTTTCAAAATAGAAAATCATAAAAAATTTTTGCACGATAATTAGGAAAATAATAATTTTTTTCTAATCTTGTCAGGTTTCTAATCTTTAAAAATCATTCAAATTTTTCCTGATTTTTTTTTATTTTGCAAAATTAAAAAAAAATAACCTTTAAAATTTTTCAGATACTTTGACAATTTTTGACGTCTATTTGAATGTTTTGAAATGCTTTAAAATAATGTCCTAAATATAATTTTTCAAAATAAAAAATTTTCTAGGAACCTTAGCTCATTTTTTTTCATTTTCGTGAAAACTTACAAAATTCTCGAAAAATCTTTACAAGTTTTAATTATATTTGAATCTTTTCAAAATTTCTGAATATCTCTAAGATTTACTCAAATTTGAAAGCAGATTTCTAAACCAACATATGATTTAAAAAATTGTGTAACAAAATTGCACAAGAAGGCCTAATAAGAATTATGTTCCTTAATTCAAGATGTGAAAAAATTAACTTTTAATCTTCTAAATTTTTCCCAGGAATTTTAAGAAAAATAGTTTTACCTCCTTGAAATCTTCCGGAATTCCTTTGAAGTTTCTAAAGTTGATGCTTGAATTCTTTAAACGTCTAAATTTCTAACAGACTTTAAGTTTAAAATTCGATTTGAATCTCTTCAATTCTTATTAATATTTCTTGCGTTTACTCGATTTTGATATATTTATTAATATCTTATCAAATTGAAACTTTTTGCTTTAAAATCTTCTAAGTCTTCTTTTAAATTTTAGGAAAACCTTCCACATGTTAAAAAGCCTTTTTTAATATTCTCATAAAGTAAGTTTTTTAAAACAAAAAGTCATTAAAAATTTTCCTACCAATCTTGAAAAAGTTCTGTTTCTAATCTTGATGGACTTCTAATCACTAAAAACTATTTAAATTTTTCCTGATTTTCTCTGAAATTCGGCTTAATGAAAAAGATTGCCTTAAAATGTTCAGATTATTTATTGACCATTTTAAACATAATTTAAAATATATTGGAATTTTTTAAAATCAATTTTTCAAAATAAAAAATTATATTAATTATTCGTAGAGACCTATAAGAATTTTTTTCATTTTCGTGAAACCTTAAAAAATTCTTTAAAAAATCTTTACAAATTTTAATTATTTTCTAATCGTGTCGCTCCCAGATGGGAGAGTGGTGGGGGCCAAAAAATCCCACGTTCTGGAGACACTGGTGAGGGCCGAAAAATCCCATGCTCTGGGGTCCAGTTTCTTTGGTGACAGGATACTGGTGGGGGGCTGGGGAGGGAAAGAGACTGACTTCTCAAAATTGGAAGTTGAATTTTACAAAACGCTTGAGGTCCAACTTTTTTTCTCTGAGTGAAAAAAAACCCTGCATTTTTTAAAATTCTACTAAGATTTGTTATAAATGAAGGATTGATTTACACATAAGTATATAAATAATCGTAATAGTGTGGTTTTAGCCTATTTATCAAAAGTAGTAACACTGCTTTTGCGAGAACGACCAGACTACCAGAACACAGATTTTGCACGTTAAAAGTTGCTTCCAAAATTTTTTCAAACCAATTTAAACCCTACCGTTTACACGAAAAAAATCACAAAGTTCAATTCCACGCAGATCATTGCCGCGGGATAAGATTATGTCATTATTGTATAATTGTTATAATAACATTATTATCATACCTTCACATGAAGGTCATAAGATAATAAAATAATTAAGTAATATTAAATAGTCCCCATGTACATAATTAACAATGGGACACGATTTTTTTTATAATACATAATAATATAATAAATAAATAGAATAAATTCAAAATCAAACACATGATTTTAATTTCTTACTGCCGAGTTAACACTATTATTTACCAAGAAGTTTAAGACGCTCATGAAAAAAGTCCTATAGTCAACATTTTTTAGTTAGAAATTCAACTAATGGATTAAAAGCTAAACTTTTTTGTTGAAAATAAACTTTTTTTGTTGGAAGATTCATGATTTTCAAAAAATTTATCTCTGGTTGAAAATGTAACTATTTTGTTGAAAAATGAAAAGCAATTTTTCTTTTTACTGGTGAAAATTCAACTATTTGGTTGAAAATTGTATAGTGGTTATTTCCTAGTGGAGATGACTTACTTTAGACAAAAAAATTAAAGGAATTGGGATCTGAAATCATGACGTCAGAAGGGGGATTTAAAGGGGGAGATACCTTTAGAAAGGGTAAAATCAATCAATTTTAATGAATTTTTTTTAAGTTGATAAAATAACTAGATCATTTATTAATTCTATTATCTTTTTCTTACATTGCTAAAGTGTAAAAAAACATGTGATTTTTTTTACAAAATGGCGACCCTGCAGAATATTTCTTCAAGCGTCTGCTCCGAGGCATCGAAAACTGCTGCAGCTATCAAAATTTTTCCATTTATCTGATATAAAAAAGGTTTTTTTCTTCGATTACTTCTGTGTTAAAGGGAAGGACAAACCTATAAAATAATACAAAAGTTGAAAATTGAAATTTATATCGGCTGTTTAATCGAAGGTCCAAATTTTCGACCATTTTTTCAACAATTTTATCCAAAAAAAATTATTTAATAAGCCGATATCTTTAATCTTTTGGATATATCCTTCCGATAGTACCATAAAGATAAATCCCAGGACATTTCAGCCTAATCGGTCAATAAATTTTTAAGTTACAGCACGAGCAGTTTTTGAAAAGACAATTTCGAGATAATCACGTTTAAAGATTCGTTACGGTATAGCTATTAGTTTCAGTGACTTGCCGATCAATCGGCGATTTCTTCTTTTGCAATTTTCTTTATTGATCATATAACAAATTTTTTAATTCACAACAGGTATACATTCATACGATATTGTCTATTCTTATAACAGATTTAGGTGTCCAGTTCGCTCTATCGAACGCGGCCTACTTGTTCATACTTTTGTGCTCGTTTTTATTCCTATACGAGTAGTTTGTTACGAGTTCGCGAATCATAATACTGTTTTGGGTAAAAAAATTTTTATCAAAAACCCACTAGATATATACATTTTGAGCTTAAACCTAGGAATTAGAACTTACAAACTATGATGCTGAGGTGACGCATTTTACCTATTTATCAATATATGATATGGCATTTTATATTTCATAGTAAACGGAGCTTCCTCCTTTGTCAATAATTTCGCCTCCTGCATATCAGGTACATTATGTATTTGTTTTTCATAGAAATTTTTTGTCCTATCATATATCTCTGTTTCTATAGAAGGCATATTGAGTTTACTATGGAGATCAATATTTCTCTCTCTCGGTTTTGCATCAGTTATCATCCTAATACATTTGTTTTGTACTCTCTGTATCTTAAGTATATTACTTTTAGTTGTATTGCTCCAGATTGGTGCCGCGTAAAGCATCAGTGCTTTAATAATGACATTGTACAAAATGGTTTTGTTTTTAATACAAAGTTACTTCTTCTACAGATTAGACAATATAATATACCTATCATTTTGGTGACTTTTCCTTTAATCGCTTTTACATGTGCAGTAAAGCTCAGTCTATAATGCATTATTAAGCCAAGGTATAACACTTGTAACCTTGGTTCAATAATTTTATCA
>NC_046657.1:100377106-100382420 GCF_010883055.1 Belonocnema kinseyi | reverse complement strand
GGGCGCATACTTTGAATAAAATATTTGTTATCATTCTCTTGAAATAAATGTGTTTTTTTCTTGAAAAAATACCGGTTTCATATGTATACACCTGGTACTTGAAGCTAGGTTAACCGCGAGGCTTTAGGCGTTAGGAATGCGAAACATATAGGGTTCAAACCAGCGGCAAATAAAAATTTCCATAGCGTGCGATTATAAATAGTGTAGTGATTGCGTAATACCAAATAATAGTGTGTTCGAACATGTGAACAAATATTAAAGTACAAAGTAATAATATAATAATACAAAAGATTTTTTTTCGGCGAAAAATTAGTTTCAAAACTTCTTCGATATAGACTGTATTTTAGCTAGAATTTTAGATTTTATAGAACTATTTTACGTTTTTCCTATACCCTGCCTTTCTATTAAGGTTATGTCACCCCAGATTTTAAATTTTATAGAACTTCACAATACATTTCGTTGAATAGTTCAACGCAATGTAAAACAAAGACGATTTATATTTTTTTCCGTGTATCTTTGAAAAATACTTTTCAACGAAATCATGGTTTTATATTATTAATAATAACGAAAGTAAAAAAAAACCGATTTTTTGAATTAATTTCAACTCCACTGCAGCATGGAGGATGCATCCTCATTAGCATTTTATATCAGCTGAGAGCCGTGCGTCTGGTCGATTTACCCCAACCAAATTCTGTCTGACGCAGCCGTAAAAATTTGTTCTACTACAGCCACTTATGTTTAGAAATATCTATTAGAACAAATGACTGAAGCAGTAATGTTGCTTCAGTAATATTGTTTTAGTGTCGAATTCTAATTCTGTAAAGTTAATGCATTCTTTCACAAGAATTGCTACTTCGCAGCATGCGCTATTTCCATTTCTATCTTTTAACAAAGTTATGAAACCCGGAGTATGAAATTTAAATTTGTCTTTAAGCTTCGTTTCGTTCAGTGACAATATTTAAATTTTATATTTTTCGAGAAAGTGCCACATCTCTCACTGCTTTTTCAAAATGCCGTTGGCATTCCAAAGAGCAATTACTAGATTATTCTGGTTTTGCATTTGCAAATTTTTACATTATTCAGAAACTATAATCCCCTTATCGATGTCACATTCTGTAAACTTCTTCTCTAAAAGTGCTTGCTTTCATCGTTAGGAATACGTGGCAATTTAAATTTAAGATTAAATATTATTAAATAATTCTATGAACAAATTATATAAGCAAATGTTTGTCGCAGACATGAATAAGCAGAAGCAAATCGTTTTTTCTTCTAGTCTTGTTGTAATTATAACACCAATCATGTATTCTGAAAATATTTGACCCATTCGTCAAAATTGGTTCATTTTATGAACAAATTAAATAAAAAAGTGCACAACTTAGACGTTTTTTATTGTTTTTACCAAAATTTTTAAATTTATTATTATTTGCCAATTGTGTAAACAAATAATATGATCAAATGCGCAATTAGGCGTTTTTAAGTAAAAAGTAATCGTTTTTTCCACCCTCCTTGCTAAAATTATATTGCTTATGACGATTTCTAAAACATACAACTGTGAAATAAAATTTGTTTATTTCATAAACGAATTATAGAAACAGAATCACATATAAAGCTTTTTTTAAAGGCAAATAAATGTTCTTTTCTTCAGATTCTTGCGAACTCATACACCAATAACGTTCCACAGCAAAATTCTTTGCCAACTAGCCAAGAATCGGTACTCGTTTATTTTATAAACAAATTATATACATAAAAGTTACATTCCAGATATTCATTTATCATATAATTTTCTATATTAAATTTTGTTATGCCTTCCCATTTTTTTACAAATAAATTGAGTAAACAAATGCACATTCCAGGTATCCATAGGCAGAAAAATTGTTCTTTTATGGAGTCTTGTTAAAATTGTATGGCCAATGATATTCTTTCACAAAATTTCGTGATAAAATAGAATTCGTAAAATTTATAAACAAATTATATAAAAAATACACATTGTAGGCATTTATAAACAGAAAAACAAATTTCTTTCTTGTATTCTTGTTGAAATTATGCTGGCAATATATTTGCAAGCTCTTGTAGAACAATGGAATATATAAAAGTTATAAAAAATGTAAATAAAAAATGCTCATTGTAGATATTATGATAAGTAAAAGAATCGGAGTGCTTTTTATCGCGAGTCTCCTTGCTTCTCATGAATCACAGTGCATTATTATCCTGACTTCTTCAGCCGTTTACAGCAATGTTTTTTACATTAACTCTTATAGCCCAATAAAATGTATAAGATTCTCGAACAACTTAAATTGGTTTATTTCTTTTCGTTCATAAATGTCTAAAATCTACATTTGTCCATATAATTTGTTTCTAAAAACAAAAAATAGCAACTGAGCAAAACATTGCAAAATAAATTAATTTTGAAACAAATAGTTCAATTTTTCAATAAAAAAAATATTTGCTAAAAAATAGTAAGTATTAGTTAATATTAGTTAAATAATCATAATTTTAGTTGTAACTAAAATAATGAATATTTAACTGGAACACTTGAATTTCAACGAATAAGATGAGTTTTCAAAGAAGAACAATAATTTCAAAAAAAATAGTCAAGTTTTGGAAAAAAAAAATATTTTTAAACCAAAAATGGAATAATAACATTTTTAGTTGAAAAAATTAATTTTAAAACAAACAAGAGTTTTAAACTAAATTTTGAAACAAAAATCTATTTGTACTAAAAAAGATAAAAGTCAACCAAAACTTGCATCATTAGATTTTAAGTTAAAAAATTAATGTTTAACAAAAAAGATAAAATTTTAACTGGACTGGTGAATATTTAACTAGAATAATCAAATTTTTGAGTAAAAAGATTAATTTACAACCAGGAAAATATAATTTAAACCACAAAAATAGGAACTTTCAACAAAAAATATCATTTTTCAGTCAAATAGCTCATTTTTGAATCAAAGAAACGAATTTTGAATTAAAGCCATACATCTTTAACAAACAAAAAAGTTTAACTTTCAATTTAATAATTGTATTTCTAACCTCCAAGATGAATTTCCAACAAAATTATCAATATTTAACTGGAATATTTGAATTTTTAACAAAAAATAAGAATCTTTAAACAAGAAAATTACCTTTTAATGAACAAGATAATTTTCTATAAAAAAAAACGATTTTTTGATAAGACACGTAAACTTTCAACGAACCAGTTGAATTTTCAATTAAAAAAGGAAAATTTTTATCCAAATTGCTGAATTTTGTGCTAGAAAAGATAAATTTTCAAATAAAAATTGGAATTAATTAATTTAATTAATTTTCAACCAAACTGATGAATTTCCAACTAAAACTAGAACCTCATACACGCGCTCCGAGGGCGACCAAATAATTTATATACATGCAATTAATTTGTTTGGAAATAAAGTTCTATAAAATACCACAATATTCATTTTTACTTTAATAACTTTAATTTGTACATGGCTTCGCAAGGGTACCCTCTCACGATGCAAATAAATTATTGCACAGCTCTAAACATTTGTATGCAGTAAGTTTGGAAAAACAATCTAAAATGCCGACATTTTAAATGTTTTTCCACTTAGATGGGTGACTATCCAGGACGTACGACCGGGTTGTGTACTCGAATTTCGAACAATTGGCTAAACAGAAAATCTTGATGAAGCAAAATATTCAATTGAAGAGATTATTAAATTACTGGAAGAAGTTAACAAAAAGAAAAAAATTCTAAAATAAATGAAAATGAAAGTATTTGCCATTATTATAAGTATTTATTATTTTGTATTTCTTATTAAATATATAGTGCATAAATTTTCTCATAAAAATTAATTTGTTTAAAATGTTCAAATGGTTAAAAATCTAAAAAATAGTCAATTTCTGAATTTGTTTATGAAAATTATTTGAGTAATCAATCATTATTGTAAATTTGGAAAGTATCGTAGGAAAAAGTGATTTGCTCATGAAAGCAGTTTAAATAATAAATTTTGAAAATTTGATTATTATACCTAATCGGAAAGAAATTTTTAGTTAAATGTGTACAAAACTCGCCCTATTCGTTGAAAAATAGCTAAAATCTCAATTTCTTATGAAAGCGGTTTGAATAACTAATCATTCTTGTAAATTTAACAAATAACTTAGAAATGAATCATCGCGAAGAAGATCTTACTTAATTCCGCAGACAAATTATGTTTATTAATTGAAGAATACCGAATATGAAAATTGTTTAAATGATTAATTATTATTTTAAACTTACAAAGTATCGTAAGAAATACTCATCAAAATATGAGTATTTCCGTGACCGAAGTGATCCTACTATTTTAAAAATAGCTAAACACTCAATTTGCTTATAAAACTCGTTTAAATAAATAATAATACTTAAGAATTTACAAAGTAACACAGTAAAAAGTCATCCGAAAGATATTCTTAGTTCAGTCCGTACACAAAAATTTAGTCTTCCTTCAAAAATAGACAAGCTCTAAATATGTTGATAAACATTGTTTAAATAATGTATAATTTTAAATTTACAAAGCATCATAGAAAAAAGTCAAGCTGAGTTAATTCTATTAAAAATTGAGCTTATTCGTAGAAAAATACCAAACTCTTCATTTTTTAGTCTAAATTGTTTAAATAATTAATACTTCTTATAAATTTACAAATTAGCATAGAAAAGAATCACCGGATCAACATTGTTAGTATACTCCGTAAACAAATCGACTCGTAGGAAAAAGACAAACCCTTAATTTTTCATCTAAATAGTTTAAATAATGAATATTCTTGTAGATTTTCAAAGCAACATAGAAAAGTGTCATCGGATAGACATTCAAAATTGACTGCACAAACAAATTGTACCTCTTCGTTGGAAAATAGCAAAACTCTGAATATCTTTATGAAAATGGTTGAAATAATTAATAATTATTGTAAATGTTTAAAAAATTGTACAAAAGAGCTTTTTAAAATAGATTCTTTGTTGTTTCCTTGTTGTTATAGAACGCCAGCTAGCTGCAACGAAATAAAGACAACACTATGGGAAGCTTGGACCAACTTTTAAATATAGGATGATGAATCTTCAACTGAAATAGTTGAATTTTATGACAAAAAGATGAATTTTAAACCATAAAGATTAATGTTCTATAAAAAACACGAATTTTCCACATAAAACATAAATTTTCAAACATATAGTTTCATTCTAAATGCAAAATATCAATTTTCAACCATTATACCAGGTGTATACATATGATACCGGTATTTTTTCAAGAAAAAAACACATTTATTTCAAGAGAATGATAACAAATATTTTATTCAAAGTATGCGCCCT
>NC_046657.1:100371734-100377006 GCF_010883055.1 Belonocnema kinseyi | reverse complement strand
TCTATGTTTGTCACTCATCACTGTTTTAGGTATTGAGAGGGCCATAGCTTTGTTGATGACACCGCGAAATCTGTCAACGCAGGCATCTATTTTAATTTCATCATTTAGCTTTGTTTTGAGCTC
Source organism: Belonocnema kinseyi (assembly GCF_010883055.1). NCBI lineage: Eukaryota > Metazoa > Arthropoda > Insecta > Hymenoptera > Cynipidae > Belonocnema > Belonocnema kinseyi. The sequence continues at coordinate 100,376,883 of NC_046657.1, read as the reverse complement.
GAGATCTTTATTAATAATTACCCTAAGCTTCGGCCAGTCGGCCTTTTTATAATTAAGGAATATACGGGTTTGAGTTTCAAATCCTGGCTTGCTATTCAAGACAATTTTGATCGGATTATGATCTGAGGACAGCTCATCAATAACGGTTAAATCTATATCACAGTTTAAATTCTTAGCAAGGCCAATATCGACAACGCTCGGTTTCGCATAGGAATACGGATAGAGCGTAAAATTATCTGGTGTTAAGATTTTCAACATATTTCTGCTAGCATAGTCATAAAAAATTTTACCGTTTGCATTGCCCCGGAAACATTTCCATGCTATATTTTTAGAGTTTAAATCCCCATAAAGCAAGACTTTATTCCCTAGTTTAAAAATGAGGTTTAAGTCATCTGAGTCTAATTTCTTTTGTGGTGGATTATATGCGTATAAAATTATTAGGTTGTCCATCATTTTAATTGCTACCGCTTCAATACTTTTTGTTTTTATATCTACCTCATGGTATCGTATTGACATTTTAATTAAAATGAGGACTCCCCCCCCCCTCTTCCATTTGATCTATCTTTGCGAATTTTATTATAACCCGGCACGTATATGTTTGCTTTAGGGGTTAATTTAGTCTCATTTATAAGCATAATGTCTATATTATGTTCCCTTAAGAAGTATTTTATTTCACTCAAATCACTACGTATGCCATTCGCATTCCAATGAGCAACATTTAATATGCTAGTTCTCGACCTAATCAGTGCCATTGGAAATAATAGTTGAGAATACTTCTAATCTTTCTAGATCATTTTTATATGAACTTAACCTTGCGTTTAATAATTTAACCAACCTCAGCATCCTCGCTATATTGCACGGGTTATTCAGCTTTTGAAGTTCCTCGGTGAGCTCGCAGAAATCCGAATTGAGCTGCTGCCTCCACTGTTGTGAGTTGCTTTCCTCGCTCCTTCCTCCTCCTATGTGCTTGGCCGTTCCATTAGTTGTAAGCACCTCGCCCGTCTGATTGCCCTATATGTGCTTTTTCTGCTCCTTGTGTTGTAAGCACCTTGGGGGTCGTGGATGTTATCGGTCGATAACTTTTATATATTCTCTGGGGGGGCTCCTCCCTTGTATAACGCCTGACGTCATATGTCTTCTTACTTTTAAAAGAGTCCACTTTTTCCAGATGTTTTAGGTAAACATCACACTTTGAGAAGTTTGCTGGGTGTGCTCCCATACAGTTGACACATTGTACTGGTTGTTCTTTAGTTTTTGTGCACATACTAGTAAGATGATCACCAATACACTTAACACACTTCCGTGGGTTTTCACAAAAAGACGTCCCATGCCCGAATTTCTGACACCTTCTACACTCCGTAGCACGTCTTGTATTTTTGAACACTTCCCAGTATATTCGTACCGAGCACACATATCTGATACTCCTCACTTTTCGCATGTCCGTATCCGCTCTGAATACCACCAGAAAATTTGGGTAGTACACTTTTGAACTAATCACTTTTTCACTTTTCTGCTCCGGTTTACGACTTTTTAATAGAGTCACTTGTGTGCATCCTACGTCCTGGGCCATCATCTCGTCGTAGATCTCTCCCAATAGTATGTTTGGTAGTCCTTTAAGAACCAAATATTTTTGTTTTTGGCCCTTAAAGCCATGGGTAAAGTATGCAACTCCTTCCTTGTCTAGTTCCCGTTTTACTGCATTGTAGTCCTCTAATGCGTCCGTGCGCACTGAAAGACCTTCCTTCGTGATTGCGACTTTCACGTTTTTGCTGATTGTATAGCCTTTAATTTTCTTTAACGTCTCCGCATAATCTGTAATAGCCCTTGTGATAACAATAGGCGGTATATTTATCTTCTTTGCTTTCGCGTCACTTGTTTCGTTTTCGTCATTAAGGCTCTCTTCGACACTTTCGTCATCCATATCTGAATAGTCTCCGTTTTTACGTTTAAGAGTCTCTTCCTCATCCTCCGAGAGTGCTTGAAACCAATTAGCAGTAGGAACCGGTTCTCCGGATATTCTTGACCGTTTACTGCTCCTCATTTTCATCTTAGTACAATCAATTCATAATTCCAATTCAATTCACGTACTACGTTCAAGAAAAAACCAATTATGATGAAATTGATCAATTAATGATATGATGGATTGAATTCGAATATTTTCAACTCACAATATCATGATCCAATGTCATGATGATCAATTCGAATCCAGAGGAGGTAATAATCATGAATATTTCAATCGGCGATTCCGGGTCCACTTAATAAATGTAGTAAGCGTAGTAACGTAGTAACGTTATAAAAGAAAAAAAAAATCAATTTTTTGGAAATTCTAAAGGTATCTCCCCCCTTAAACGAAGATGGCCGGCGACAACGGGGTCACTTTGCAACTGATACATCGTGTTGTTAGTGAATTTTAATCGTTTTTCGCGGTTAGTATGTCAAAGATGCCGCTCAGCATTGCTGAAATTAGTAAATCTACGTTATCCACTCCCTCGTGTAGAAACTTTGTGGAAAGAGAAAAGGTGTTACACATGGACACATATTATTTTATGTAAAACAGCAGGATGATCAAACGAGCATAAAGCTAATTGCTTTTTGTTTAAAATCGTCCAGTTTGCGGTACCAGTTTTAACGACCGTTTCCCTGCACTGCAATCTACAAAAAGTACATTTTAAGATCATAATTGAGCATGTTTTTTTATATATATAAAGAAGGAAATTATTCGCTCTAATAATAATATTAATTATTTCTTGGCAGTTTTTAAAAAATTTCAGCTAGGCAAAACTCGATTTTTCAAAATATTTTCGATATGTATAAAAAATAAAAACGATTTTGCTTCATGTATTTCAGGGGACCTGTAATTAGTTCCTATCTAAGTTTTGAGGTTATAAAACAAAATTATGAACAATCAACATGACTCAAATGGTATATCTAAATTATTTATAAACTGAAAAAATTAGAAAATATATTTTGCTCTAGAAATAAAACTTATCTGTTCGAAATGTGTGAACCTCACTTTCAAAATGCAGAAAACATATACACATATGTTTGAGGTTACTTTCTTCTCCAGTTTTAGAACATTTTTCGATTGCTTTCTCCGATGGATCATTTCTTTCAGGCCCACTTTTATTAACAATTTTAACAAAATTTTTTTTAGGCAAGGAAAATCCATGAAACCTAACATTTAGGTTTTTGCTAGCCTTGCTTGAACATCCGAAAACAGAGCAAAATCTTATACTTTTGCTTTTCCTCGGACTGAATTTCGTACCTAGATCGTCTATCTCTGTATTATCGGACATTTTTTTTTAATTGATGATTTAAATCGCAGCATTCGAAAAATAACTTTATATCTACTCTGAATATCACCAGAATAGCACACAGCCTTTTAAAAACGACCCCGTTAATTTAGTGCCAAATTTAGCCACCAGATGGTGTATCGCTGTATTACAGATTCAAATAGATGTCAGATCCTTTATTGAAGATAAAACTTTCAACGTTTCGAGAGTATAACCAGGTATAACACTCTCCTCATCAGGAATAAAACTTCATTAAGGTCGATTTAAGTTGTAAAATTAAAAGAACCATCCTCTCAAATTCTAATTCTCAATTAATTAGACTGTTAAAAAATAAATAAATAAGAACATTTTTTATAATAAAAATATTGTGAAATTTAATGACATAGTTATTAAAATTAAACGATATGAGAACAAAAAAAAAAGAAAATTTGACATTTTGTTGCAAATAAGGTTAGAAAATATAATTCAATTGTTATGTTACCTGGATGTCATTTTTGATGTTTGTTAAAACATTTTGTTATAAAATTTTCGGTTAGGATTAATGTTACGTCAAAATTGTGAAGAATGCTCAATTATATGTCAGTAAAATCATTTTAAAAATTAAGGAGCAGAATTTTGCGTTCTGCTCCATTTTAACGTTTGGCATTGAGAACGAGAAAATAAAGAGAGATGGTGTATAAAGGATAAGATATCTATAGTGTAACTATAATTTCGAAGTATAAGGTTCAATAGAAAAAAATATGGACGTTCAATATAATTGATAATTTGATCTGATTGATTATTTAACTAGTAAGAACAAGAGTATGAAAAAATTGATAATCAAATTAAAGTTCGATTTGATGAAAAATTTGGTTTTTTAAATATTCTATCAATAGATGAAATTTATCTTCTTTTCATAAAATGTTGTGATGAATTTATAATTCTATACCTGAGCATGTTTATGTCCTCAAAGTTTTCGATTAATCCAATATTAGATTCTACATCTTTAACAATATTAAAAACAATGTTCTGTTTACTTGTGACATACGATGAACTAAACTTTTCACCCAACCTTAGAACGTCGTTTATTTCGTCCGGAATTGTAACAGTGCTATAGTTAATTATCCAAGAGTCCTTAAAATCTTCATTAATTTTGTCTTTATGTTTATTAATGCGAATCTGCTCAATTTTACTATTGCGAACTAAATTTAAAAATTTTTTATTAAGACGTTTTTTTTATTGTACAGCATTTGAAACATTATATTGATTTTGTAAAATATTGGTATAAATATTAGAAGGTAAAACATTTCTTAACTTGATCTTAGTATTGTTAAGAGTATTTTAAAGAAATTCTAAGTGACATTTTAAATCTTTAATCTCGTCATTCAATTAACGACGTTCCAAAGAAACTACCATGAAATTGACATGGTTCTTGGCAAAAAAACTAAAAAATGTAGATTCTTAACATTGTTCGTAGCATTTGTGATATTTTTTGGTATTACCCATGACTTCAACAACTAAGAATTCTCTTCTAGCTTTATATTTTTAAATATTTTTTATCTAAATTAATAAGATTTTTCACCTTCCTAAACGAATCAGGGTATTGTGTTTTGATTTCTTTGAAGAACATAATAAATATTTCGACCTAAGAGCTTATAAAATTAATGTTATATTATGGCAAACAATATAAATATACTTATTGTAAATCGATGTTTTTGATATGCTGTTTGGTGTTCTTCTCAGACGAAAGAACACCAACAGCATATCAACAACATCGATTTACCAGGTGTATACATATGAAACCGGTATTGCCATTTAGCGGCCAGTAGGCACACTTGTAGGCACTGTCGGAACTTACCATTTGTGCTAATTGGCGT
>NC_046657.1:100341160-100371634 GCF_010883055.1 Belonocnema kinseyi | reverse complement strand
CCAATTAGCACAAATGGTAAGTTCCGACAGTGCCTACAAGTGTGCCTACTGGCCGCTAAATGGCAATACCGGTTTCATATGTATACACCTGGTATAAAGAAAAAATCTGAAATTTAACCTACAGCTGTGTAGGACCGTCTGCAAATTTCGGTGTCTCATTCTATGCAAGATGTTGCTAAACTCAAATTATTATTGAATATTTTATGTAATCAAACAAGATTTTAACTAAATTCAAAAATATTTCAAGATATTTCAAATGATTTTAGACAAATCAATATATATTTTAAGAAATTTAATCGATTTTAAATGATTTCTACAAAATTCCGGCGATCTCAAGAGATTTAACAGACTCTAAAAGTTCAAGAACATTATTTATATTTTACAATTACTTTAAAATCTTAAAACTCATTTAAATTCTACTGAAATTCCTTAAAAGTTCTTCAAAATTACTTAAAATAATTTAAAATATCATGAACTCTTTTAAATATTTTGAAATCTTTTAAAATTCAATTATAAACATTTAAAATGTTTTAATCAAGTAACTCCCTTTGAAACCCTTGAAATTCCTGAAAATCTGTTTTATTACTTCAAAATATTTCTAAATTACATAAAGATCCTTAAACATTTTTGAATTTTTTTTAAATCATTTAAAATTCTTTGTAACATTTGAAATTTCTTTACCGATTTTTTAAACCATATCAAATTCATTGAAATGCTACAAAATCCATTAAAATCACTTTAAATCTTTTAAAGTCACAAAAAGTGTTTTAAAGTCTTCGAAATCAGGCGTAAAATAACGAAATTACCTAAAAATCCTGACCTACTGTATATATAAAATTCAAATATTATTCTGAAGATACAAAAATGAAAGGCAAATAAATGTTAAATACATCATTTATTTAGAAATTGTTTAATAGAATATTTAATAAATCTTAATCTTGTACAAATTTTGGAGTTAGTTATTCAAAAGCTGATAAAACAAGTCTGAAGACGGCGACTAATGCCGAGTCGACGCGCACCTCCCCAGCTCATCAATCTCACATGCATGCACGTTACAATACATCGATTGGTATGGCTGTATCAAGCAAATAGCCGGATGCCCAATGCAACACTTAAATGCAGTGTTCTTTCAAATAGATAGTTGATAAGAGTATACGTCCAATACAGCCATGATACCGAGGCATAAAATTCTTGTACCTACACTATAATATTTTGATATTTTGATCATAAACTGTTAAAAAAGTCGCTGAATCACATCGATAAGTGAGTGTTTTTCGCCCTGCAACTGAAGCGTTTTGAAGCCAGCCTCGTTTAGAGCCGAAAATGCACACGCAAGAACCCGAACCCTTCGAATTCACGATTCGTTTTCGGTGGCTAACTACCTATTAGGAGTTTTTAAGTAAATTGAATTTTCCAGGGTGTCGAGAGAATGAAAATTCATGCAATTTTGCTATGTTATATCATTATAGAAAAATATAAAGAACTTGATTCTTATTAAACCCTCTTGCGCAATTTTGTTGCACGATTTTTTTTAAGTTTATGTTGGTTTACAAAATGTGCTTTCAAATTTGCGTAAGTTTAACAGATATTGAGGAATTTTGAAGCGATTTGAAAATAAATAAAACTTGTGAAGATTTTTTTTTGTTTAATTTTGTAAGGTTTCACGGAATTGGAAAAAAAAATTTTAGGTACCTAGCAATAATTAAAGTAAATTTTTTATTGCTAAACATTAATTTCAGGAGATTATTTTAAAACATTTCAAAACCTTAAAAAAGATTTTAAAAATGATCAAAGTGTCTAAAAAAGTTTAAAGGCATTTTTTTTATTTTACAGAATTAAAAAAAATCAGTAAAAATCTGAATAATTTTTAAAGATAAGAAGATTAGAAGGTCTGGCAAGATTAAAAAAAATGAATTATTTTCCTAATATTTGTGTAAAAATTTTTTATGATTTTTTATTTTGAAAAATGAACTTTAAAAGAAAATTAAAGAATATTTTTAAACACATTAAACGATTTCCTAAAATTTCGAAAAAGAGTGTTGAAGGTTTTAAAAGCAAAATGTTTCAATTCACTATGATTAAAAAGTTTAAAAAATGTAAATAATCAAATAAATTCGAGAAATATTTAGTAGAATTAATGAAATTCAAAAACAATTTAAACTTTAAAAGAGTTTCAGAACGTAGGATAAACTTATTTAAAAAACAGAACAATCTAAAAATTCTTGTAGAAGAAAAAAATTTGCGCCTGCAAATTGTGTACAATTGTCAGTCATTAAAAATAAAATTCTAACGATTTTTTTTAAAATTATTTTCAGCACATTTCTTTTCAGGCTGAATCCTCGCTTTTAATCGCAAGAGGTCCAATTATTTTCAATAAAAATAAGTAATGAAATAAATTTTGAAAAATTCAAAAAGAAGATACATCCCTGTATGCTTAAAGATATAATTTGTTTACTTACAATACGTTCTGTGCAATTAAAAAAAAAGTTTATTTTAAGTACATATAAAATTAGTTAAATTATTTCTAAAAATTGGAAACATTTAAGAATTGTAGTATTAAAATGCACTTAAAATTTAAGATTTTTGTATTCAATTTTGATAAGATATAATAGATATATACACTGCCCTGCAAAAGTTTTGACTCACTTAGAGAAATCGTTTATTTTGAAGTTATCGTTTTAATTATACCAGAGCTAAAAAAATGTCTCTTTAAAAGGTTGATTGTTTTCAAAATTCTGTTTAAAATAAGCCCAGGGGCCAATTTGTCTAGTTTTTAAGTAGATATTGCAAAAATAGTGTAAATGTCATTGTTTTCTTAAATTTTCAATAAATTCCGAAATAGTCAACGTAACAAATTTCTTTTCGAATTGCAAGAACTTGAATTTGTAACAAAAAAGTTGGAAAAATTGAAATATTATTTTTAGCAACAAAAATATTTTTGTAAAATATATGAAACATATAATCATGAATTTTTTATGTAATTACCCCAAAATATATATTTATTTAACTTTTATTTTGATTTGCCTACAGATAAGATGTTTTCAAATGTAACCAACTTTTTTATTACAACTACAAGTTCTTGCAATTCGAAAAGAAATGTTTACGTTTCATACTCGTAAGCTGTTGTAATACGGTTAAAACAAAGCTTCAAAATGAGCCCAAGAACATTGAAAAACGTTGACTATTTCGAAAGTTATTGAAAATTTAAGACAAAATTTAAATTTACACTATTTTTGCAATATCTACTTAAAAACTAGACAAATTGGCTTCACTCTGGGCTTATTTTAAACAGAATTTCGAAAACAATTAACCTTTCAAAGAGACATTTTTTAGCTCCGGTATAATTAAAGCGATAAATACAACAAAAAAACGATTTTTCTAAGTGAGTTCAAACTTTTGCAGGGCAGTGTATGTTAAATAAATCAATTATAATAGAAGTCGATAAATGAAGGACTTTCACACTTTTTATTTCCGAAAAAGAGATTCCTCAAATCTCAATTGTGAATAATAAGGGGACTGACATCAATTAATCATTCATAATTAATGAAAGATTTTCACTTTTCCCTTAAGTACAATAGACTTATCATTTGATAAAAATGTTGTGATAATTTTTCTTTGAAGGTGGTGTGGAAAGGAGTTTTATTAAAAAATGTGTGGGATTTTATAACAGACAACTGTATGAATTTCTGACCTCTCTTATTTTTATTTTTTAAGTGTATATTAATCTGCTTTATGTTTAGGGCATAATCATGTGCTGAAAAACGATCAAAGAAAAATATATTTCTGAAACTGGTCCATAAGGTTAAAGCCAAATCTGTACAACCGTTTGTAAACATTTTTGGATTTTTTTTTGTATAATTTGAAAGGCGATTTTACATAGTATTTTACATACATTTTACTAACTAATGGAGATATTTTTATAATTTTATTTCTAAAATCTATTCCCCAAGCAACACATTAAAGCAAAATTTGGGAATATTTATAAAATTATGATTATTTTTTATTTTTAAAATTAATATATACAGAGTATAGTTTTTATATGAAATTTCACGACGTTTTTTTGTACCATGTTTGACCCTAGGCTAGAATCAGGAAAAATATTCTAAACGTATGTTCCTTAGTTATTAATATACTATACAAAAAGGTACTTTTAGAATGTTGTTCTCCTTTTAAAATCACGAGAAATTTCTTCATAAAATAAAATTGGTTAAATTCATTTTACAATAATTATTCACAATCACAATTATTTTATAAAGGAAATCTAATTGTAAAGGCTAAATTTTGTAATATTGAGATAAGTATCTTAAGACATTAAAGGTTTTATAAAGTTTTCATATATTAAGAATTTTTAAAGTTGAAAATTTAACGATTTTGTTAAACATTGTTTAAAAATTATTTTTGTATTTGAAAATGCATCCTTTTCTAATAGAAAATGATTTTTGTTGTTTTAAAATTGATTTTTTGGTTCATGATTTAATTTTTTTGTTGAAAATTCGATTTTTTTAGTTCAAAATAATGTTCTTATACTGACAATTTAACTGTATCATTTTTAGTTCAAATTTTTTTTTATTTGAAAATCCAACAATTTTGTTGAAAATGTGTTGTTTTATTTTTGCTTGAAAATTGACCTTTCTCAGTTAAAAATTAATGTTTTTTGGAAGAAAATTATTAAATTGTTGCTTTGCGCGTGCGCGCGCAAAGCAACTTACCGGTGTTAGTTTTTTCACCGTATAGTGTTCACATCTCTTCAGTGTGATTCGTTGGTATTTTCAACACTGGGAAGTTGTGATTTTGTGAATTTACCAACTTTACACCGGAGAAGTGTATTTTAGTAGAAGAAATGCTTTTTTTGCAGCAAAACATCGCACCGTATCATTAAAACTTCGCATTTCGGTGTGACGTACGAATTTTTTCTAACAGTGTATATATAATACTATACTTTTCACAACTATCATTTCAGTCAAATAAACTTGCCTTGTCACATTAGACTTGGTGATTTTCTTATACGTAGGTTATAAATCTCAAATTCTTATGGCTGAAACAGTACAATTTTCTTTCTAATTCAGTTAGCAATTCTCAGGCAAACTCGGATTGCGATTAACCTCAAACTATTACTTTCAGTGTGCGGGGAAGATATGGAGAGAATTCGGGGAGGACTTTTGAGAGAACAAGGTTCTAGATGAGGTACACGCGAATATCAATATCAATGTTTCAATGTTTCAACAATTCCTCGTTTTTCCTCGAAAACGCTTGAAAATTGCGAATTCGGAAATAAGTAGGCTTCCCCCATGTGGTCCACCGTGGCATTATCGTCGAACCCCCCTCCCCCACTAGGGTGCTACGTGGTTTTTTTTATTTCTTGTAAAGCGAAAATTAAACAAAAAATTATGATTGAAGAGCCATTTGACTCAATTTGGTTCGGTTCGCAGAGATTGAATTTAGGACTCCGCGGCCCGCGCGCTATTTAAAAAAAGGAGTAAGCTATGAGTTTTTTTTTTTAATACCTGAATATAAAACCCCGTGGCTCGGACTCGCCCCCCTCCCCCACCCCAGCGGACCAGTGTGGCCTTTCGTCGACCTCCTCCTCCTAAAGCGACCACGTGGTTTATGGAAGGCCCCGAATCAAATTTTCAAAAATGTATGAATTTTTACTGATTACTGTTCATTTTTTCAGATTTTTTTAATGTACGAAAAACCGAAAAGGGTAAATACTGTCATCTAGAGACTTCGAAACGGCGTTGTCGAGCGTCATCCCCAACGCTAAAGGACTGAACAAGGCAAGCGACCAAACGAGGAATGGAAAATCTTTATTGTAGTTTATATTTTTTTAAATAAAACAGTTTAGCTTAATTCAAAATGGAATTTTTTTTTTAAACTACTTAAGTACCTCGTAATTAACTAACTAGATTCCTTCTAGATTTCGTTGTCAGATCCTTACTTGAAGCAGCGTTAAATTCCTCAAGTAGTACCTGACAAGATTCCTAGTTGGGTGCTAACCAGACGCCGGGAAAAACTGACTAGAAACTTGTATAAAACTAGGACCAATTCGTTTTAGAAGATGTGAAAACAAGAGTTTTGAAAACATTGAATTTTAATTTTACTTTATATAAAAAGTATGTGGATAATATAAATTTCATACAGTTTACATTTGAACTTGAACACAATAATTCAATAAATTACCTTGATTTACAAATTATAAAAACAACTGAAGGTATGTTAAATACCAATTGGTTTAGAAAAGCTTCATGGTGTGGTAGATATCTCTTAATTTTAATTCCCATCATTTGTATTGCCAAAAGGTCGGCATAGTCAAAGGTTTAATCGATAGATGCATTAAATTTAGGAAAGAGAATTCGGATCAAATTAAATCACATTAGTTCGAAATAATTATCCGCTTCCTTTGATAAATAGTATTATTCGAGATCAAATTAATAAAATCTACAATGTTTCCAGTAAGAAAAATAACTGGATTGACACGTACAAAAAATTGGATTTAAAAGTTACAATGCCGTATGTGTAAGGACTCTCTGAAAGGTTGAGAATATCGTTAAAAATATTCAACATAAAAGTTTATTTTAGTAATTAAAACACTCTTAAAAATGTTTACTTAATCAAAAAGACATTGATAGTTTCGAAAATTTGTCTGGAATTGTATACCTCATTAAATGTAATTGTTGTGAAAAAGATAGAAGATTGAAAACTAGAGTTTCGGAACATAAAAGGTATTGTAGAGTTCAAAGTTTTACTACAGGTCTTTCACAATATTGTTGGAACTTAAACCATTAATTTGATTTTGATTTTAATAATATTAAAATTCTTGCTAGAGAAAAAAGTACATATAAAACACGCATAATAGAATTTATTTTTATAAACAAATATCAAAATATTTCGATTAACTTACAGACCAAAATGATGAATATTAAAAAAATATATCAAAGTATTATAAAATAAGCAAAATCAAGTTAAAGTTCCAGTTACTTTAGCGCGCGTTCCTCATTTGCGGTTCTTTACTACGCCTTTATTTTGTATTAATGAATTTACCGCCTTAATGTATTTCTCTGATGTACTTTGTCATATGTTCGTCGTTGTCAAAAAACACTATAAAGATTTGTTTTTCACCAATTACGATGTAATTTCTTATGAAAAAGCCTCTTCAATTTTTGTAATGCTTTTGTATGATACGATTTTGTATGTTTTAGTTTAAATTAGTGATAAGTTACATTATTATTTTAAAAACTAACTTAACTATTGACATGATGTTTGACTATAAACTTGAATATTGTTGTTTTTTACAAGAAAATAAGCACAGGTATTTTTATTCCTTTTACTTTTTGTATAAAAAGTGGTTTGTAATAAAATGTAAGAAACAACCGTTATTTATATATTATTTATCTCGATTCTCTGAAAAGGACACGTAGTGATAGCCGAAACGTCAAATATTAATAAACGAACTTTCTAGTAATTTCGTTTTTTATTTCTTTTAATTTAATGAAGATCGTGAGACCTACAAAAATTCTTACTCATATTTACATTGACGGTCGATGAAAGGATTGATTTGATTCTTATCAAATCTGCTTAGTTATTTGAGTATTATCTTTCTTATTGCATTTTTCATTGTCTTTATGTTCTAAATGTCTTGCAAGTCTATTTAATACATTTTGATGCACGTTGTATTTTCCCTTTGTATTACCAATACTGTATCTAATTAAAAAAAAAGTTTCTCTGATTTTAATGAAAACTATTTGAAACTTGGACTTATTCTTTTCACAAATTTTCTATCAAATTTGCCTTAAGTCATCTTCGGATAGTTCATTATTAAATAAAATATGTAAATTAGGATTAAAGTAAATTTAACGCGATTGACATGAAAATGAATGTGGTGCAGAAGAGACGCTAGTTGACACATGGGGAAGAAGTCGATTAAGGTGGTTCGGACATTTTGAGAGAATGATAGATGAACAACTAAAGAAACAAGTCTATCAAGGTAAAGTAAATGGCAGCGTGCCCAGAGGTAGACCGCGGAAGGAATGGTTATAATGTGTGAATGAGACCCTAGTTAGAAGAGACATAAGAAGTCACAGAAACACGAGAGCCTACATGAAAAAATGCATGGACATAAAAGAAGCTAGGTATGCCAGGGCAGAACAGTATGGCGAAAAATAGTTAATGAAAAGAGATTCCGTAGAGTGAATGACGCCTGAAGCAGAAGACCTTGGATACAAATGGACCCAAGTGAGGAACCTCACATGACGACTTTGTGAGGCTCTTCATTTGGGAAGATTGCTAGGGAACCATTCACAAAATACGTGTGCATTTTTCAGAAAACTCTGCCCCCTGCCTGCGTGATACTTTTTCCATTGGTCTTTACTTGGAGAATGATACTTCGGCAGACCCCCCCCCCCCCCCCCCCCCCACCTAAAGTATAACTTATTTTGTGAATGACCCCTAGAGAGATTGATGAGCAACCTGGGTCAGAGCAATGTTGCGGGTCGAAAGTGTTATTTAAATTTAATCACACGAGAATTCCAGCAATCGTCACATCTTGGATACGTTTCCTATACTGTCTTTTAATGCATGAGTCTGTTTCTGCTTCTCTGTCTCCGAATTTCTCATCGAATCATTTACAGTAGACATTAGTAAGGTACTATATTAGATGGGAATATGCAAGCTGCCATTATGGTTTCCCGCCAAAATCAAAATCGCTGAATTGATATCGAATTATATAAATACATTTACATGATATATATTATTTATTTTCAAATTATTCTGAAGCATTGTTATTAAAACATAAATTATAAATAAATTTACATGTGATATAATATATGAAATATTTAAATTCGACTATATGCTTTTTTAACCCAAACATTTGTCAAAAAGTAGCTCTTGCAAAAATTATGATTGCAAACGAAATTTTACTGAGTTTTTAAACAGGCGTGCGCTAAAATTATAATCATATGATTTTTAAAATAAATATTAACAAATAATAAAATAATAATAGACTATAGGTCAAACATTAATACAATACTTTTCCAAGAGTTTATTATGATAGCTATTTATATTTCACATCATACGTCCTTTTTATTTGCGTGGATTAAGTTGCGTCGTTCTGTAGAAAAACGGGTTCCTAACCTTACTTTTTTCTGCATCTCATTTCGCTTTAATATATCAAAAAAATGCTCATAAGCAATTTAATTACAGTTGAACCTAATCTTCAGACCCCCTATATTTGAATTATATTGTGATAGTCATAAAAATTTGTAATAACTTCACATACTCTTGCATTCAAATTCGGTTTCCATTTGTCGCGTCTACAATTTATGATCCACATTGACAGTCTTTCTGTTCGCCCTAGTGGTAAACGGTAAAGTTTAAATCCACCCTCGCTTCTATTTCTACAAAACGGAGCACTGCAGCAGACCATTTTTCTTATATTTTAAACTTAGTTTTAATTAAACTATACGACATGCTTATCGCACTGTTTTCCGCGAACTGTCCAGGAACCAGAATGGTGGTTGCATATTCCTGTCGAATATAGTGCCCTAACATTAGTGCTACTGAACGTTTAGCCACATCGTTCACAACTTTAAAATTTTTAAAGCATCAATCTTTTCTTTCAATTGCTGAAAATTCTTGCTACTACTCCAACTACGGGGTCAGCATTCAGAATAAGATTAGTATTCAAACAGATGCAGCTCCAAGCACGAACCAAAGTAGCATCTAAAGATCTTTTACTCTTTTTTCCAGGCCATTGAAGTTCCTTAATTTAGTACTTCTGTTACACAAGTCTCCTTTAAAAGAGTTGTATGTCCTTTGCGGTTCTCGGTTTTCTTCAACATTAACTTTTTCACAAAATAAAGCTAATGATATTAGTTCCGGACAAAGGTACCATACATTTATTAATAGCTTCTTTTAGATATACATTAAGCTAGCACCTCCACAATCGAATTTTTGAATTTTTCATAGTTCAGAATTTTGGGCTTTTTTTGGGCTGCAATAAAAATTTTTAGGCTCCTTTACTTTTTCCAAAAAATTAATTTTCTGTTGGAGGTGCCAGCTTACAATAACCCAGCACCTCCACTTCTTTAAATCACTAAATAATAAAAATTCAATTACACCAGAATTTTGGGCTTTTTTTGGGCTCTTAAAATCCGCAAAAAAAATTTTCCCCAAACCAACCCTTAACTTCCAAAATCAACCCCCTTCGAAAAATTGAAAATTTTCAGTAATTTATTAACGGGATATTTTTGGGCTTTTTTTGGGCTCCCAGAAAATACCCACTTCGATTTTTTTGCTCCAACCCTTAACGTCAAAAATCGACCCATGTAGATACTACTTTGTCAAAAAATCAATTTTTCTAGATTTTTTCAATGGAAATAAAGTCTCTGATTTTTGAGATCCTCAAAAATAACGGCTACGATTTTTAGGCTTAAACCCTTAACGTCAAAAACCCACCCCTCTCTACCACGTAAATACAACTTTGTCTGCAAATAAATTTTTCTTGAACTTTTCAATGGAAACACAGTCTCTGATTTTTGGGCTCTTGGAAAATACGCGCTACGATTTTTAGGCTTCAACCCTTAACGTAAAAAATCAAACCCTCTCTACCACGTAAATGCAACTTTGTCTGCAAATAAATTTTTTCTAGAATTTTTTAATGGAAATAGATTCTCTGATTTTTGGGCTCCTCGAAAATACCCTATACGATTTTTGGGCTTCAACCCTTAACGTCAAAAATCGATCCCTCTCTACCACGTAAATACAACTTTGTCTGCAAATAAATTTTTGTAGAATTTTTCAATGGAAATAGAGTCTCTGATTTTTGGGTTCCTCGAAAATACACGCTAAGATTTTTGGGCTTCAACCCTTAGCGAAAAAAATCAACCCCTCTCTACCATGTAAATACAACTTTGTCTGCAAATAAATTTTTGCAGAATTTTTTAATGGAAATACAGTCTCTGATTGTTGGGCTCCTCGAAAATACCCGATACGATTTTTGGGCTTCAACCCTTAACGTCAAAAATCAATCCCTCTCTACCACGTAAATACAACTTTGTCTGCAAATAAGGGACCCCGCACTAAATGTATGGGAAAATGGCTTTCAGTGCATTTAGCTGAAACTTTGTAATTTTAAAGGTTATAAGTGCCGGATGAAATATCCGTAAAAAAAATCCAAAAAAATGGACAGTTTTAGCGCTATGCGGCGCTATGCGGCGCTAAGCGCTCAAGATCAGTGAAAAAAACGAATTACAACAGATTTTGTTACAAAAGTGATGTCAACATAGAAATCACGGTTCAGATCGTGGTCTGTCATATTTTCGCCTACACCGTTGACTCATATAGCGCGCTTCTCAAAACGATCAAACGCTAAGCGCCCAAGATTTTAACTTCACTAATTCATCACTTTTTTAAAGGCAGAAATAGTACCCAAAGTAACATTAGTAACTATTGCATACATTCCGAGAATTACATTGTACTGTTCTCAAGAGTGCCGAACGCTAAGCGCTGATAATCAGTAAATAGAACGAATTACAATAGATTTAGTTACAAAAGCGATGTCAACATAGAAATCACGGTTCAGATCGTGGTCTGTCATATTTTCGCCTACACCGTTGACTCATATAGCGCGCTTCTCAAAACGATCAAACGCTAAGCGCCCAACATTTCAACTTGACTAATTCATCACTTCTTTCAAGGTAGAAATGGTACCCAAAGTAATATTAGTAACTAGTGCGCCGATAATAACATTCTACCCTTCGAAAGAGGGTTAAACGCTAAGCGCTTAAAATCAGCGAATAAAACCAATCCTAGTAACTTTAGCGACAAAAGCGATGCCATTATAAGTATCACGCATCAGAAAGTAGTCAGTAATATGTTTAGCCAAACCAATGAGTTATATTGCGCGCTTCTCGAAACGATCAAACGCTAAGCGCCCAAGATTTGAACTTGACTAAGCAATTCCTTCTTTAAATACAGAAATGGTAACCAAAGTAACATTAGTAACTAGTGCGCACATCGATAATAACATTGTACCCTTAGTCAGAGGGCCGAACGCTAAGCACCCATGATCAGGGAATAGAACCAATCCTGGTAGCTTTAGCGACACAAGCGATGTCTGTATACGAAACACGCATCAAGAAGTGGTCAGTAACATGTTTAGCCAAACCAATGATAATATGAGTCAACACCGTTGACTCATATAGCGCGCTTTTTAGAACGGTCAACGGTGTAGGCGAAAATATGACAGTACAATGTAATTATCGGAATGTACGCACTAGTTACTAATGTTACTTTGGGTACTATTTCTGCCTTTAAAAAAGTGATGAATTATTCAAGTTAAAATCTTGGGCGCTTAGGGCTTGATCGTTTTGAGAAGCGCGCTATATGAGTCAACGGTGCAGGCGAAAATATGACAGACTATACACTTATAACCTTAAAAATTACAAAGTTGCAGCTAAATTCACCAAAAACCATTTTCCCATACATTTAGTGCGGGTTCCTTTATTTGCAGACAAAGTTGTATTTACGTGGTAGAGAGGGGTTGATTTTTTACGTTAAGGGTTGAAGCCCGAAAATCGTATGGGGTATTTTCGAAAAGCCTAAAAATCAGAGACTCTATTTCCATTAAAATATTCTACAAAAATTTATTTGCAGACCATGTTGTATTTACGTGGTAGAGAGGGGTTGATTTTTGACGCTAAGGGTTGAAGCCTAAAAATCGTAGCGTGTATTTTCGAGGAGCCCAAAAATCAGAGACTCTATTACCATTAAAAAATTCTAGAAAAATTGATTTTTTGACAAAGTAGTATTAACGTGCGTTGATTTTTGACGTTAAGGGTCGAAGCCCAAAAATCGTAGCGTGTATTTTCGAGGAGCCCAAAAATCAGAGAGTGTATTTCCATCGAAAAATTCAAGAAAAATTTATTTGCAGACAAAGTTGTATTTACGTGGTAGAGAGGGGTTGATTTTTGACGTTGAGGGTTGAAGCCCAAAATTCGTAGCGGTTATTTTTGAGGATCCCAAAAATCAGAAACATTATTTCCATCGAAAAAATCTAGAAAAATTGATTTTTTGACAAAGTAGTATTAACGTGCGTTGATTTTTGACGTTAAGGGTTGAAGCCCAAAAATCGTAGCGTGTATTTTCGAGGAGCCCAAAAATCAGAGACTCTATTTCCATTAAAAAATTCTAGAAAAATTGATTTTTTGACAAAGTAGTATTAACGTGCGTTGATTTTTGACGTTAAGGGTTGAAGCCCAAAAATCGTAGCGTGTATTTTCGAGGAGCCCAAAAATCAGAGAATCTATTTCCATTAAAAAATTCTAGAAAAATTGATTTTTTGACAAAGTAGTATCAACGTGGGTTGATTTTTGTCGTTAAGGGTTGAAGCTCAAAAATCATATCGGGTATTTTCGAGGAGCCCAAAAATCAGCGACTCTATTTCCATTAAAAAATCCTACAAAAATTTCTTTGCAGACAAAGTTGTATTTAAGTGGTAGAGAGGCTTTGATTTTTTACGTTAAGGGTTGAAGCCCAAAAATCGTATCGGGTATTTTCGAGGAGCCCAAAAATCAGAGACTCTATTACCATTCAAAAATTCTAGAAAAATTGATTTTTGGACAAAGTAGTATCTACGTGGGTTGATTTTTGACGTTAAGGGTTGAAGCCCAAAAATCGTAGTGTGTATTTTCGAGGAGCCCAAAAATCAGAGAGTGTATTTCCATCGAAAAATTCAAGAAAAATTTATTTGCAGACAAAGTTGTATTTACGTGGTAGAGAGGGGTTGATTTTTGACGTTGAGGGTTGAAGCCCAAAATTCGTAGCGGTTATTTTTGAGGATCCCAAAAATCAGAGACATTATTTCCATCGAAAAAATCTAGAAAAATTGATTTTTTGACAAAGTAGTATCTACGTGGGTTGATTTTTGACGTTAAGGGTTGAAGCCCAAAAATCGTAGCGTGTATTTTCGAGGAGCCCAGAAATCAGAGACTTTATTCAAGCTCTAAAATTTAATAAAAGTTATTTTTTGAAAATTTCATATTTGCGTGTTACAATGGGGTTAATTTTTTACTGTAAGGGTTGAAGCCCAAAAATCTAAGTGGGTATTTTCTGGGAGCCCAAAAAAAAGCCCAAAAATATCCCGTTCAATTTTTGGAAGGTGGTTGATTTTCGAAGTTAAGGGTTGGTTTGGGGAAACTTTGTTTGCGGATTTTAAGATCCCAAAAAGCCCAAAATTCTCGTGTAATTGAATTTTTATTATTTAGTGATTTAAAGAAGTGGAGGTGCTGGGTTAATGTAAGCTGGCACCTCCACAAGAAATTTGACTTTTTGAAAAAAATAAAGGAGCCCAAAAATTTTTATTGCAGCCCAAAAAAAGCCCAAAATTCTGAGCTATGAAAAATTCAAAAATTCGATTGTGGAGGTGCTAGCTTAATGTACCTGCTTCTTTTGAAACTATTTTATTGATAATTTCATACTTCTTTATCTGGCGGAAAAGTAGTAAGTCATATTATAATTGGAGCCTCATTAGGACTTACGAAGGAAAGCCAGCCTTTCACATAAATACAAGCAGCAAATAAACAAAACTTTGTAGATTTTTTATTTGTTCTGTAGAAATTTGGAACTTGTTAGCCGAAAAGATTAATCTTTATACAATAAATGACTTTTGCCATACATCTGGTTAGATGATATGCGCCAGAGATTTTAAAATTGTTTTTTTTTTATCATGAAGAAGCAAACCTAAAAGTAAGGGACAAACCTCTATCACTTATAAGTAATCATCTCTCGGAATAAAGGCATTGTTTCTGTTCAGAATATTCTGCAGAAATGAAATCACACCAATTTTCATTCCTTGATTGAATTTTTAGTTCAATTACTCTTATGTTTAAAGTTTTCCTTATTCACATGAGGCCAAAATACTTGAAACCTTACAAAAAGCGGAATATTTGGACCATAAATAATCAGTTCGTAAATATGATGACGGTATGCAGAATACAGCAAGTTTTTCCAATAAATTTTTCTAAAAGAATGCACGCATCTTTAGCTGATCCAATTACATCACTTAAAATTGTCCACGTCTAATAGACCAAAAACTGCACTAGCCATTGCTTGGCCTGTTGCAGAAGTAAGTTTAGGGGTCCCGAAAATGTTATCTGTTTCAAAGCCAGAAACAGCCACCGCTAGTCCTTCAACATGTCATTTCGTATTTTCTTTATTGGTAGTGTTCTGCATTCGTTTACCATTCTAGTGCACCTGTAAAGAAGGTTTTTCAAGTTTCAGAAGCTCATGTTGATTACTATTGTTAATTTTCTTACGATGAGCTAAACGTTGACGACGTGCAGTTAAAGAAGATATTAAATCTTCTTTTATATTTGATTAAGCAATGCCTCCAGCCAACATTTTAAATTTTTGGTCCGATATATTGATCTAGTCTAATACTGAAGATATTTCGGAGCTATTTAACATATTTTCTACAATGCGCGGTTTTTTTGTGAGCTACACGAGTTTGACGAAGCGGATTCATTTAATTTCGATTTACACGAAACTCTCTTTCAGTCACCCAATTCTCAGCCTTCCTGGATTTGTTCGCTCGCGCAGTTTCTCACGGGAACAGGGCGAGAGTGGTTATGACACTATATATATATAATCCAACTAGAAACGGGTCAGGCGGCCTTCACTGTTTACGTTTCAATCCCCCCGAAATCAGTATTATTACACGCAGTACCTGTGTGGAGTGGTGCGCCGAAAACGCACGTTCGAAAATTGCAATATTTTGAAAATAAATGTCTGAGGAGTATCTCCCACGCTAGTGCTAAAAACGAAATATAGATACAATAAATTACCTTTAAATACAAGATATCACTATAGACATATTAGAGATTACACGCGAATTTTATACTCTTCAACTTAACGAATCAATAGCTGTAAAAAGCATTAAACTGTACAGTAGTGATAGTGTTACTTTTCGAATAAAGCATAAAATACCATATGCCCTCATAACATAAATCATATTGCAACTGCAAAAGTAAACATTCCTGTAAATAAGGTACTTATGTGACCGTCCGCGAAGAAAGGGATCTATTGCGGAAAAAATAGATTTTTTTTTCTTACACTAATTGATATTTTTAATTTACTCTTTCATTACCAATAATCAAATTTTTTAAAGTTAATTACCTTTCTTTTTATTAGGCTACAAAAACAGGCATAATAAGCATACGCGGAGACGAAACGAGAGGCCTGCAAAAAGCAGCCCCAACACTCACCACTACTGGGTATAGCCGAAGCGGAACGATGCATATGCGAGTGGAGCTCACGGTTTCGGTGCCTAAAGGTGAAGTAGTAAGTGGAGGGGGTGCTTTTCGTAAATGCATCGCCACTACTCAAATGTTGGCTTGGGGCCTCTGTTAAACTCTCAGAAATGTCCTCTAAACAATGAAGGAATACTTTTACGGTTTAAGTGCCATCGTTTGAGAATTAAGTTTGTAGAATGTGCAGTTTAACGGTTAAAATGGGATGTACTCTAACCGAAAAATAATTTACGCGCATGCGTGGAATCGCATCACAGCGCTTTTAAAATGCAATCGTTTAACCATTAAAGTGGATACTTTTAGCGTTGATCTAATAATTGTTCCACGGTAAAAGTGATTGTCTTCTAAAGATAAAAGGGCGTGACTCTATGATTTAGTCGACATCATTTCAGTGTTAAACTACATCGTTTAAGAGTGAAACGTATCTGCTTTTAATGTATTCTACTTTAACGATTACAGGACCGACTTTATCCTTTAGAGGGAATTTCTGAGAGTGTACTATTTACAATATTTATAGTTTTCTAACATCTACTTCCTCTGCTATATACAATCCTTTTTTCTCCATTCCTCGTCTTCCTTTCTTCTCTTCTTCTCCATCAACCGCATCTCATTCTCGCTATGAGTTCCTGATTGCCTTGTTCTCCTTTCTCACACAAATATTGCGGTCTCTTTCTTCGCATAATCCACACATAGTTCCCGTTAAACCTTGACTCTCTTATTCTCTCCTCTCCTTCTGCCTTCTCTTTCTCCATGCCATTCTTCTGAACCAACTCATATACCATTCTTCCTTCCTCGTGCATCCTTCTGACTTTATTCATCTGCAATCCATTCGTTCTAAAATACCTTTCCCTTTCCACCTCCATCTTTGCACCACTACGTCTGTTCTCCTTCTTCCACCAACACTCCCTAACTAGCTTAGTTCCCCCCCCCCCCTCTTCCAAAAATTTCTCCTCATATTAACACGCTCGACTCCCTGTTATAATCCCTAAACTCGTTCTTCCTGTTTCACTCCTGACAATATATTTAGGCGTATTTCTTGCCAACCCAGTGTCCACTTTACATATTTCTCTTGCATCCTATTTATCTCCTCACTTACATTCCATCCCCACACCTCCAGTCCTTAACCCGTCAGCGCCCAAGATTTTTTTTATGTCTTAAAATTTTCGTGAAACTCAAGCATAATGATGTCTTGGGTATCAATAAAGTAGGTGCCAGGTTTTGTCAAGACACATCCAGAAGTTTCAGAATTACGCAATGATACCATTTGGCATCACTGGGCGTAATTCACGAGCGATACAAATGATTGTGCATCTGCGGTCGCAGCGATGCTATATGGCACCTAGGGGCGCTGAAGGGTTAAAATAACACACTCATCACTAGCGAATCAAACAATTTCATTCTCTTTATAAAATCATCTGCTAACAATCTCTTCCCTACCCCCACATCTGCCTCATCCCCACATTTGCCCTTCTCACCCTCTCTTTTATATGACCATCCACTCCACCATTCCTTCGAAACAGGTAGCCCAGGTAGACAAATCAACGTCGCATATCTTTAGTTTCTTTAAAAAATACTGCCTTTCGGTACAAAATCAAATCGTCTTTTCCTTCAATGCAGGCCCCCGCTATGTATATATATATATATATATATATATATATACATTCGCAAAACGCTTAAAGTTTTCTCTGTTACTATTCGATATTACTAAATATTCGAATGGTAGTTCAAGCCGGAGTGTTTGCATGACTTTTTTTAATTTCTAAAATCTCTAATTCCGCTGATAGTTTGAGAAAAAACTAGGAAGAAGCAGTTGATGGAATCCCTTTCAATTCCGAAATTCGAAAAATAGAAGTCAATTTGTATACCACAAGAACCTCCAGGGTTTTTTAGACGACAGGACTTTCGTGATTCCGGTAATTGTATAAGGTTATGAGTAAACTTTTTTTAAACAAGAGGAGGCCAGTCCGCTCCTTCTTTCAAATACGTTTTTAGGCTAATTTCTTTCCAAACTCATTGCTAATACTCATATTCAGTACTGATTCTCAATTCTAATTCCGCAATACTCATCATTTTAATACTCATTTTCTCAATACTCATTTCTCAATACTCATCCCGCTATACTAATTATTTCAATGCTTATTTTCTCAATATTCTAAACGCGAAATAAGTATTGCGTTTCCTATACTCACTCTAATACTCAACTGAATATTCATGCCAATATTTAGCGAGTATAGCCATTTTCCTGTACTCAAGTTTCGTCTTTGTCCTCACTATCGAAACCTGTGCAAGACTGATGAGCCCAATTGTCGCGCGATCTGCTTTGGACCCACTCTTCGATAGAAAAATCGTTACAGTACAAACAATCGCGACCTTCAATTTTTGTATGCGGTGGAAATTCAAAGCCCTGCCTATTCTGCTCTTAAGAACTTTCTCCAATATGACTCTCGAAGATCGCGATATTACTTGAAATCAAAAAAGCCTCGACGTGAAAAAAGAGCTATTAAATAAACAACGGAATGGTGCTGAAGCGATTTTAATTAAACAAACATTTGTATTACTTACCTGTAGTTGGAAATCAGTCAAAATTATAACTGGGCACGAAAACGATCCATGCATCGCATACACTGTAAAAAATTTTCGAGGGTATTTTTTCAAAAATCTTGTGGAAGTAATATAAACAAAAATTCGGGAATTATTTCTACTCCTTCTCAGGGAAATTTCCCTTATATAATTTGTGAAATATTATGAAAGAAATTTGGTAATTTTTCCAAAAATAGATTCGGGAACATTCCCTATATTTTGTGGAATCTTTCTGAAAATGTTGGTAATTTCCCCTAAGGCGTAGGAGCGTAAATTTGCTAATTTTCTGGAATTTTATATAAAATTAAGGTAATGTTTCCTCAGGTGGAATGATATTGCATAATAACTTAAAATTAATTAATTCAATGGAAGAACCACGCCCTAAGGAACCACCTTGTAGATCACGCTAGCCTCTGCACAAAGTGAGTACACTTAGCTCAATTTAATTAAATTAAAAATGATTAATTTTTCATATTTAAATTACAGGAAATTGGGTTACATAGTTTTTGGTTCCTACCTTACGCTACTTTCTTCTGCGATAATTTATCTCCGTCAATATGCAAGAATATAAAAAATTTCATTTTATCTGTATTTGTCTTAAGTTTTCATTTTACAAAATATTTTTCTAGCTTTTGCATATACTTTAGTATTTTTATTATGCATCATTTTGCGCCGGGAGAAAGCATATATATCGGACTTGGGTATATCTTTAATATATAAAAAATAATACTGGCTATAATACTGATCCTTGTGGTAAGCCTGCTACTATAGATGTATCAGTCGATAGCTTATCATTAATTTGTACCACAAATTACTTACGGAAGGTTACAGTCCTTTAGTTTGACAATGAGGCCTTTGCGCCAGACAGCGTCGAAGGCTTTCTTTATATCAAGAAAGAGACCAGCTGAGCTATGCTTAATGTTAATGTTAGTATTAATATAGTCAGTCAGTCGATCCACCTGCTGTACGAGCCAGTGTCTCGGTCTAAAGCTGTATCGCTCGGGGATAAGTTGTTTGTTGGGTTTTTCGTGATACTAAAGCCTTTTTAAGATTACAGATTCAAATATGTTGCAAATGGTTGCAAAGAGACTGATAAGTCTGCAGTTTTGAGGAGAAATTTTATCCTTTCCCAGTTTATGCATGGGTAAGATTTTAGCTTTCTCCATTTAGCTGGGAAGTAACCTTGTATTATACCAGGCTCTAGACTATTTTGATACCTTTTGTTTCTTGGGCGCGCCTGAAAAGGATCCAAGCCATTTTTATATTTATTTCTTCTTTATTTGTTTATACGCTCTCCCTTTTACGGGTTTGAGAGTCTTTATATAACCATTACAAGTATTCTTACAATCAAGCCTTATACTATCTTACGAACTATTCGCTTCACACAGGCTTAAATTATTGTTCTTATTCCTAAGCGCTTGACACTTTGCCCTGGGCTTCCGTTTCCTCTTACCATTATCAATTTCAAATTTTGACTCTAGTTCGCAACACTACTTCGTAACTCTCCTTCTTTCGGAGATATTTTTTGGCTTTTTTTCTACTATCCTGTGCAACTAGCTCTCCCCCTCTCTCTCTCTCTCTCAGATCTTATAGCTTCTTTATCCATTCTTCCCCCTGACCATTTTCATTCAGAATCCATTTAATCCCCTCTTCTGTACTATCCCCTCCCCCTTCGTGCCCTGTACACATCTCTAACACATGCAACCATGTTTCCTGCTAATATCTACATACTCTATACACATTCTCTTGTTCATTCATCCAATACCTACATTCCCTTATACCCTCTCCCATTCTGAATCTCACTACTCAATTCCATTTTCTCTCCTTTTTAATCTTTTTTCAGGTATTCTGGTTCCATCTGCTCCTTAAACATTCTATACCAGCTGTTGTACCTTGAATCTGCGATTTTTTCCCATCTTTCCTCAGCTTGCCTTACCTTCATCTCTTCCTCTATTGCCTCCCACTCTGTACCCCTCTCATGTATACCACATTTACACCTCTTTTCATATCACTCCTCCTCCCATTTTGAACGCCCCACGTTACCCCTCCTGCAATTTTGCTTCCCTCTCCCCTTCTTAGTTTCTCTTCGAAGTTCCAGGCTCTTTTCACTTGCCTTACCATCATTTTTTTCGTCCTATTTCTCCCCTGACCATATAACCTGGGCAACTCCAGCTCACTCCCAAAACCCATCTCAAAAATAGCTTATGCAAACTTTCTATTCTCTTGTGTTCTTTCCATCCCCATATTTCCACACCATAGATTAACACTGACCATACTAATAAATCAAACAACCACACTCTCATCTTCCAATTATTCTTAAACCTTTTTTTTCCTATACCTCATACTTGTCCCATTACTTTACTCGCGCATTCCATTCTCTTTCTCACCTGTAGCTCGCTTCCTCCTCTCGTTTAGAACCAAAATCCTAAGTAGCAAAACTCATCAATCAACTCTACCACCACGCCATTTATCTTCCACTCATACTCTAAGCTACCCCTTTTATTTCTGAAACACATCATCTTGGTCTTGTTCACATTTATTTTTAAACCCTTTTCTCTCACATATTCTTCGAACACTCTCATCAACAAGTTCATACCTCTTTCATCATCCGCTAATAGCACTACGTCATCTGCATATGCTAGTGAATACAGTTTGCTTTCCCTTTCATCTTCAACTTCTCCTCTAAATCTGCAAGAAGAATACTAAACAGAAGTGGGCTCAAAGGACACCCTTGCCTGAGCCCCCTTCCTGTCCAGAATTCCTCACCTTTTTTATCCCCTATCTTCACTCTTATCTTAGTATCCACAAATATCTCTTTTATCCTCTTTATTAAACCTTCGTCTACTTCTCTCTCTTTCATTGCTACCTATAAGATCCTTCTGTTAACTGAGTCAAATGCTGCCTTAAAGTCTACAAAAATGCGACTGGTTTCCCTTTCT
The DNA here is from genome assembly GCF_010883055.1 of Belonocnema kinseyi. Lineage (NCBI taxonomy): Eukaryota > Metazoa > Arthropoda > Insecta > Hymenoptera > Cynipidae > Belonocnema > Belonocnema kinseyi. The sequence goes on along the minus strand of NC_046657.1, from coordinate 100,349,811 downwards.
TCCGCCCTAGGTTCCTATTGATTAGATAGTTGAGTACGTATACGTTATCTATGGTACCCATCCCTTTCCTAAAACTCGTTTGGTTGTGCAGTATACTTCCCTTCTCTTCCACCTGTCTTTCCAGCTCCCTTCTAAGCACTTCCGCATAAATTTTATATCTCACAGACATGAGTGTGATACCTCTATATTCCTCCTCCTTTCTTAATCAACGGTACTACCAGTCCTGTCTTCCACTTCTCCGGCCACCCTTCTCTTTTCCATTCCTTGTTGCAAATCCTCCACATCTCTTCCCTCACCCCTAATCCTCCATATTTCAGTGCTTCATTTTCCAGACCATCTTCTCCTGTTGCCTTGTTTTTTCAACCTTGCAATCGCCTCATTCAACTCATCCCTACTAATCTCGTTTTCAATTTCCTCATCCCCATCGACCCCTTTTCTTCCTTCTCCCTTTACCCTATATTCCACTCCTCCTAGCTGTCCCTTGAAGTTCTTCGTCCACTCTTTCATTCCTATTTCTTCATTGATACATTTTCTTTCTCCTCTTTCCCTATTTATCACTTCCCATTCCACTCCTTCTTTTACCGCCTTCTATACCGCTTCCATATACCTTTCTTTCTCCTTCTGTCTTTTCTCCTTTATCATTCTTTCGTGCTTCTTCTATCTCCTATTGAGTTCTACTTTTTCCATTTCCCCTTTCCTCCATTTCCCTACATTCTCCTTCATCCTATCTTTACTTTCCCTGCATTCATCGTCCTACGAGCCTCTCCTAATCCCCTCTTCTTTTTCTCTCGGTCTCCCCTCTTCCCTTACCTTCTCTATCGCAGCTTCAAGTTTTTCTAGCAGTGTGTCAACTCCTTCCTCTTCCCGACCTCCTGTCTCCTCGTTTTCTATTTTTTCTCTAAATTCTCTCAACTTTTCCTCCCCTTAAATTCCCATTTTCACTCTGCTTTCTCTTTTTTCCCTCTCTAATTCATTTTTGATATTTATTTGTTGTTACTCTGGTACGCTGCTCAGGCTCCGAGCCCATTTCATACGTGTTTGATGTTTCTCGGGTATGCTGCTCAGTCTCCGAGCTGATTTTGATTTTGTTTGTTCTTTGTCGGGTACGCTGTTCAGGCTCCGAGACACTATGACTTATTATTTACCAGGTACGCTGCATAGGCTCCGTGACTATTTTGATGGTCTTTACACGATTTTCTCTTGGTATCCCATAGAAGGATCCAAGACATTGCGTATCACGTGTGGCTTCAGATTAGCCATTTTATCTAGACCCGGCAAACTATGAACATTCCTACCTCGTAGAAATAATACACGGGGAGTCCGCGAATCATATTTCATCGGAGTGGTGTTTGGATTGATGTATTAATAATAGTTGAAAAAGTTATTAAATTTTACTAATAAATCAGGGATGGCAAAGACTGTTTATTGTTAACCATGCCGAATTGTTAAAACTAATTCCAGTGTTAATAATCTTACTTATGAGACTAAAATATTGTTAGAACTTCGATTGAATAAACTAAGGTAACATCGTTATAAATTAATGGATTTTCATTAAATTGGATTGACTGCATTATATGTAATCGGGAATCATGCCACGTTTCGCTCAGTTAGGTATTTCACTAAAGAAACCGAAAACTGATATTGTAACAAGATGTTTGAATAAACGAGTCGTTATCGTTAAATTGTTGTAAAATTCAATTGTCTTTTCTTTTCTGGGTTCGACTTGGTTTTACATGCAATAAGGTCTAGGTAGAATAATAATATTAAATAATCAGAAATAATTTAACTCTTTAATTGGCACCCGAACAGGGACCCAGAAAAGAAGAATGTTGAAATTCATAAAAATAAGTCTAAAATGCTTCGTACACGTGGCCTTGTGAATAAACGACTTGAAATTAACAAGTCATTGAGCTCCATTCGAATCAACACCGAAGATGAGAATGGAGAGTTGCACGCAAGCACACCTGACACAACAAACTACCTGGAACTGGGGGTTATGGGCCCTAACCTTCCCCCGGTTGGACTTGAAAATTTTACTCGACCAAATACATTCCTTCTCCTTGGCGTCATCCCGCCATCCCGCGACGAAAGACCATGCCAAGAAAAGGAGAGGTCATCATTTAGTAAGCACTTTGAAAAAATGATAGAAAAAATAAAACAAGATTACGACAGGATACTACGGGATAACAACGAAATGCGCTTCAGATTAGAGAAGAATGAAAGAGAAATCGAGACAACAAAAATTGTACTACGTGAAGAAATTGAAGATGCAGAAAACCGGATGTTTACAGAGACCACAATTCAAGTTAAATCCCTCCGAAGAATGCATGAGATTCGTTTTCAGGTAGTTGAAGGGCAACACAAGGCCAATAAAAATAAAGAGTTAGTCGAATTAATCCAATTAACAGTCAGAAAGAATGAAATGAAATTCCATGAAATTTTTAAAAAAATTACAAGATTTTTGGCCAGCGTTTAATCCCTCTAGAGCCGAGCCCCACACCAACTAATAAGGAAATTACGCAAAAACTCGCCAGAAACTTCAACAATGATGTGAGAATAGCGATCGTCGGCAGATCGAGATTCCATGCAAAAAAACATTAGAACTATGACAATCACGGAAAACTAGTAGATTCTGTATCCTTAAATAATATTAACATATTTAAGGATGCGGGGGAAAAACGACTAATATCCAGGTTTGTCAACACTTTAAACTACGACATCCGCGGTAAACGATTGGAAGAAGACGAAACTGAAATTAAAAGGAAATATGAATATCCATTAACAAAGATCTCCATTCAAGGATCATCGGTTGAGGCTCTTGCTGATACAGGAAGTCAAGTATTATGCGTCTCCAAGAACTTTTATGCAGAAAAACTCACTTATTTCGAAAAATTCCCGACCCTTCCCATGGTGGGAATTTCTGTCGTAGGGGCCGCAGGAGGAAGACCAATGAGGTTTCGAGAGCACGCCTTTGCTAGTTTAGAATTAGGCAAATTTATTTATTAAGGCATATTATTGATAGTACCACAACTAATTTAGAAATGCATTCTCGGCGTGGATCTATTAAAACCACTTGGTGCCATTGTTAATTTAAAGAACGATACCCTAACAGTCCATTTAGATGGGAATTCAGGCATAATGCAACTACACGAAGAAACCAAAGAGGATAATAAAGAGAAAAAGGTATGTAGTATAATTAGGCGCGTGCATGAAAATTTGCAAGATATCCATACAAATTTCCTGTTATAACCATAAACTAAAAGTTAAAAATAAAAAGTGCACATGCGCACAGTCATACACAACACCTCTCTATTATGAACAACAAATGGAGGAAGAAACAAGAACAATGACTAACTACGGGATCATAGGTGATTTACATAGGGCCTCAGAATCTAAATAAAAACCTCTATTCCATCTGGGGTTAATCTTGGAATGATTTAGACAACACAACGTAACACTCAACTTTAAAAATGAGAGTTTCCACGAATCGAAAATAAATTCTTAGGACAGATTACGAGGCCTGTTTGATAAGTCAGTGACTTTTTGAATAGGAGATTTTTTCGGCAAAAAGCGTTTTATTTCTCAACATAATCTCCTTTTAGTTCGATACACTTAGTCCAGCGTCTTTCCAATTTTTTTATTCCTTTCAAATAATAGCGTTTCACATGGCCCTCAAAATAGGTGTTTGTTTCGGTGATAACCTCTTCATTCGACCCAAATCTCTTAACGCCCAGTCATTTCTTCAGGTTTGGAAAAAGGAAATAGTCGCAGGGGGCTAAATCTGGAGAATATGCTGGATTAGGTAGCAGTTCGTAGCCTAATTTATGGATTTTTGCCTTCGAAACTACATACGTGTGCTCCCGTGCAGTATCAAATCTGTCCAAAAGCTCTGAATAATATTGACCGTTGATTGTTTTACTCTTCCGGAGGTAATCGATGTGAATGATACTGCGTGTGTCCCAAAAAACTGTGGCCATGACCTTGTTGGCCGACAGACCCACCTTGGCCTTCTTTGGTGCACGTTCACCCGAAGAGACCCACTGTTTCGATTGTTCCTTGGTCTCTGGTGTGTTGTGATGGATCCACGTTCCGTCCATAGTTACGAAATGGCGCAAAAAACGCAGCCACCTCACGCACTTTTACTCTCCTATCGTCCTATATTATTCCATGGATTTTATCGGTGATTTCTGGCGTGATGACCTCTGTTTGGCGACCTGAACGTTCAGCATCACTTGTGCTGGTAGGTCCAAAACGGAACTCAGCAAACCAATTCTTAACCATTGAAATTGATGGTGCAGAGTTTCCATAGTATTTATCAAGCCTTTGCTTCGTTTCAGTTATGGTTTTTTTACGTAAAAAATAATGCTTAATCAGGACACGAAATTCACTTTTTTCGATTTTCGTTAAAATTCACGATGTTATGTGCTTTCAATGGCTGTCAAACACAAACTAAATGACCCAGCTTGCTCAAGATTTAACAAGAGTCTATTCATAGATGGCGCTGGCGAAATAAAATGCTTATTTGCCGAAAAAAATCTTTTATTCAAAAAATCACTGACTTATCAAACAGCCCTCGTATTTCTGCTGCACGATTAGACAGATTATTTCTGCTGCACGATTAGACAGATTATTTCTGCTGCACGATTAAGAACAGACCCTGAGAAATACAAGCCATAAAGGACTTCATAACACCTAGAAACAAAAAAATAATTGCAAGGATTTCTAAGGATTTGCAAACCAAAGTGAGTGATTAGGCACTAGGAGCTGTGCTTTACCGAAAAGGAAAAGGAACTGTTGGCACTGGTCGGGCCTCTACAAAAGTATGAAGCTTTTTATTGAGTCCTACGATAATTCATCGCACTGATCACATGGCCCTCACTTTTCTTTAATCTTTGAAGCTCTTAACAACAGCCAACAACGGACCCTAATCTTGGTAAAATCGTAGCAAATTTAGAAAACACCGAAAACAAGTGGTATGTTCAGGATTGCCTGTTTAAGAAATGCAACCTCCAATGGAAAATATGCCTATCAACTAATATGATAAATGAATTAATACTTGAATGCAACACCGTATGTGGGCATATAGGCGCATGAAAATACTAGGTAATGTCGTCGAAGAGAGTTGGATAAGGGCGGAGAAATAAAGATAATCATTCCTCGTAATAACCAACAATGTTAAATATAATTTCGAGTCACAGTTCGACTAATAATTCGAAACTTTTGTTCTCTATTATTAGGCAATAAAGCGCGATACAGAAACAATACAAACGCCGAAGCCCAAATTCCAGAAATATATCATTTTCGACCCTGGCGGACCGAAGGAACCGAATGAAGCCTCTACAAAGTACCCGTAAAGACCCCATTGGGTCCCCATTTGGTTCCTTTTTAAAAAACTGAAAAACTGCAAGATCATCTTTTAAACTGTTGAAATTCAGATTCTACGTTAAATTTTGTATTAGAAACTCACGGAGTAATCGCAATACTTTTTTTTTGCAACTTTAAAAATGTAAAAAAATGTCATTAACTTTTGCTGAAGTTGACTTTAAGCGCATCCATAATAGCTCAAGCAGTATGTTGCGCGCGAAGTTTAAAAATAAAATTCTCTCTTACGTGCATCGCAGCGCTGTTGTCTGAGATTTCCACTGCGTGGCACTAGCATTCAGACAAAATTCTTAAGTTTAACGACATAACGCTTATTAACTGTTAATAACAGAAGGTGCACTTGAAGGTGCCTTCGGCCTATGTAAATGACAGGTATTTTATTTTTTAAAGTTTTTAACGCTGCAAGAAAAAGTAATGCGATTACTCCGTGAGTTTCTAATGCAGATTTTAACGTAGAACCAGAATTTGAACAATTTAAAAGATGATTTTGCTGTTTTTTTTTAGTTAATAAAAAGGAACTGAATGGAGACCCAATGGGGTCTTACGGGTACTTCTTAGAGGCTCCATTCGGCTCCTTCTGTTCGCCAGGGGAGTTTGTGTTAATTTTATACCGTATAAATTGATTATCGTGTTATGCTATTTTGAAGCTCTTAAATTACACAGCCACACCAAAAAAATGTGCGGATCTGGTAACAAGACACAGGTATTGCTATGGATTTTGGGGCGCTGAATTCAAATTCGGTATCAAAAATCACCCATCACGTCCTAATTGAGCCATAACCTCAAAAAATGACGAAAAATCATGCACTGAGGCAAATAAATTTCAAAATAATGCCAGTGATGCAAATTTTCACTTCAAAAACATGTCGAAAACTGTGAAGGATCAACCCTTGCCTGACATCAACTTATTTAACATAACTTTACCCAACAGAACCTGACCTCACATAACCTGAATTAACAGAAATTTATTGAACTACACGTAAAGCTCTGGAAGCATATTTTCCCCTCGGGCCTAACCTAGAAATAAATGTAACCTAGCCTAACCTAACATCAGGAAACACAATTAAACTGATTGTGTTGTCCCGTTGTGTTTGCGGTACCGTTTGAATCAGCTTGGGCTTAACCTGCAAAGAGGTCAAACCTATCCTAACCTGAAAAGACCTGACCTAACCTAACCTAATCTAACTTAACTTCACGTAACACAATTAAACTCATTGTGTTGTCCCGTTGTGTGTGCGGTACCGTTTCATTCAGCTTCGGCTTAACCTACATAGAGGTTTAACCCATACTAACCTAACAAAACCTGACCTAACATAACCTAGCCGAATGAAATTCAACCACACGTGTAGCTATCTAAGCTACGGTTCTCAGTCTTACATGTGTGATTTCAATTAACCTGACAATGTTTGTATCAATTAAAATGTTGAACTGTAACTTAAACATGCAAATAACTAAGAGTTTTATTAAAATTTTTTTTCTCTCTGCTTTTCTTAGACTTAAGGGATATATTTATGCTATCTTTCGTGTTGACATTTTATCTTGCTTTTTATCGTAATTAAATTGATTTATAGACTTACTTCAGTCTATTTTCTGCCTGCTATAACGTGTCCTTTTTTCTTCGAATGAACGATGCAAAGGATTACGCTTACGTTTAAAACCTACATTCGTTTCCCTTTTCAATATCCAGCAAAAATCAGCCATCATGACCTCGCCCCATCTACCCTGATATCGTTGTTCCATCACTTTTAGGTCTTGATGAAAACGTTCCCCTTGTTCTTCGCTGAAATCACCAACATTTTCTGGAAACTTATCCAGATGGGAATCTAGAAAATGAAGTTTTAAATTCATCATGCAACCTAACTTTTTGTAGTTTCTTATCATTTTCGCAACAATATTCTCGTAGTCTGGACTTTTTTTGTTACCGAGGAAATTTGCGTTTACTGCTTTAAAACTTTCCCAAGCGTCCATTTCAATTTTCGTCATGTGGCTCACGAAATTAGTATTTCTTGTCAATATTCGAATCTGTGGTCCATCAAAGACTCCTTCTTTCAATTTAGCATCTGAAACATTAGGGAATTTAAGTGATATATACTCATAGCATTGTCCATCTTTGTCTAACGCCTTGACAAATTGCTTCATGGGCCCAAGCTTTATGTGGAGGGGTGGTAGTAAAATTTTTTCTGGATCAACGAGGCTTTGGTTGATGATATTATGAGAACCAGGTTTGAATGAATCTCTTAAAGGTCAATGTTTTTTTCTGTAATAATTAGTTGGATCTCTGCTATTCCACAGGCATGTAAAGCATGGCTCTCTCGTGAAACCCGATTGTTGGCCTAATATCATTGTTATGATTTTGAGATCACCACATATTTGCCATTTGTGATTCGTGTAATTAACTTTTTCAAGAAGCATTTTAACATTGTTATATTCTTCCTTGACGACCGTTGAGTGAGCTATAGGGATAGGAGCGTAAGTATTCGTGTTATGCAGTAAAACAGCCCTAATGCTGCGTTTTGACGAATCAATGCAAAGTCGCCCTTCTTCGTCTCTGTACACATTTTTCTTCAAGTGGTTCATTAGTCCGTTAACGTCAGTGCAGTACACTAAAGACGTTTCTTCGTCTTTAACGAAAAACTTTCTCAATTCTTTGTCCCTGTCACGATAGAATGAAACTTTTGTCTTCGGCTCTAGAAGATTTCTTCTTTTTAGAAATGAAGTGGCAAATTCAGCGCCATCTTTTGGTAATCCAAGATTTCTAATAAATCATTCAGTTCTAGTTGCGAAACTAATATTGGAACCTTTAATTTCATTTTATGCACGCCATATTCGTCATCTTTTTCGTCATTTTCATCGGAATCATCAGAACTATTTTCTGTTCGATCACTGGCTTCACTGCCGTCTCCATGACGTTGACTTTCAACTTCCATTCTATTATCTTCTAAAGCGCTTAAATCAGTCTGGCGTGCATTTTTATTGATTTCAATTGCTCTTGTGACTGTGTACACATTAATGTACGAAATTTTATTTTTATTTTTGGCGTTGAACCCTTTGACGGAATTCATGCAAAAGTAGCAGTCCTTCGCAATAACGGGTTTTTTCCATGTGTTTGGTGTAGAGTACTTGCGGTAATTTTCGTTGTTTGAATTTTTTAGACGATACAACATAAATCTGCAGGAATTGCAAATGACGTGAGGAACCCATTTTGTTTCTTGGTGCAGCAATTTACGGTCAAAACACTTTTCGTAAAGACTTTTCACTTCCTCGTCGAT
>NC_046657.1:100339634-100341060 GCF_010883055.1 Belonocnema kinseyi | reverse complement strand
CGGTTGCATGATGACGACGTCGGAGAGCCCGCTTTCCCACCCTGACCAGACGCCGATACTGGGGTTTTTCCCTGCATCGTAATACACTTTTTACCTGTGTCTTCCATGACGGCATGGACGCCGTGTACCCAGGGACTCAGCCAATGTGGATCCGTTGCCCATCGTCGCCACGTGGAGGTGCCCTGGTAACAGACACAGGCGAATAATGCTAGCAACAAGCGGTTACGAAACTCCAGACATTTACTGCTATTAATGTCAAAATATGAAAGTACGCAAGAACAGAGTTGCCAGCGTAATCGGTTAGGTTAGGTCAGGTTTTGTTGGGTTAAGATAGGTTAAACCTCTATCTAGGTTAAGCCGAAGCTGAAGGCAACGGTACCGCAAACACAACGGGACAACACAATCAGTTTAATTGAGTTTCGTGAGGTTAGGTTAGGTTAGGCTAGGTTAGATTTATTTCTAGGTTAGGCTCGAGTTTACCTATTCGATGTAGCACACATTTGCTGCTGGGAAAATATGCTTCCAGAGCTTTACGTGTAGTTCAACAAATTTCTGTTAATTCAGGTGAGGTCAGGTTCTGTTGGGTAAAGTTATGTTAAATAAGTTAATATCAGGCAAGGGTTGATCCTTAACAGATTTCAACATGTTTTTGAAGTGAAAATTTGAGTCACTGGCATTATTTTGAAATTTATTTGCCTCAGTGCATGATTTTTCGTCATTTTTTGACGTTATGGCTCAACCATGACGTGATGGGTGATTTTTGATACCGAATTTGAATTCAGCGCCCCAAAATCCATAGGAATACGTGTCTTGTTACCAGATCCGCACACTTTTTTTTGTGTGGCAGTTTTATATTTCAGATAAGTTTGGACACAAAGCAGCACTTCACCTCAAAATAACTATCAATTACTATTTCGTTTCAGCACTTTAATTGCTACATTCTCACCTTGACGTCACCTTGAGACTCTGAGATCGAATTTTAATTTTAAATTTATCTTCGTCACGTCAGGTTCCTGACCCACTCATTACTTGATTGACGGTCATAGGATCCTGAGACCCAAACGGTAGTCACTCGCGGCAATTTTAATACAGTGAAACCTTTTAATAGCCCTCCCTTTCTATAGCCCTTCCGAGGATTGACGTCGCGCCGCAGATTGTTGAAACAGGAGTTGCGCGGGATATGCAGTTGTCATTCAGGCGAGCACTCAAGCGTTAACCAATAAAAGCGAAGCGGGCTATAATGAGTTAGGTGCTACCCACCATCAGCCCCAGAATCGGAGCTATAAGAGAATTTCACTGCACTTGACCACGAGGAGAGCGAACGCGCGTCACTCTTCGTCGGGACTTCGTCGAAAGTTATTGTTTTGCCAATTTCGTTGAGGGGTCGGTTTCCACCTTTGTACATATTCTTAGATATTATATATGG
>NC_046657.1:100331617-100339534 GCF_010883055.1 Belonocnema kinseyi | reverse complement strand
GTGTGTGTGTGTGTTAGAATATTAATTGACATTGTGATATTCTACTACGTTAAAAAAACACAATGTTCCTAAATAAGAATAGCGTATATTTTAATAAAAATAGAAATAATCACATGAATTTAAATAAAGTACAGGGTAGAGACAATTTTTGGTATTTTCGAGATGCTCACTGTAATATGCGTCAAATAGAAGTGAAGCTTATTCCGCACATTTGTACATCCCTAAATTTAAAAGCTAGCCGTACTCCCAGGTAAAGATGATCTTTGTTTTCGACACACATCCTTTACAAATTCCATCTACTCAACTCCAAACTTTGAACTTCTAAAACAAGGTTTTGAATTTTTAAATTCCCACAGTTTGGCTTTTCTGACCTTATTGACGCCCTCGTCACGTAGTTTTTTTAAATTGACATTTACAGCTTGTTCTAATCTGTGGTCCTAAATCCCTGTTTTCTAAGAGTAACTAAAATCAAGACGATCCATTGAAATTCAAGACGATCCACTGAAATTACGCCTAGGTAACGCTTGTTACTTTGTTTTTCGACCTTGATATCCTCGACCGCGTATCGGTCGTTGAGTAACACTTTTATAGTTTGATTGGGCACCGTTTTCTTGGGTGCTATTTTTCTACTTTCTTCTGTGCATGGAGAATTGCTTAAAATTATTACTAAGTCGCCTAATTCTTCTTTTCGCGGTGCCTTGTACTTCACGCGTTACTGGATTGCCAAGAAGATCCGGTGCTCGATTTTTACACACCAATTATTAGGGAGTTCGCTTTGTTACTTTGTTTTCGCAATTATTAATCGCCCATTGCATGTCCCACCATTTTTGGTCCCAGTCGCAATTTTCGTCATCTTCCATGAAATTAGCGAGACAAGTCGGCAGTACTCGATGTGTTCGCTCTACCTGACCATTAGCGCGCGGTCACCCAAACGCGATTTTCAGGTGTTGAATATCATATTATTCACAAATTTTCTCGTACTCTGCTGCAGTAAGCACAATACCCCTAATGCTAATTATTTGATCCGGTTATAAATTCTTTTATTATCTGTACAGCTTCCACGGCCGCCTGGTCTTTCACAGCTTTTAGGACTGTGCACTTGCTGTGTCGACAGACTATTTCGCCCTCGCATTTATTCCCGCATTCTGAAAAAACATACGGCCCAGCGTGATCAACATGAACGCTTTGAAAAGGGGTAGTGCCCTTTTCCAACGGGTTCAAATATCCCGGTTTTCTACCGCTAGGTGCCTGAAAATAGAGGCATTTAATACACCGTCTTACGTGTTGGCTCACGAATACACGCATTTTCGATAAATAGTACGTTTCTTTTAAAATTCCGAGGGTTTTGTCCACACCTAAATGAGCCAGTCCACTATGTGCTTCAGCGACCAATTCGTTTCGCAAATCGAAAGGCACATACAAGAGAAAACGTCCCTTCTTTTTGCGATAGACTCGTGCATTACACATCGTAAATCCTTCATGGATTTCTTGATCACCCTCCTTTGATATATCTCGAATTTGCATGATTCCTTCACTTTCCCTTTGCATTGCCGCAACCTAATCCGTCATTATTTGGGAAAAATCGTGTGACAACTAACAAGGTCACCTTTCAGAGAGGTGTTTTTTAGGGCGACACCATGAGCCCACTCCTCTTTTGCCTTGCATTATTGCCACTATCTCTAGCACTTCGCCATTTTGACGGGCACTTGTGCGACAAACCTGCAGATCGAAAGTACAAGGTCATTCATGTATTTTACATGCACGATCTTAAGATCTATGCTAAAAACAAAGAGCAACTACATCTAGCTCTAGGGATTGTCGAACGATATACTAAGGAAATTGTAATGGAATTTGGGTTAGACAAATGCGCCAAGGTTTATTTAAAGCGAGGAAAACTTAATGGCATCCCTGAAGATCCTGAGCTCGTTGGTAGAAGTAGATACAAACGTCTCATCCGGCAAATTTGGTCTTCCGAACTGTCGGCGAGGAACAAAGTATCTGCAACGAATATGCTTGCCGTCCCGGTAGTACTATATTCATTTGGAGTAGTTGCATGGACGAAGAACGAGCTCACATCCCTTGATATCGGGACAAGAAAGGTTATGCACATGAACAAAAGCATGCATCTTAAGTCTTCTGTTTCGCGACTGTACATCGAACGCCGTCAAGGTGGTCGCGGAATATTGAGTCTTGAATGTCTTCACAACAGGATTATTCTGGGTACAGCACACAGAGTCACAAATGAAAGTCTTAAAATGGTCAGTAATCACCGAGAAGTGGGCGAAGGGGCGTTTCTGTACAAAGCAGCGGAGGAGGCTGCTGAAACATTTCGACTTAACTTCAGTATTAGGGGTGAGCAAAATGTATCAAATCTTATCTATCTCGAGTACCCACTCCTGAAAGCCCGGATTAAGAAAGCACAAGAGAAAAAATTTCGTGAACAGCTCGTCGATAAGAGGATGCACGGTATCCTCCACAGAAATGTAGAGGATCAGTCAATGTCGTGTGTGCTAACGTTTGCTTTCCTCAAATCGCCCGAATTGAAGTCTGGTACGGAATGTTTCATTTTGGCATGCCAAGACGGTGTCATTTCCACCTTAACATACCGTCGCCACATTTTGAGCCAAGACATTCCCGATGATAGCTGCAGGGCGTGCCATGCACACCCCGCGCATTTAGCTTACATACTATCTAGTTGTCCAACTGATGCGGGAACGACCTACATCCAAAGGCACAATGGGACACTAAGAGTGCTTTATTACCATCTCTGTCACTCTTACGTCATTAACCTTAATATCACTCCTCTAAACGCTTCTAGGGAAATCGAGTCAATTGTCGAGAATGGAAAGTGTCGCATATACTGGAACTTCATATTCTCGAAAATTGTTTCTGTGCACACACGAGGCCAAACATGGTTCTTCTTGACTTCGAGAAGCGAACTATGTTCGTTATCGAATTTTCGGCACCAGTTGACAAAAACATCATAGCCAAGGAGAATGAAAAGAAAGAGAGAAAAGAAAACGATTGTACCCGGAATATTCTGTTAAACTAATCGTCCTTATTATCGGCGCTCTTGGAGGTGCCAAGCTTTCACTCGTTAATAGCCTGAAAAGCATCCCTGCGTGTCAACAATATGCTAAAACACTTGCGGGAAAAATGCAGAAGCCGGTAGTCCTTGGATCGCTCCGTATTCTCAGGGTGCGAAACTTTTGCCGGAACGTCGTGTTTATTCCTTTGCAGACTATAACCACCTATCTCACGGTCCTGAGAAGTGGTTGTGGCTGAAATTTGACCGCGATTTCGCTGGGAGCGGGTGCAATTTTTCAGATTAGCACGCGCTGCCGGTGAAATCCTGCGATTGCCTGATGACAAATTTTTAATATATGCAACCCGTCTTACACGCTAATGCAATTCTCATAGTAGTGCATGCGGGGTTGCATATATATGATAAATATTTAATTAAGTATTTGTTTCTCAGAAGTACTAATACGTTGACGCCATCTATGAATAGACTCTTGTTAAATCTTGAGCAAGCTAGATCATTTAGTTTGTGTTTGACAGTCATTGAAAGCTCATAACCTCGTAAATTTTAACGAAAATGGAAAAAAGTGAATTTCATGTCCTGATTAAGCATTATTTTTACGTAAAAAACCATTGCTGATACGAAGGAAAGACTTGATAAATACTATGGGAACTCTGCACTTTCAATTTCAATGGTTAAGAAGTGGTTTACTGAGTTCCGTTTTGGTCGTACCAGCATAAGTGACGCCGAACGTTCAGGTCGCTCAAAAGACATCATCACGTCAGAAAGCGTCGATAAAATCTATGGAATGATATACGATAGGAGAGTGAAAGTGCGTGAGGTGGCTGAGGCTGTAGGCATCTCAACTGAGCGGGCACATCACGTTTTACATGAATATTTGGACATGAAAAAACTATACGCGAGACGGGTGCCGCGCTTGCTCACACTGGACCATAAGCGCAACCATGTGACCACTTCAAAGGAGTGTTTGACGATGTTCAACCGCAATCCGAACGAGTTTTTGCGCCGTTTCGTAACCGTGGATACTGATTTGAAGAAAAAACGACCGCATTTGTCGAAGGAAAAAGTGCTGTTCCATCAGGACAGTGCACGAGTGCACACGTGTGTAGTTGCGATGGCAAAAATCCATAAATTGGGTCACTAACTGCTACCTCATCCAGCATAATCTCCAGATTTAGTCTCCTGCGAGTATTTCCTGTTTCCAAACCTGAAAAAATGGCTGAGCGGTAAGAGAATTGGGTCGAATGAAGAAGTTATCACCGAAACAAACGCTTATTTTGAGGGTCTTGAGAAAACCTATTATTTGGAAGGAATAAAAAAATTGGAAACACCCTGGACTAAGTTTATCGAACTAAAAAGAGATTATGTTGAGAAATAGAACGCTTTTTGCCGAAAAAACATCTCTTATTCAAAAAGTCACTGACTCATCAAACAGTCCTCGTATATTTAGTCCAAGTAATAGATTGAATTGATACACTTCGCTCCGTCTTTCTTTTTCTATGCGCCAGCGTGATACACAAAATCGCGTGACCCAATTTTTTCGTATAGTGGTTTAGAAAGATTGATACATTTTGGAAAAACGCCGTTAACTGCCAGATTTCGCGAGTCGTGATTTGGCAGAGAGCCGTAACTGACCTTTAACTGCAGGCTTAAATCATGGACAGCTGAATACGTCACAGAAAAATTCGAGAAAAAGTCGCAACATGCAGTTACGGACTTTAGTCAATTATTGGGTGGTGATCCTGAGTCTTCGTGATTTCGAAGAGGTTCGTACGTGCTTACGACATTCTCTTGAATCATCGAACCCCAACAAAAAGGTCTATAATTCGAGAAACGCCGTAACTGTATTTATTTTGAACTGCGACATTTTTTTGCCGTGAACGGCGCATTATCAAATTACGGCAGGCCTATTTCTGAGGCCCGTAATACGAAGAGAGCCTTAATTGCCCGTTACGGGGTTTTCTGAATATCAGCATCCAAATCAACACCGTTAACTGCATTTTAGATAATTAATTAACATGGTTAACGATTTTCTTGAAAAAATAAAAAGTTTGTATGCTAATTAGTCAAGAACAAAAAAAACTGCAGAAATGGATTAGAATCCGTGATGCATGAGAATAAAGATTCAAACAGTTTTCGTCGATTTTCTCGGTTTCGTTCATTTCGCAGTTCATAGTGTTTTCTCAAATCACGGCAGTATTCCAATTTTCGTTATTAGAGTCAGTTACAAAATTTAATACAGGGACTTAGAAACACTCAATCACTAAATTCGTACTTTTTTTAAATTTTGGATATGCGATAAGAGAAATTTTAATACCAAAATTCTCTCCGTTTAACGCAGTAACACGTCCGCGTGCACTAACAGGTCCCTGAGATAACTTTTCATCGGAAGGACAAATAAGTCATTACGAATATTTTGGTTCACTTTCCAAAATCTTGGTCAGTTTTTGTATAAACAATTTTTTAAAAGCATTTAATTATTTATTATCAAACAAAGTTTCTAAAATCATTTCTAACATTGCTAAAAAAATCCAACTTTTTTGTCTCTTGCACTTTTTGTTGTCGCTTGAACTGTTTGCAATTAACATAAAAATCGTAATAATTGGCTATTCATATATTTTATACAAAATTCGTTTTTCTTGGGATTGAAAATACAAAGAAAAATTACTTTTTTTCATTTTTACATTAAAAGTAGAATTTGCTCGAAAAAAGCGGCCTGTGACGATAATCTTTATACCCTTTTGATTATTTATACAAAAAATCCGACAAAATGGCTTCACAGTTTGTCCTCAATCTTATTTGTGCGATTTTTCCTCGATTTCCAGAGTCCTTAAGGTGATTATTAGGGCTTTATTTTTAGTCTATGTATTACAAAAGATCAATTTTTTCTTACAATTACGAATGGTTTGATGTCATAATTTAACCACATAATCTCAAGGAATAAATACAATCCTTCACAGAGAGGTTTTTTTTCGAAAAATGGTCTTGCTGTTTTTGTTTTTTTAATTAATTGAAAATATGACACATTTTATGCTTTGGGAAGGAGCAAACCGCCACTGTGAGTGTACTCATGGTGAACCGACGGCGCCGATATTCGGTTCACCATGGGTACACTCACGCTGGCGGTTTGCTCGTTCCCAGGCGCATTATATGCATAAAATTTGTAATTAATTTTAACAAAACAAGATCATTTTTCGAAAAACCCCTAGTTGATGGATTGTGTTTATCCTTTTAGAGTATGGGTTCAAAATATGACATCAAGCAATTCATAATTGTAGGAGAAAAATTGTCATTTGTAATACATGCAACGTAGATATATTTTCCGGAACGTAGATATATTTAGGGATTTGTAAGAGGTCCACTAGTGCTGCAACTTAGTGGATTTTCAAGAAAATTGAAAACTCATTTTTAGGTAGGGGTAGGTAGGGGTTCCCACCACGGTACTTTTTTGAGTGTAAGTGCTGGAATAAAAATTATTATTTCGCTAGGCTCCTATAATTAATGCCTGCCTCTATAATTAATACCTGTTAACTATTAAAGTGTCTTCTAATTTCTTTTCAGCCATATTATCCTTAAGAAATTCCCTAATGCATCTTTTGGACCCTGTTTAGGAAAATATTTAAAAAATAAGTAATAAATTATTCGTATCGTGAAGTGTCATGAGTTACGTTACGGCATTTTTAATTGATGTTTTCTGATGCAATATAAAATATATTTATTTATTACATTCTCATTCATGAGAGTGTAATGTAATCGTCCAAATTTTCGATCTCTGGTTTTTAACGGATCTTTACGTTTCGGCACTCAAAGAATCCGAAAATCTTAAAATTGTATTGGTCTCTTTGACTGTATGTCTGCCTGTATATCTGTCTGTATGTCTGTATGTATAGTTACCTGAATGTGTAGCCACTTTAACTTTTGAAGGATTTGTCAAATCGAGTCAGCATTTGATACACATCTTAAGGTTCCCAAAACTGAAGGTTAAGTTTGTTAAGCAGATATTTCCAACGAAAATTAAAAAATTTAGAGCATTTTCCAAATTTGGAAATTTGTTGTCTTTAAATTTTAGAAATTTTTGTCAACGTTTCTTATAGACATTTTAAAAATTTTAAAAAAGGAAAAAAATGTTTTTAATAGATTAAGAAATATCAATCCAAATTTTTCATTGAATTAGTTACTTAAATACGAAAATGTTTATTTCTAGGATATCATTTTTTAAATTACACCATGAGATTAATTTTTAAAACGTGGCCCTTATCGCAGCAAAGAAAAAAACTTTTAATTAAATAACAAAAGTAAAAACTAGAGACCCTTTTTTAAAATAAAAAATCCTCTATTTTCCCTAAAATTGAGCTGGTGAACCACTGTAATCCCTGTTGCAATATAAAAAACTGAAGCGAGTTTCTCATATATATTTATGATATAAACTCACTATTCCTCCGCTTGAATCAAAAAGTCCGGGACACTTCTCGTGAATTTCCCTCATAGCCAGTCTTCTCTGAAATCCACTATCTCGCCTATTCTTGAAATTCAGTTTGAGTAACAAAATAATCTTCTCTTCTTCTGCACCAACGACTTGTCAGTTGTTATGTTGAGAAATTCACTAATAAATTGGTGGTTCTCAGAAATGACTAATAAAAATTAGTCATTATTTTGACTAATTCAATTAACAAGGTACAAACAGAGGCCCGTTGACTAATTCATTAGTCAAAACCTGGAACGTAACTAATTTTTCAGTCAAAATTAAGTGTGCTGATTGAATTAGTTAAATTTTAACTAATTCAGATTTAGCGAGTAGATTTTAACAGAATTTAAAAATTGTCTTGATGAAGTTTTTCAATTGGACACAGATTATAATTATAATTAAAATTAAA
>NC_046657.1:100328837-100331517 GCF_010883055.1 Belonocnema kinseyi | reverse complement strand
TAATTATCGAGCGCGAGTTTCGTACTGAGAATGTAATTATCGAAGCCGTAAGTACCCCTGGCAGACCGAAGAAACCGAATGGAGCCTCTACAAAGTACCCGTAAAGACCCCATTGGGTCCCCATTCGGTTCCTTTTTAAAAAACTAAAAAAGACAGCAAGATCAACTTTTAAACTGATGAAATTCGTATTCTACGTTAAATTGTCTATTGGAAACTCACGGAATAATAGTAATATTTTTTTTGCAGCGGTAAAAAGTTAAAAAAATATATAAGATCTATAACGCCCGTTGACTGCTACTTACAGATAATACGTTTGAAGTGTAGCAGTCAACAGGCGTTATACGTCTTATATTTTTTTAACTTTTTACCGTTACAAAAAAAACTATTGCTATTATTCCGTGACCTTCTATAGGGAATTTTAACATAGAATCCGAATTTCAACAATTTAAAAGTTGATTTTGCTGTTTTTTTTAGTTTTTTATAAAGGAACTGGATGGGGACCCAATGGGGTCTTTACGAGTTCTTTGTAGAGGCCCCATTCGGTTCCTTCGGTCCGCCAGGGTGCTTTGAGAACCTTCTTTAAAAACAAATCGAAAAAAATTGCAGTTAAAATTTATGGCTGTAATTCCTCAGAAGTTTAAATCAAAGTTTTCGATTTAAGTTATAGTATTTACGGTATTCGAAAAAATTTAGTTAAAATGTACGCATTAAACGTACGAAAACGATCGCGAAGCACGAGAGCGTACCAGCGTGCCCTGAGCGAGCTCAAACTTGGCGCGAAACGCCGCGCGCACGACGCGCAATGAGACTGTGCCCACGCGGTGGGCATATTTAAAAAAATGTACACGGAGAAACCTTTTGCTGCAATATTTGCTAAAAATCAGACTAGATTTTACTATTTTTAGTTTGCAATGGAGGGACATAGCGGAACTTTTGTAATGTTTACTACTTCGAGTAGTAACTAGTAACTGCATGCCGAACTACAAAATTCATTGGAATAAAATTTAAAAATGTTACATTTATTTCAAAAATGGCTTGCAGTATTTACTAAGCTCTGTAGTAAACCATCAAGCAATGTATTATTATAGCCACTTACTAATTTCAGTAGAAGCAAAATCTAAATTTCTTGCAATAATATCTACAAAAGATTGCAATATTCGCAAAGGACTATAGTAACGTCAAGAGAGATCGGCGCACTGAATTAGTGAGCGACTCAGTAAAAATTGGTGCAGTAAGATTAGCGGACGAAAAAAAAGAAACTCAACATGCGCCGCGTTACGTTCAAGGTTATGGCACACGTATCCTGTACACGAGCATGCGACGTAAATTCAGACGTATTTATTATGGGATGTTGAACTCTTTCGCACTATTATATTCCTTTAAATTGCAATTTCACAGCTGGTGGGAATCGAACACGGGTCTCCAACACGGCAACACGGTGATATTCCATTCTGCTAAACAAAATAATTCGAGTCAGAAATTTATCGCCCTTATGAAGTAAATGCTAGCACTCAAATGGATTTCCATTAAATTATTCATTAATTGTTCACAGTGATGGCATTTTAAAAATTCTAAGCACCATATCTTAACGTAATCAAATATCCTAATATCGAGAATTAAAAATAATTTTTTGCTCACTGTAGAAAATTTGTTTTTCAATTGCAACTTTTCGAATTATCCTAATTTATTGTAATAAGGATCTTTGCATCAAACCAAATTGAGTGATTGATAAATTTAAGGAATTTCAATAGAGCGTTAGTCGGTTGACATCGTTCACGCTCGGTTGCACTCGGTCTAACGTTAGGCTCGCTTACTAAGTCACTTACTAATATTCGAGAGCATTCTTCCGAATTTGTCTTACTCCATAATACAAAAAATAGAAAGTGTCATAGTAAAATTCATATTTCTACAGACAATAGCAATTCCTCTAACAAATTTAGTCTTTTATGTTATTTTAGGTACTTATTACTTCAACTCTTTTATATAATTTAATTATGTCTCCACTAATTTATCCTATCTAGGATATTACTATAAAAAATAGTCAGACTTTCGTATTTCATATAAAAATAGCATATCTTACGATTATTGTATTCAAATATACGAATTATCGCCTTGGTCTATCGATTGTAACCTAATTTAGTAATTTTTCCAGTAAAAAGTTTCTAAGTGTATAGGACGCCTAAGTGTATATCTTATGGGCACCCTCTAATACAGTGGTGGGCACGCTCTTACCCAGAGCAGGATACACTGGCCTGGCTGCCCTACGACCTATTTTCAGGGCAGCACCTTCGAGCTTGGCCAGACCACCCCTTACTCAGATTGAAAAATTCGTAATTTTGCAATCAGTGACTTGAAAGAAATATATTTGGAATCTCCGTATTTTTCCGATTCCAAAGACATCTAATTTGTCTATAAAGATTGAAAATTTGAGGTGTATTTAGTATTAAATTGACTGTAAATCTGATGTTTCTCGATATTAAACTCTTTTAAGTTTTTTACTTTTCTGTACTTTGACATGCCTGTGGACAAAAGACCCTCGCTGGAGTAGGCTCATTCACACTAAGGTACATGGATAGACCGAAAAGTAGTAGAAAAAATTAAGTCGGGTGGAGCCTGACCATACCTGAAAATTAAGCAAAAAGTTTGGTGTTTTAATTTATGCGTATAGGGTGAGGGGGGG
>NC_046657.1:100328151-100328737 GCF_010883055.1 Belonocnema kinseyi | reverse complement strand
GAGAGATAGTGTTACTTACTAAAATCTTGAAAATTGACGTTGCAAAAGAAAAATTATACAGAAAACAGTTTTTACCACGAAAGAATGGAAGTTTCCCTGACAGAAATATAAAGTTTTTAACTTTATTGACAATACTTACAGCATTACAAATTTGATGTTTTGACAGATAAAACAATATCACACAAACTAATTATATTAATTAGACGTAATTTAAGTCCAACATATAATAAATTCCATAAATATGTCAGGCTTGGCCAGGTGGTCGGGTCCGACGAAAATAATATTTACAAGTGCTTAGGTGAAACACGTGTCACAAGTTTCGTCGATAAATGATCGGCAATGTATAACAGAAACTTATCTTGTGGGCTACATGGAAGAAACTATTAAACATGGACATAGGAAACACGGGACTAGGCATGCCATCCTAACTTGGGCGAGCGGGGTTGAATCCACGGGAGCGGGGAGAATTCCATGAGTGGGGAGAGACGCCATCTTACGATGTGCTATTTGATTATGCGCACGACCATTTTTTCCGACAAACTGTGCATGAAAATATAAACATGTGGACACTGCCATGTTTGTCGCG
>NC_046657.1:100303739-100328141 GCF_010883055.1 Belonocnema kinseyi | reverse complement strand
GCATCACCTCCGCAATGGCATGCCTAGTCCCTTGTTTCCTATGTCCATGCTATTAAATATTATTATTATTATTATTAATCCGATCGGTATGGAGTTTTCTTTTATTGGTACAGTAGAAACATTGCGTAAAGTCTGTTTCTAGTAGAATGTCAACGAATAAGAGGTAATATTAGAGCTATCTCTATTTTTATTTAAAATAACTTATTCTTCTTGTTGGATATCTTGAAAGGTAACTTTTCCAGTACATAAAATACCACAGAAGCAAACCATCATATTTTCTTATCTTTAAATGTTTTGATTTTTATAAAAAGCTGCAGACGGCTTTGCCCTAAGGTGAGGGGCAAAGCCGACGAAATACAGCATGTTAGAAATAATTAAATTCCCCAATATTTGTTTTTTTCATGTGATTAATACTTATAGAAATATGATATACAATAATGTAGGACTCGAAATGAGAAAAAAAGGGATCAATTCAACATCTTATTTACTTTAAAAAAATTATTGACTATTAACTGATTGATGCTGCCCCCCCCCTTTCCCTATTGATTTTTCAAATATATTAACTTTCTATGGCACTCATACGTACCTTGAGAGAGTTTCCGGATTAACTTATTTAGGTAAAAAGTATGACTCAATTTTTATATTAAAATGAATACTTATTGGTTGAATTTTACTCTAAAACAACTTACTAGCTTACATTTCAAGAGCTCGGATCAAAGGATATATTTCTTTATTTATTATTATTTATTATTTATTTATTTCTCATTATTATTCTTTATGCATTTATTATTATGAACAACTCATTTAAACCAAGGCTTAAATCTTCGCAGTAAAAATACTTGAAAATTTGCAGTCTATTTGTGAAAAGTTTCATATTGCCAAAACTATTTGCCAATGTTCATTGCTTTGACACGTTTATCTTTGCATATACAATATAGATCAGGCCTTTGCGACTTTCAAAAATAACTACAAATATTTTTTCGTACATTCTGTGCGTTATTTGCAGAATATCCCATCAATTCTTCAATTTATTGTCGATTAGAAATTTTATTGGCATTTTCAAAAACACATTCTTGTAAAAAATACCTCTTGCATATTTTCCAAATTTAAATTAATTTCTTTTATGCAATTTTTGCAAATAGAAATACAAAATTTGAAACATGATTACGTACATGGCAAATACAAAAGGAACATTATATTACCGTCGCACCACTCTTAACCCTAGATTGGTAAACTGAGCTGGCTCATTCTCTAATGGTAAACCGGGGTTCCGCTACACCCCAAACTTGTACCGTGGCACAATGCTTTCTATGTGCAGTGAAACAACTTTACTATCGCGAGCTTTCTTCGTTTTTTAGTGTAGAAAACAATGGTAATAACAATATTCTCTTAATTTTTCAAAAAATGTTGAATAATTTGGTAAATATGAAAAAAAATCTGGAAATTCCGCAAAATTGACTTTTTAAATAAAAAGTAACGTAGTTTTTCAAGAAATCGACCAATTTAAAAAAATAAACGGGATTTTAAAGAAAAATAATCGCGCTTGAAGGCCATATAAGCCACTTTTGCTAATTCTTAAAAAACCTAATTATTTGAACATCCGAAGTAGAGGGAATTTGAGGAATCTGACTAGGGGTAAAAATATTTTAAAAAACTAGTAAAATTGATTATTAAAAATTCAGATTTATTATAAATAATGAAAAACTGTTATTAACACTTAACAATAAGGAAATAATGATAAAAACATGTAGGTTTAATCTACAGAGGAGCAATTAGAGCACAGGACGGCCCTGTGCTCCTCACAAACTCCATGATGACACCGTTCACAGAAAGTTTTTGTTTTTCTGTCCACAACTCGAGGGCATAGAACACATCGCGCCAGTTTTTTGTCTGTTTGAGCACTTATTAGTGGAGGAGCCTGTTCTTTGAGGATGGCATCGATTGATATACGCAAATCCCGACGAATGCTCGGAATAACGAGTCGTACTCGTGAGTGTGGTTCAACAAGTCCTTTTATAAGCTGTCTTAAAAAGTCTTGTGGAACCAAATTTTCATTTGCACTGCAGAAATTGTGCAAGATCACTGAGTTTATTTCTCCTTGATCGAGCATTTCGAACCAGAAACGCAAACTGAGAAAACTATATCCCATGAATTACAATATTTACCGTAATTTTTGCGCTATATATCGTAATTATCGCATTATAATAGCGCAAAATCGTTATATCGTACACTGCAAGTTTTTGCAATAATATACCGCATAATTGTGCAGTCTATAACGTAAGAATTTAAGTTTATTACACTGTCACATTGTGTTTCTTCTTTTGTGATCTCGCGAGGATTTGAGTAGTGAACAAACGATCACAGGAAAAATTAAAGATGAAGTTTACATCGATTCCAAGTGAAAGATTCATCGGAACAAAAATTAACCTTGCCAGATAAACTTTACATGAATCGAAGATAATTTTCGATTTTTAACCTTGCCTGGATAATCTTGCATCTTATAATCGCTCCATTTTTATTCGAGGTGTAGTGACAATTACGACGCCAGCGCTATCCAGCGTCGTTTAGCTTCATTAAATTTGAGAGAAATGGGGATTCCCATCTGTCAGTTACATTTTGCATCGACATCGACGAGTTCAGAATTATTTTCCTAACCTAAGTGAAAATATGTTTAATTATTAACCGTTGCAGGACTTACCTGCAGCAAATTTTTCCTTTTTCTGTGATTGTTTTAAATCTGGTGTCTCGATTTATAGCTCGAACTCACTCATATACTCTGTCTTTTTCCCATTGCTGCTAAGGACGCCGTAGCAGACGATAGCAACAAAATTTAACTTCATTTTTTTCTGTGATATTAGTGCATTATAATATCGTATAAAGCTCCGGGACCTAATTATACGTTATAATATTGCGCTTTCTTGCAATATAGAGATTTTGCGATATCATTCTGCGATATCTTTTGCTCCGTGCAGGGACATTCGAAGGGTCTTTCTTGTTGTGCTTAAAACGTCCAAATGAAATCGTTATACTATCCGACTGAAATTTACTAAATCTCATTTTTTGCTATTTTTATATTTTAAAAAATTTGTACGCTTAGAACTTTTAAATTCATGCTTGAAACATCTATTTAAACTGATGTAACAAAAAACTCAAATTCACTTACCCGCTCAATTCTAGAACGTGAATGGTAAACCGAGGTGCAGCGTAACCCCACACTATATTCACTGCTGCACACAACTCAAACCGAACACTTACGCGTTCGCTACTTGACCGAGGTCGACTACCAAATAGTTAAAGTGAATTATGGTTAGGATCCCAGACCAACCTGCACCTGCCCTTATTCAGGAGCACACTTTAAACTTTGACTGGGGTGTCGTGGAACCTCGGTTTACCAGTCTAGGGTTAAACGGATCACTAAAAGGAATAATAATAATAATAATCCGTGAACTAAGTGGGGTTTTCAAACTG
This sequence comes from Belonocnema kinseyi, assembly GCF_010883055.1. Classification (NCBI taxonomy): domain Eukaryota; kingdom Metazoa; phylum Arthropoda; class Insecta; order Hymenoptera; family Cynipidae; genus Belonocnema; species Belonocnema kinseyi. The sequence goes on along the minus strand of NC_046657.1, from coordinate 100,324,673 downwards.
ATTACCGAAATAAGGTTGATTTTAATGACGGATCCCGATTTTATTTGAAAACTTCAAGGAAATGACACGGCGTGAGTGCAATGTGTACCCTTGTCGACGTGCGAAAGTGAAAATTACTGAGGTCTAGGCATTTGCCAGACGCAGGCGGCAATATACGTAGCGGTAAATTTGAAAGTGTACACACTAAACATTTTCTAAAAATAGAGAAAATTCTAAAATATCTACTGATGCACATGCAAAATCGATAACAGTTTTATTTAATGAGTTGTTACATTCAAAAAAATGTAATTTTTTTTAAAGAATTTATAACAGCTCATTTCTATTTTATTGATATAATAAATGTTTAAATTATACTTTTCAAATAATAAAACATCTAGCATCCATAATTACGTCTTTGATAACATCACAACTCTTAAAAGATGTGTAATTTAAACCAAAAAAATCCTGGCCAGTACCCGGTCGGCTCCCGAATTGGCAATTGGAGAAAAATGTAGCCCGACCGGCTCCCGACCTGTTCCTGTCCATTAAACTCAGCCAGGGGTAGCCCGGCCGGGATCCGACCGGAAACCTTGTTGTGGTAAGGCCAACCAAGGAAATTTCTGCACAGGGTGGAATATAAACTTTTCAATTTTAATTCTAATTCATTCAAGTTTGCTTCTCGAGAGTTTAAATTATTTTATTTCACACATTTGGATAGACTTCATCTGTAATATATTCTTTTAAATGTTAGAAGGGTTTAATATATTTTTGTACAGATTTAAGAAGTAAAAAATAAATTAAATATATGGTTAAATTTTACTAACTCGATTGCAAGGAATAGGATTTGCAATTCTTCTTTTCCCGTTGAGAGATTTTTAGACGGAGGAAAAATCGCATATTCATGGGCATACAAATTCTTAATTCTTCTGAATTCAACGCTTATAACGAGGGTGAACCAAAAATTATTGACCAGGCGCTCGTCTTCTCTCGCAATCGTACACCTACCACCACTTTTGAACTAATCTGTACTTCTCTGTGACCTGCCTAAGTTCACTCTTCGGTCATTTCTATTAGACAGAGTCATATAGCCTAACAATAGATTATGATAGGATGATTTGTGCACATGAAGAATTTTAATGCGAGAAGACAGAGAGAGGTTATGTGTAAAAATCGCGTAATGGAATCTATTTCATTCTTGAAAAATAATAAGAAACGTGAATAGCAATTGACAATTTGTTGAACTCGTGGACGAAAAACAATCTGCTCGCTGCACGGACGCATTCTTATCGCATGCAAGTTTCAGCGCGCCTAGGGTACGCGACTTTTGGTTCTTGCGCTCGGGCCGGGATTGCTTATTCAGTTACTGCAAAATAAAGTACAAATTGTATTTATCATTATTAATTTATTATTTTTGTTCCTTATTGTGCTCTTAATTTTATTCTCAGTTACCCTGGAAAATGTATCGTTTCTTGTTTATAATTTAAAACAGTGCGCTTCCTATAAAAAAAGATTTTGTTATTAAAAAAATTTATTTTTTCATTTTCAATGCTATTTTTTACGAATAAAACGAAGCTAAAAACAAAAACTAAGCATTGCATAAAAATGATTAATAACGTCAAAACTGGGTAATTTTGTAGGTGATAAGGGCCCAATGAAATATCCATACAAAAATTGCAAGAAAAATTGAAAGTTTTAACGCTACGCGGCGCCAAGCGCTCAAAATCAGAACATAAGATGTATCCGTGAAGCATTGCAAGCAAAAACGACGATAAGAGCAATATCGCGCATTAAAAATTGAAATTACATTCGTCTCACAAACCGCGCATTTTGTAACAGCCGAACGCTGAAAGCAATATTTTTTATCAACTGCGACACTCAACGTTTCGCGGCAGCAACAGTGATAAAATACAGCCAGTATCAAGCGTGGTAATGCCAATTATAAGAATCGCCCTCCTTTCGCTACGGCCGAACGTTAAGTGCTCAATATTATGCTAAACTGCACCATATATCTAGTCGGGAGTGGTGCTGACTGAAAACAGATGATTTGGAGCGATTCGCGCGCCATATGTTGGTCATTCTAAGGACTTATTGAACTACCCTCGTATTTTGAATCGACTGCAACACTCACAGTTTGAGAGCAGCATCGGTTCTAAAATAGGGTCTTAATCCTGTGCAATTGGTTCAATCATATATATCGTCCTCTTCTCGCAAAGGCGGAGCCCGAAGCTTGCAAGATTTTATCATAACTGATAAATGAACTGCTTTGAGTGGAGAAAGGATGCAAAGTGAGCTCAGTTTGATTGGAGGTAATGTCAATTATATAAATACCCCGCTTCTCGCAACTTCCGAACGCAAAGCATTCAATATATGGAAATAAGTTGAACACTCACTGTTTCAGGGCAGCAACGCTTCTAAAATAAGATCATTATCAAGCGTACTGGTGCTAATCATATATACTGTCTATTTCTAGGAACGGCCGCACTTGATCTTGACCTTATTTTATCACATTTGCTGCTTTGAAACAGTGAATTTTTCAATTAATTTGAAATATTGGGCGCTTCGCGTTCAAAAATGGTGAGAAGTGGGGGATATATATAATACAAACAATCGAACTTCATGCTGAACTTATTTGATAACCTTTTCTGCCCTGAAACAGAGAGTGTTGCAGTTATTTTTAAATATTGAGCGGTTTGCTTTCGAATGTTGCGAAAAGAGAACGATTAATATAATTGGTATTACTGCGCTTGATACTGACCTTATTCAAGCACCGTTGCTGCCCTCCCACGTGGAAAGATTCCCCAGAAAGTACTCCACGGGAATTCTACGGAAATTCCAGCTGGAAATTCTACTAACTATCCGTCTGTAATGGACTTTGGAAGTTCCGATAAAATTTTGCTATCAGTAACGCTACCGCAGGTCGACTCCGGTAGGTCACGACCATCGTCCCAACAAATTTAGTTTGCACCAGATGCAAAAAATATTTCTTCCTCGAGGAAGTTAAGTTCTGAATGAACCTGAGAGGCAACCAACCAATTTTTTTCATGACTTGTTATTAGACAATAACCTCCAAGTGTACCAGGTGTAAAAAAAACATCCCCCACGAGGAAGTTGCTTTCTAAATGCACTTTGAAGACAACCAGCCAAATTCTTTCATGATCCGTCACCCTACAATAACCTCCAAGTGCACTAAGTGTAAAAAATATATCTCCCTCGGGGGAGTTGAGTTCTAAATGCACTTTGGAGGCATCCAACCAATTTTTTCCATGACTCGTCTATGTACAATAACCTCCAAGTGCACCAGGTGTAAGAAATACATCTCCCTCGAGGAAGTTGAGTTGTAAATGAACCTTGGAGGCAAACAACCAATTTTTGTCATGAATCGTCATTGGACAATAACCTCCAAGCGCACCAGCTATAAAAAATACATCTCCCTCGAGAAAGTGAAGTACTAAATGGACCTTGAAGGCAACCAACCAAATTTTTTCATGATCCGTTACTATACCATAACCCCCACGTGCACCAGGTGTAAAAAATACATCTCCTTCGAGAAAGTTGAGTTTTAAATGAACCTTGGAGGCAAACATCCAATATTCGTCATGATTCGTTATTATACAATAGCCTCAAAGTGCACCTCGTGTAAAAAATACATTTTCCTCTAGAAAGTGGAGTTCTAAATGGACCTTGTTGGCAACCAACCAAATTTTATCATTATCCATTGCTATACAATAACCTCCACGTGCACCAGGGGTAAAAAAATACATCTCCCTGGAAGAAGTTGAGTTATAAATTAACCTTGGAGGCAACCAACCAATTTTTTTCATGACTCGTCATTGTACAATTACAATTGGTTAATTTCCTCAAAGTTCATTTAGAACTCAACTTCGCCGATTGAGATGTATTTTTTACACCTAGTGCACTTGGAGGTTAGTGTAAAGTGAAGTAGCATGAAAAAATTTGGTTGATTGCCTCCAAGGTTCACTCAGTGTTCTTGATAGTATGAAGGGTAGGGGTTTTTGATCATTAAAAATGCAAATTTAGAAAACAAAACAGTTTAATGGAATCAATGTCACTAGCATTTTACAGCTTACATGTCTACACTTTTACTATTGTTGGAAATATGCTTAAAATATGGCTATTGAATTTGAATTTAAGGAAAAATGACAAAGATACAGGGAAAAAAATACTCTTGACTCTTTAAGGGACGCGCTCTCGATTTTCTAAATTTTTTGCTTGATTGCTCGCAGGATTGATCACAGGGCACTGAGTCTCCTGACTCTTTAGCGTCATTTCAACCCTCTCTTGCTTATTTTTGCCCTTCCACACTTTTCCAGTTTTCTCTCGTCAGGCCCACTTTCTCTTCCTTGATTCGACAAACTAACGATGATGACAAATATACGTTTCTATTACTACAGTCCCTTAAAGATTGCTACAAAATATTACAGTTTCTAATAATTTCTTATTTTCTAACATACTAGCAGGTATAACTTGGAGGTTATTTTATAGTGACGGACCATGAAAGAATTTTTCTGGTTGCCTCCATGGTTCATTTAGAACTAAACTTTCTCGAGGGACACGTATATTTTATACCTGGTGTACTTGGAGGTTTTGTATAATGACGAGTCATAAAAAAATTGTTTGGTTGCCTCTAATGTTCAATTAGGAGTCAACTTCCTCGAGGAAGAAATATTTTTTGCATCTGGTGCAAATTTACGTAAAATTTCCAGCTGGTATTTCTGTAGAATTTGCATAGAGCACTTTCCAGGGAATCTTTCCACTTGGGCTTAAATGGTGAATGTTGCAAATTAGACAAAATATTGTGAGCTTGGTGTTCGGCCGTTGCAAAATGCGCGCTTTGTGAGACGAACGTAATGTTTTCCAAATTTTAATGCGCGATACTGATTTTATCGTCGTTTTTGCTTGCAATGCTATTACGGATAGATCTTATGCTCTGATTTTAAACGCTTGGTGCCGTATAGCGTTAAAATTGTCCATTTTTCTCGAAATTTTTGTTTGGATATTTCATTGGGCCCTTATAACCTACAAAATTACCAAGTTTTAACGGAATACACCGAAAGGCATTTTTCTATGTATTCGGTGTGTGATCAAAATTGGAATTTTCGATTTTTTTAAATTCGAAAAGTTGGTTTGAAAGTCTTAGGGGAGGGGGGTTCAAGTTTCACATAAATGTAATATGTTCTTATTATACTTCTTAGAAACAGTTTTTACTTTTCTCCAGTCTCCTTTTTTTTAGTCATAGGGGCTACGTAGTCGCACCCTGTGTTGGGTTTCCGGCCGCGCTGTCGTGATATTTTAGAAAACAGTATCTAAAAAAACAGCAAACCGACATAATTGAAGAAAGCGGCTAAAATCATTATTGGTGTAGACCGCTCATTTGAAATTACTTTTAAACTTGTTTTATTGTTCTTGGCTAATTTACAAGTGATCTTCTCGTTTCTGAAAAAATTTTAAATAATTTTTAATTTTTGGTAAAAAATGCAGATACTGCAAAAAATGTGAATCGAAATTACGCAAAAACGCCGCATCTGTAGAAACTGATTTCTTGCGAACACTGGGCCTCGGAAAGCAGCCTTGGTGTTCACAAGAACGCAGTATCTGCGAAAAATATGAATTTACGGCGAATAATTAATAAATCGATACGAACACATGCTCGAAATAATTCAAAAGTACATTTCAATAATATTATATAAATAATCATTACAAGTATTAAAATCTTTTGAAATATAAACAATTACAAATTATTTCAAAAAGTCGAACATTTTTTTGTAAAAAATTCTTTTCAAATTAAAAAACAATTGCTTTTTGTACCTTTCTTCAGCAATCAACAACTGGGAGAAGTAAATGTGGTGCTTCCTTTCACAATTTTCATAATTATTTGTGTTCATTTTGCAATTTGTAATAATTTTATTTGTAGATACTACGTTTGCTGAGGCCTCATAATTTCAGGAAAACAGTATTCTTTGACTGATTTCTTGCGTAACATCACGTCCTCTGACCCGGTCGGCATTAGGCAAAAACGCAGTGTCTGAAAGATACTGCTTTCTCGCGTAATTTGGGGTGCCTTATTCGAGCCTCCGTGTTACAGTTCTTGCAGTTACGGAAAATTTTCTGTAGATACTGTTTTCTTACCTAACACGACACGCCTTTGGGTAGCCAGTCTACCACTGCCGTTATTTCGTTCCTGAGGTCCACCCGCCTAAGAGGATACACGGTGTTTTTTGAGTGCGATAATTTTCTGGCTGGGGAGAAGTGAAAAGTTGAGTGGGTACGGTAAGGGTGTGGTGAATAAGAGTGATGGGGTGAAAGTGCAAGTGTGAATGAAAGGAAACAGTTTTTTAAATTTAGGAGAGGATAGAAAGTGATAGGGGAGGAGGAGGTGAGGGTAAAAGATAGTTAACAGGGAAGAGTCATATCGGTTATGCGCAGTCCACAACGTGATTTCGGAAAAAGGCAGAGCGAGTTGAGTGAGAAGAGTGAAACAAGTAGGGATAGCAATAGCAAAGAAAGAGAAGGCAGCGGCGTAGATGAGGCAAGCAGTGAGGAAAGTGCAGATGAGACGTTTACTACGCCTTATCATCCCGCAGCAATGGCAGAATCGGCAGTATCGCGACGAGGAAGGGGGCATAGGCGCAGGAGGCCCACTTATTTGGAAAGGCTTGGATCGAAATCTGGAAGCTCGGGGTCGATATTACTTCGTCAGACTTTGTTGTGATTATATCGGAGAGTTTGTTGTGAATAGTTTTCGAAAAGTAGCTAAGTGCTCATGATGGATTGATAGATTCTGGTCCATTAGACGCATCGAGTTGATTGTTTAAAAACATTGAGTTCTGTGACAACCATGTCACACAGTACGAACTTAGTTTCTTGCGCAGCAGGAAGTAGCAGCCCCAGCAAATTGGCCATCAGAAAGATGGATACTGAAGAAGCAGAAATAATACAAGAACAACCTAAAGACCGGAAAAAATACCCCCAATAAATATTATTGTAGACGAGGATAATCACCCCTATACTGCTTTATCATCCCTATACACTGTTAAAAGATTCAGTTCAATTTAAACCAATTGTGTATAATCTCGGATCAGATGTCTATTCCGTTCGCGTGTCTTTTATTGAAGACTATCGAAAAATTATTACACTTCTAGAGCAGCAGGGCTTCCAATATTATTTATATAGAAGAATTGACTCTCCACCTATCAAACCAGTTATAAGGAATATCACCAGCGGGTACCCGGAGGACTTAGTGCACTGCGAACTCCAAAAGGAAGGGTTCATTATCACGTCGCTTGCTCACATGAGAAACCGACAAACCAAGAAAGCCCCTTCAATGCTTCTGGTAACGCTCCCGAATACCCTTAAAGCAAAAGAACTTCTTAACTTGCAATCTATTGCATATATCAAAATAAAAGTCGAACTCTATGTTAAGACTAAGGAAACTACCCAGTGCTTTAAGTGCCAAAGATTTCATCATATCTCCGACGTGTGTCACGCCAATCCACGCTGTGTGAAGTGCGGCAGCGCGCACGAGAACTTCGCATGCCAAAAAGATCCGAAATCGCCTACTACTTGTGGTAACTGTGCTGGAGACCAACCCGCTAACTACAGAGGTTGCTCTGCTTTTAAAAATTTCCTTCAGAAAACCTCCAATCGTTAAATCAAAAACAAATAAAGAAACGGCTCCTAATAAAGCAGCTGTACAGACAGCACCGAATGAAAATCCTACTCGTGAATACACCCCACCTGTCACTGTTCAGTCACAAGGAAAATTAAAACTTTACAGCGCTGCCGCCGCATCAACTTCAGAAGTGCATGCGATCAAACCTCAAACTGTGCAACCATCTGAAACAAGGGGAATTAGTAGCACCCGCGCTAAGCCACCTATCGCCAAGAAAATTCTAGACCCACAAATTAAAACTAATCCAACTATTTTTCCCACCAAAAATACTCCCTCTCAAGAAATCAAATTAAATCTTGTAAATTTATTAAAAAGAGCAACAACCTGAACCACTGATATTATGGGAGAAAAAATAAATATTACCGAAGCTATAAATTCAACCGCCGAGATTACAAGTAATATACTTTCACTTGCTATCGAAAATGGCCATCTTCAATATCAATACTCTAAAAATAATTTTTTGGAATGCTCACGGTATCCTTAAAAAAAGGCATGAATTATCCACATACCTCTACAAAAATAAAATAACAATTTGCTTGCTAAATGAAACTTTACTTCGCGAAACCATAAATATGAATCTAGTTTGCGGCTACAAATTATATCAAAATAACACTAATAGAGGCACTGTGATTTTAATTCAAGAAAATATTGAGGAACACGAACTGATAATTCCTGAACTTGAAGCCCTTGAAGCTACGGCTATACAAATAAAAATTAACGGGAAACCGTACGCTGGAACGTCGCGAAAAACGCAAACTATGTAAAAACTGTTTGTGTGCACACTCAGGGCAATGTAAAAGCCAGCAGCGTTCCAAAAAGTGTGATAGAAATCATTACACTCTATTACATTCTGATAAGGCAGTAAAGGCGGTTAAATTGAAATCATCTAAGAGGAGGGGGGGAATTCGCAATGTTCAGGTCCTCCCAACAGCATGACTATATCGACAATCCTACGATGCTGAAGCGTTCCCTTCAGATTCGCAATTAATGATAACTCCGGTTTTGAAGGTTCAAAATAACCTAGGGACTTGTTTCATGGGAAGGGCGCTATTAGATTCCTGTTCCACAGTAAATTTAATAACTGAAAATTTTGCAAAGTCACTTAACATTCCCAAACAAACTTGTTCGATTAACATTGGGGCCGTCAACGATTTAAGTACGTTATCCCGACATTACATTAAACCTACTTTTTCTTCCACATGTAACAAGTTCAAACGAGAATTAAATTTTCTAATAGTGTCAAGAGGAGTGGATCTCGTACCCAATGAAACATTCCCACGAAATTTGTTCGATATTGCCAAAAATGTACAACTGGCCGATCCGCAGTTTCACGTACCGAAGTCTGTGGACATCTTCTTGGCAGCACGTACTACCCTGTCCCTGTTGTCGATAGGACCAATCAAACTTAGGTATCGGGATTCTCAAATCATTCTTTAAAAAACTATGTTAGGTTGTGTAGCGGCAAGAAGATCAGATGTGCTCGTAACATCTGCAAGGGCTTCTTGCAATGTTGCAAAGTTAGACAAGCTCAATGAGCGATTTTGGGCAATAGAAGACTTCGACCACGAACCTTTGAAGTCTCGCTATGACGTGGCTTGTAAACAACATTACGTTGATAACACTCTACGTGACGACACATATAATTTTGTGTGACGACATCAAGGAGGGATGTTATCTGCCTCATCACGCTGTGATTTAAACAGCTAGCGAGACTACTAAGGTTCGGGTGGTGTTTGACGCGTCCGCAAAAACGTTGACAGGAATTTCTCTCAATGAAGTTCTGTTGGTAGGTCCTACGATTCAAAATACAATCTTTGAACAGGTTCTCAGATTCCGAACACATACGTATGTGATAACCGCTGACATCGAGAAAATGTACAGGCAGGTCCTGGTCCATCTGAACGACCAAAAATTTCAAAAAATTGTATGGTATCATCGGGGTAAAATCAGAACGTTTAAATTAAACAACGTGACTTTCGGAACTGCATGCGCACCATTTCTGGCAATTCGCACCCTACAGCAGCTTGCTCGTGATGAGGGAAAAGATTTCCCACGTGCTAGTAAAATTCTCCTAGGGGATTTTTACGTCTATGATCTGGTCTCAGGCGCAAATTCCATCGAGGAAATTCTCAGTATTCACGATGAAATGATCGAGCTGCTATGTTGGGGTGTGTTTGTCATCAGACAATGGCCTTCCAACCATACTGCTATTCTCAATGATATCGAGAAGAAAATGTTCAATCTCGATTGCATTATTTTAAAAAATTCCATTCAGAAAACGCTCAGAATTACTTGGGACTCCCAGGGCGATATTTTGACGTACGTGGTTCGAGCTATCGATGCTCAAAACACTTCCACCAAGAGAAAGTTGCTTTCGGAAATTTTAAAAAATTTCGATCCTCTCGGACTTTTGGGGCCGATGGGTCTCTACGCCAAAGTCTTGATACAGGATTATTGAAAATCAAAAATCACGTGGGATGAATCACTGCCGCAAGAAATTCAGACTAAATGGAAATCATTTACCGAGCAGATTTCATGTTTAAAGAATTTTGCAGTGTCGCGAAAATTCTTGTGCGAAAATCCAGTTGAAGTCGAAATCCATTGTTTCTGTGTCGCACGTCTTCATGGTTATGGAGCATGTCTATACATTCGATCTCTGGATGTGAATGGTAAGGTTACAGTAAAACCTGGTTTGTAGCAAATCTAGAGTAGCTCCCTTGAGTAGTGTTACAATTCCACGGCTATAACTCTGTGCAGCTTCAATACTCAAGAAACTGTACGTCGAATCAAAGGCACAATTCGAGTTTCCGATCAGGAAAGTTAGCTTTTGGTCAGATTCCACAATACTATTGTGTTGGCTGAAAAAAGCTCTTCATTTGCTACGGACTTTCGAATCGAATAGAGTCGCCGATATCCAATCTCTGAGAAAGCCTACCAAATTCGATGAGCTGAATCCTTTTCTCTACGAGCGCGATCTCATACGAGTGAGTGGTCATTTGAAAAAAGCAGATTTGATCTTTAATAAAAAACACGCTCTCTTAATACCTAGCAAACATCTAATTACTGATCTCATCATTCGCGAATCTCACGTAGAAAATAAGCATTCCGGTATCCAATCGACTTTATACACTCGTAGAGAAAAATTCTGGGTTTTGAACGGAAAAGATCAAGTTAGGAAAGTTGTCCATCGATGCATCGAATGTATTCGACAATGCCTTAAAATGATGCAGGCTCAAATGGCTGTCTTGCCTGAAGTTAGGGTAACGGAAGCAGCAGCTTTTAGTCGCACAGGGGAAGATTAATTTGGTCCTATTCTGATTAAGGAGAAAAAGAATCGCAACCGGAGTTTCATAAAGGTCTATGGTTGTGTTTTTATCTGCACGGTGTCTAAGGCGGTGCATATCGATCTGGCAACCGACCTTTCGACAGAAAGGTCGGAAAAACTTCGTAGGGGCTGATAAAGAACTTCATGAGATCTATAATCTATTCGACACTGTAGAGTTCAAGCAGGCTATAAGAAATTTTGCGTTAGGTAAACGAGTTGAATTGCATTACAATCCATCTTTGTCTCCTCATTTCGGTGGCCTTTGGGAAGCAGCTGTAAAGAGTTTCAAACATCACTTAAAACGTGTATTGAAAGATCAAAAACTAACGTATGCACAACTTAACACTTTGTTAATTGAAATCAAAGCGATTTTTAATTCTCGTCCATTGTACGCTCTTTCGGCTGATCCTAATGATCCCCTAGCAATAAATCCTGGTCACCTATTAATAGGTCGACCCTTCAATTATTTACCTGAGAAAAATCTCGTTTCAGTTGCAAACAACAGACTGTCAACCTACAATTTCATCACCAAGACTCGACAGGATTTATGGAAAAAAATGGTACAAAGAATATCTCAACGAATTGAAAATTCGCAATAAATGGCACAAATCCACTAAGGAATTGAAATCTAGTTCTGTTGTGATCCTAAGAAAGGACAACATTGGATGTGCAAGATGGCCACTGGGTGTAAGCCTCGAGGTATATCCATGGAGCGACGGCATCGCCAGAGTAGCTTCGATGAAAACGGCAAACGGAGTTTACAAACGCGACCTAACACGACTCTGTCTGTTACCAGTGGCATAAAGCCTCAGCCGACTGATTGAGCGAAGTTGATTTAAGATCAAAATATTGTATAGTTGTAAATATTGTAAAATAGTTATTTCTTAAGAGTCGGAGTTGCGGTCAAACTCATTATACATATTGTAAATACTTTTGATTTAATTTAAAAGTTTATTTTAGATTTATTTTATTTATACTATTTATTTTATTTATTTTATTTTTTTAAATTTTATTATCAAAGTATTAGAGCAGTCCCTTCAAAGGAAACTGACTTCAGTATTATAGATTACGAAATGATCAGAGCAGTCCCTCCAAAGAAAACTGACTTTAGTATTATATATTAGGACAAATCGGAGCAGTTCCTCCAAAGGAAACTGACTTCATGATTAATAGGGTTAATCATCGTTTAATGTTGATGTTGTTTGTGTTTAGATATGGATAGTATCTCTAAAGTCTAAGTGTTCAGTTATATTCAGTTATTTATCCTAGTTGCAGCTACTCTGCTTCACTATATTGAATGTAATTCTCCTTGTTTCGCATCGTTGGCTGGGACCATGTTCTGTCGTCACACATTATTTGTCAGGCAAAGCAGGCCTAGAATGGATCACATATGTGAGAAAAGAGCATCGACTCAACTCAGTGCGGCGCGGGTCGTTCGATTCAGTGTTCTTACGAACTCGGTTACGCGTAGAGCTCTACTGCGACCAAAACGCCTCCTCGGCAACGCCTCTGTGGCAATTTCTAATTCGTTTTCCACCAATTCACACGTGAATTGGGATGTTCTTTCAACCCCACCGATTTCTGTCGAATGAAATCGGGATGAATCTCGTCTTAATTTCACCAAAACAAACCGATCGAACGACCTCGCCGCCAGTGTCACGCCAACGCCGATTCGTCGTGAGCACGCGGTGCTATCCAAATTCGGTGTTTTTCGAAGTTACAGTTCCTCTGTACAAAAATTCATATTGTATGAAAATAAAATAAATCTGGGTTTTTTTTCTGGCGTAATAGGCTTTTTTCCCATAATCGGTGCCTTTTTATTTCGAATCCACCCAACTTTTTAGATCAGGGCCGAAATTTTTTTGTGTTCGTTTTAGTGTTCGCGATCAGAAATTTAAACAAGTTGCCGGGCCACCGACGGCAAGGCAATTCAAAACAATTCAAGTACTTTTTTACCACAAAAGTAGTCAAAAAGTACTCAAGAGTGGTTATAGCAATATTTTGTTATAAATAATTATTATAAAAAATATTTGCTTCTGGATAAAAGACATATTACACATTTTTAATCAATTAAGATGACTTTTTGCCACAAAAATGCTAAAAAATGGCCAAAAGTAAACATAGGTAGTGATAGAAAGCTTTTGTTATTAATAATTATTTATTTATCAATGTCAAAAGACGTATCATACATGATAAATAAGTCATATACACTTATTTGTGACAAAAAATTCGAAATATGACCGTAGTTCTACTTTACGGTACGCTCAGGTGCCTCTATGCATGAAGAATGCACTTTCCAAGGTCATATCTCATGAACTATTTGCGCTAGGACACTTTTTTTTATCTTACGCCAAATTGGCTCCACTTTCATTTATTCTCTAGGAACTTTGTGGTGGGATCCACAGGAAATGAGTTATTTTCCAAAGACGCAAATTCTTCGATTTTAGTCAAAAATGCCAAAAAAATGAAATTTTTGAAACCTTACAATTCCCAAAATAATAGGTCTAAAAGATTTCTTTTTTTAGATTAATGCAGATTTTGTCGACTTTAGTTCATTCTCTAGCCCAATCAACGTAAACTGAACTTGGCAGGACTTATTTGGAAAAAACTAAAGTCCACCTTTTTATCCCGTAAAAACAGGCCACAATGGCCTGTATCATAGGTAGGATATTGTTATTTTTTTGTAATTACAGCAAATTGAGTCTAGTTTCACTCACCTGTGGAACACTTTTCCGTCCAGTAATTGTTTGCAAAGATACAAAGTGTTTTTTGAAACTTATTGATTTTTCGCTAAAAATCCAAAAAAAAATGGGGATTTTTCAATATAACATAACTCGGAAACAATTGAAGTTAGCGGATTATTTTTTGAGAATTTTGTTTTCTTTCTTTTTTCGGTTGGATGTTTTCCTCTAAAATGGACATACTGGGAGAGGCGGGATTGTTCATTTGGGTATAGGGGACACCGTAATAGATTACATTCTGACAGAAGAAAGAATAAGGAGGCTGATGGTTAGAATGAATGGGTTCATGTTTTGTTACGGTCTTTCATGCGTGTGTGTGTGTGCGGGGAGGAGGGGTATTTTGAACCAATTATGTATCATTTTTCATTTATAATTTTTCTGCAACATACACTTTGTATATTAAAATTTTACAATAAATGATCTTACTTCATTCTAAAATTTATTTCTAAATATTTTTAAACATTATTGGTACAAGAGAAAATTTAAATTGTAAATGATGGTTCAAATAATGATAAATAATTATGTTCTTAACATTTCGCTACCACTCTATAAGTTGTCAAGTTTCTTAAATTTTCAAAGAGATAAGAAAAATTAAATTATAGGCAAAAACTTATTTTGAAGAACTGGAAAAAAATAGAAGCCTTTTAGTAATTATGAAAGATTTGAAGAGATTAATTTTTTCAGAGATTCTGGGAAAATTTTTTATGGTTTAATTTGGATTTTAAAAAAATAATTTTAAGTTTTAAAGATTTTAATGTGTGGAAAAAATATAACAGACTGAGAAATTTTTTTTACTTTTTCGGATTTAAAAAAATTGCAGTTAAAGTGAATTTTACAGGTTTTTAAGTCAATGAAAAAGAATTCAACAAGAAAATTGTAAAATATTACAAAAAATGTTTAATTATTTCCTAAAGCTTTTAAAAAGAGTTTAAAAGATTTTAAATAAAAATTTTGTGATTTTGCCTTATTATATAATTATTTAAAAATTTTTAAATGTATCTGCTATATCATCAGAGATTGTAGCTTACCGACAGTAGATCAACCCTCCAAACCATGAAGGCAGAAAATCTACACAATATCGCCTAACGTCTTTATAAGACTAGATGGAAAATAATATTTTTAAATTAAAATTAAAATTATTGCTTGAAAAAAAGATCCTACTCGATCTTAACTCCATTGGGAATCGAACCACAGAAGCATTTTCTGTTATTGAAGATTCTTAACTTGATCGATATTGTGTAGATTTTCTGCCTTCATGGTTTGGAGGGTTGATCCACTGTCGGTAAGGTACAATCTCTGATGATATAGCAGATACATTGAAAAAATTTTTAATAATTACTTGTACCATTAACACCTAGCTAAGAATTAGAGTTATATTCTTGAATTAAGAGTTCTTATTCTAATCCCTCTAATAGCTTAATTAAAAAAGGACCTGACCGGAAATCAGAAGTTTTGTGGTTCGATTCCCAATGGAGTGAAGATAGAGTAGGATCTTTTTTCAAGAAATAATTTTGATTTTATTATATAATTGTAGAAAACGTTTGAATATGTTATTTAATAAATATTCAGAAGTTTTTCGAGGATTCAAACATAATTAAATCTCCAGATTTTTTAAAAGAGTTTTGTAAGTTTTCAAGAAAATAAACAATAAAAGTTTCTTAGGTTTCTAGGAAAAATTAAAATTATTTTTTAATTTACAAAATTCATTTCAAGAGATTATTTAAAACGAATTTAAAACATTTCAAAAGATTTCTAAAATTATCAAAGAAAAGTCTGAAAGATTTTAAGACAATTTGTTTTGTGTGCAGAATTTAAACATAATTCAGGTAAAATGTTTTTAAACATTTCAAACTATTTCCTAAAATTTCGAAAAACTGATTCATATGCCAAAAAATATTCGTCTTAAGTCATTGGTCAATAAACCTATTATGTATGCTCATATTTATAAATAAGTCATTATCAATAATATTCAATTATTAAAAAGGGAATCTTACATTAACCCTTTTGAATTTATTTTTTTATTTCAAGATTATACCCTAAGTGTATTTTCAACTTCATAAAGTAAGTACATCGAACTATATGCATTTTGATACTGCGTATGCAGTATCATTTTTCATCACTTTTAAGAGTAGGTTAAAAATGGGTTAGCTGAGTAATGCATATTCATTTATAATCTATAAAATCGCATTACATTTCCAATTATTAATTGACCAATGATTTTAAATCATGGTAATTTAAAGGTGGTGTAGAATTGAACCAATTTTGCATTAAAAATTATTTAAAAAAGTGAACCTTAACAAGTAAAAAATAAAATGAATAATTATTAATATCGTTAGTATTTGCTTTACCGACATATTCTGTAAATCGCTAACTTACCAAAACGACTTTGCAAGCGGTTGGCTTGTGAATGGGCTTTGATGCTGTTGATGCTGTTCTTTTCAAGTGCGCTCTAAACGAACCCATTAAGGTCTCTACAGGTATATATTGGAGCACAAGTTCCAAATGACACCAACTTTCATTTGAGCCGCAACATGAGTGAACCCCTAGTTTTTTCTTTGTGCATTCTCTGCTTATTGGGAAACATGATTCTATAGTGGCCTTCGCACAAATAAAAAAGTTAGTCTTCGAGGTTTCTGGCGCAGAAAAATGTTCTATTGACGTATTTATACCAAATCCAAAAGGATTTTGAAATGATATTCTGTATAATTCATGTGATTTCAGGTTAGGACTCACGGGTCCAGTGTGTGTGGAGATTAATAACTTCTGTAGAATTTTGCATCTTACTTTCAGCTAGGAGAGTCCTTGACTTAAAGTCATGTTTATTATTTTTTTTTTAATAACAAACATAACACACATATTATTATTTATTTTTGAAAAGTCCCGCTATTTGGGAAATACTGCAGATTTGTTTTAAGGCAATCGAGATATGCAAAAAAATTATTTAGTAACAAAGAAGAAATGCAAAAATTCATTAAATTTGTAATAAACAAATAAGTACATGAAAATGATTCTGCGGAAATTGGCTACGATTCTTCACTTGACTCGCACTGAATTGTGAATAAGTTAGACAAAAATAGTTTTTCTATTTAATTATGAACAATTATTGAATAATTGATTCTTTAATAAACAAATTTAATGAATAATTATCCACATCAGGTATTAATGATAGAATTAATAAAGTTTTTTCTGCTAAATCGTTCAATATTACTCAGCAATGACACCTAGTTATCATAATAAGTTATAAAAAAATAAATTATTCTTTAAGCAAACTTCATTAATGTAATATTAGTTTATTTTTTAACGTACGAACTTAGTTTTGTCAATGTAATTAAATGAAGATATCTCCTTTCTAAACTTTCAAGGAAATTTAGATTGCAATTTTGATCGTTAAAACCATTTTTTTTATTAAATTTGCTTCATCTTATGTATTTGCAAACAAAAAACGTACGCTTTTTTCGAAGAATTTGCAGAATATTGCATCGGCACATTCTTACTGTGATTACAGGATTACACTTCCTGTATTTGTCATAATGTTATTTGACCCCATATATCATTTGTTTTATCTTGAGAACATAAATATCAGCAAATCAGACACCGTTGGATCTGCATTCACTTGTAGTATTCTACCGTTCGCTTTGATATAGTGGAGATTGCAGGATTTCACTTCCTGTATTTCTCGTCTTTTATCATTTGTTTGTCTTTTTCCTAAAGAAATTAATATCGGCACTACAAGCACTATTGCATAGGCATTCACTTGTTAACCTTGTTTTAGTTTACTCTTTTACATTCTCATTCATGATATTGTAATGTAATCGTGCGAATTTGCGATTTCTTGTTCTTAGCGTATCTTTACGTTTCGGCACTCTAAGAATCCGAAAATCATAAAATGTTGTCGGTGTCTGTCTATCTGTATGTCTGTCTGTTTGTATGTATGATTACCGGAATGTTGTCTAACTTTAAAATGATTTGTCCAATCGAGTCAGTCTTTGAGAAACTTCTTACGGCTTCCAAAATTAAGGTTAAGGTCGTTAAACAGATATTTCCAACCAAAGTTAAAAAATTTAGAGCATTTTCAAAATATTTTTTTTTTCGTGTTTTAGAAATTTTTGTCAAAATTTCTTATGGATAGTTAAGTTAAATTCGTCACTAGATATCAAATATATTTAGAAACTATCTCAGCTGAATTTTTCGAACAGACAAACATTCAAAAAGTTAGACCGGTCTTTGTTACTTTGGTCTCGGCGTTCACACACTCACAATTTGCATATCACCGCCTACGTGGGCCGATCCCTTTTCAGCGCCGTACTGCTTTTTGGTACTGCATTAAATCGTCTTTTCCTGCGCTGCAGGCGCCCACAATATGTAGGTACGGCACCGCCTCGTATACCTGCTTTATACCTGTGTCGAACGTTCGCAATTTCGGAAAGAGCCCCGAGCTGTACAGTCTTAAGTATTCCTACTGTATTTCGAAAGTATTCTTATCAAATTTCTTTAATAAGATAAAAGTTCAAAAAGTTGGATTTTTTTCAGAAATATTAAATTTTTGTTTTTAAGAGATCGGTGGGTGGGAACTAACTCATAATAGCCCGGTCCGCTTTTGTCTGTTCACCCCTGAGTGCTTGCCTGAATGACAGCCTCATATCCCGCGCAGCTCCTGTTATACCTACTAGCGGAGCCGCGTCAATTCTTGGATGGGTTATAGAAGGGATGGCTATTAAAGAGTTTCACTGTATTTGAAAAAATGCATTTAAAGTGCAAGCATTAAACGTACTTGTTACGTTTAGGAGGGATGGGTCAGAAGCATGGCCCCCGCATCCCGACAAGGGCCCCTGGCCACAACATTTTGCGCTGCAGCCTCATATTTCTTTTTTAACTCAAATAAGCGAATAAATTTCGCATGTTTATTGAAGGGAAATTTCAAAAGTGCTTAAGAATTTTTTCGTAATTTTGATTAAGTTTTATTTAATGAAGATAACATCTCATATTTATACATTGTGAAATTTATTTTACCTACTACTGAACAAAGCTGAGTATTTTGCAGGGTCAAAATGTATAGGTATAAAGAAATTTGTCACAAAAGAAGTGTTTAAGAAGAATCGCACAATCTTATTCTTCGAGTTTT
Source organism: Belonocnema kinseyi (assembly GCF_010883055.1). Classification (NCBI taxonomy): domain Eukaryota; kingdom Metazoa; phylum Arthropoda; class Insecta; order Hymenoptera; family Cynipidae; genus Belonocnema; species Belonocnema kinseyi. The sequence continues at coordinate 100,305,816 of NC_046657.1, read as the reverse complement.
TTGTGAAAATTGAGGAATGACGTCAGAAAAGTCAACCTCTTTAGTTAAGCCACTTTCAATTGCTAAAATAGCGAGATAATTTAACCTGTCTTGATTTGTTGTGCTTCTCTACCAGGTTTTTAGCGAATTAGCTATTCTGCTGTATGATCTTTCAGCTGAAGAAACAGTCACCGGTACGGTACAAAAGAGTTTTATCGCAATGCAAAGATTAACAAATATACCCTGAAGATTTTTTTCCTGAATAGCATTCAATAGTAATAATGGACTTTTTTCAGCTTCGAAGACAGTAGTATGAATGCTTTTCATGTGCGAAATTTCATCTAAAAGCACTTCCGATAAGTCCTTCATAAATTGATTAACAAGGGATTTAACTGCTGCATCAAGTTCTTTATTCTCCATGTTACGGAATCTCAGGATTGGGGAGAATATTTCACAGATAGATTTAGCAGCTTTAAATTTTGTCCTTAAGTCAGACGTTATGAAATCTGTTACTGTGTAAAAAACAGTCATCTTGAACTCTTCAGCTGATCCGAGTGTCTCAGTAGTAGGCTCATTTCTCTTTCGACATGATGATCTTTCCTTCTCGAATTCCGGAATGATTTCCACTGCTTCAGCGACCACTTTTGCTTCTTTAAGAATTTTTTCTCATGAATCTCTCAACAGTTGCATTTCTTCTAGCAAATCTCCAATAAGTGCAGTTTCTACGTTGAGAGTAATTCCTTTGTTTTAATCACGTTTTTCTGATCAATACTCGAGAGTATTTTATGCCAAAAATATAGCATCAGCAGGCCTTTGAAAGATTGGAAATATTTTTGAAATGCTTTGATAGTGTTATATGCTGCTGGAGTCAAATTCCTGCGCTGTTCTTCTAGAATAAAATTCAAAACTTTAGGAACACCAGGATAATGTTTTACGATGGGACGCACATCTTGGAGTTTCTCGCTCCGTCTAGTGTCTGTAAGATTTTGAAGAAACAACGGAATATATTATTTTAACGTTTCCCAACGCGCAGGGATACTATAATGAAAGGAGTAGAAAGCCCCAATATTTCCAAAAAATGTCATAGGATCCGCATTTATTTTTGAGGCGTTTTGTCCGGTAAGATTCAATAAATGGGCTCCATAAGGCGTTAAAAGAGCAGTCTCATTTTCATTCAAGATCCTGCTTTTAACATCATTTATTGTCCCGCTCATATTTAAGCCGTTACCATAACCTTGAAAACGACAGTCTTCAATTGAGATATTATGGGACTATAGAGCTGCTAATGTTTCGTTTGCAATTATTTCTCCAGTTTTTTCACTAAAGTTCATAAACTTAATGAAGCGCTCGCACACTTCAAATTCACCAGTTACTGAGTTTTGTAAAACGTAACAAAGTATTAAAAAGTTTTGTTCTTGATGTGAAATATCCGGAGTTGCATCTACAATCAGTCCATAATATATAGCCTTCTCTCTTTGTTGAAAAATAGTTTTAATCAGCTTTTTACCACATAGACCGATAAACTCGTTTTGTGAATGCCAGGACAGATAATGGGCTTTACCTTTCATATTTTTTTCTTCCAGCTGTTGTTGTTCAGCGTTAGCTAGATGCTCACGAATCAGTTCATCGTGTTTCCCAAGCCTAAAAAATTACCATTGTGAAGCTCTCCTATTTTTGTGTTTTCTCCTTGAAAAGCCAATCCTCTACTCGACAAAAATAATTTAACATCCAAAATTCTTTGAAGAATAGCTCTCCACTTTGTTGCTTCACACTGAATCTAAAGTTGTACATTCATATCGATAAAAAATGATCATATATAATCTTTTCCAAGCGTTTTTTTGGTGAAAACCCTTCTTTAGCTAACCGACTAGTTTTTACAATACACACACTACAGTTATAAAGAAAAAGACGACATGGGAGACATTGACTCTTTTGGTCGACTCCACGCCAACCAGTCACGTGGAAACTGTTGCCTTGTCCTTTTATCTACCGTCTTCGTATATACGAGGGTGGATTGATAAGTTTCCGGCCTGACCAAGAAAAACAACGTTTTTAAGAATTTTTTTTTTTTATTTCTCAACATAATCTCCTCCAAGGC